>NC_044330.1:90252067-90555097 GCF_007399415.2 Gopherus evgoodei
ACTAAAACAGAACTCAAACTACAATGCCACCCCAGCGTTTCAAAAAACAATACATCTCTAATGCCCAAATAAAACTTTTCAGTTTACTGTTGTAGACCGAGAACTATCAGCCCCTAAATACTTACATGTATTAATTGGGCCACACTATTTGCAGCGCATATACTCAACTTCATCCTTTTCTCCTGTTCTTGTTTCCTAAACACTTTCAAATAATTCTTTGTGTTCCAAAACGTATTCTGGTACAGACTTTTGTTTTCTTCCATTTTTGCATGTCAGCTCTCTAACCCGTTATCTCCTAATAGCTTGAAATTGTGTATGCGGTGAGCGTGAGATTCATCAGCATGTTCACATGCGCACGCACTCCAGAGCTTGCGTGCGTGCCTGTCTGTTATATGTATCTTCTAGACTAATACATAGCCTTACTTCAATAGGTAGCTTTGCATAGACACATAGACTAATGTATTATCGTAATACGTGATTCCTGGGGGAATTCTGCGCCACTGTGCAATGCAGAATTTCTGCAGAATTCCTTGTTTCTCCCACTGCATTTGGGCTGCAGAGCTGCTGGGCACCACTAGGCACCACTAGATCCTGCAGAGCCCAGCTCGCAGGGAGCGGAGTGCCATGCCTGGCGGAGATGAAGGCTCTGCATGCTCTAGCTGCATGGCTTGATCTTCATTCTCCTAGGGACGGGAAAGGGTCCTGGAGACCCAGTTCTGGCAAAGGCTGAGGAAGGACAGGACCACACCACATCCCCTGATGGGACAGTAAAGAAGCTGGGGGGGAGTAAAGATTCTGGGGGTGCAGGAGTCTGGGCCAGGGGCTGCCCCACAGCTGGGCTCTTTGGAGAGGGGAGTGCAGGTGTCTGGGCTCTAGGGCCCCATGCAGCCCCCTCGAGCACCACCCAACTGGAACTGAATTTTCATAGGGGTTTCTTTAACTGTCTACTCCTGGGGAAATCTTTTTTTGTGTGTTGTGTGTATTGTTGACATACTTGCTGACTGGTATTTTGAAACAAATTATCACAATAATTGAAAGTGGAGTGATTATATGGTATTATTTTGACAAATAAAATATGCAGAATTTTGCAGAATTTTTAATTTTTTAGCACAGTATTCCCACAGGAATAATAAATATATCTCATACATTGCATTGTATTTTCCTAATAAAACAAGTTTTTTAAATATATTTGAATGATTCAAAAGTAGGGTGAAAATCGGAAAAAGCACATAATTTTTGTAAAACCTGGGATTTTTTTTTCTATAAATAGTTTTAAATTGAAAACGAAGGGGCTTAAATATGCTGCATTCAAAACTCAACATTTACCATTCAGTGCTATTGCTTTACTGAGGTATAGGGATCACCATTAAAAAGACAATATTTACTAAAAGTTACCACACAGTGGTGGAGATACCACGTTTTTCCCCAAGTAAAATAATAGGAAGTAACAGGCAATGCTGGTGGACATTGACTTTTAATGGTAGCCACTGCCTCTCTTATTACAGCTACAGGAAAACACTGCAGGAGCTAGGGTGTTGAATGCTAAGTTTTTAAATGACAACTGTACCATAATCCTAGCATTCCACTGGAAATACTACCACAAACACAAAAAGTTCTGAGACTGAATTGGCACCAGATACTTTCAAAAAACAAGTTGATTTTGTTACAGGGCAGAAAAAATTGGTTTATTTTTCAGCACAGGTTTATTCAGGCAGGAATGGCCTCTGATAAGGTGTGTACACTGCCTAGCATATCTAGGTGCCCATCACAGTTGGGGCCTTTAGGCATGTCACAGTTCAGGGCAACTGCACCTGTATTCTCCCTCCACGGTCCACCCAGAGCACCCATTCTAAGCCCCAGACTCTCAGATGTCACCCCCCTTGGAAGCCCACATCTCTCTCCCTTCTGACCAGGAGCTTTTCCAGGCTGCACAATTCCCTGCTTATACTGTGATATTCCCACCAAGGCAGATTGTCTAAGCAGGCCAGGGTCTACACTTCGCTTTCTCTTTGAAGGCTATGAACAACGTAAGCAGTTAGGAGTTCCCACACAGCTCTTTCTAAGCAAGCACATTTATTCTTAAAGTAAAGGCATTACACAGAAAACCTATTAAGAGCAATAAAAGAACCTATACCCAAGGTAATAAGTTTACCAGACGTCATATCCCCAGTCCCCAACTCCAACAAGGGCTCTGGTAGGAGTCAGTCCTGCAACTCTACAAAGGGGTTTTTCTGTGGTTGCAAGTTCATAACAGCCTTAGTTCAGCCCAAGCACCCCGACTGGGCAGATCGGCTTATTTCTTTAGACACTTTGAACCTTTTATCTCAAACCTTCAGAAACAAGTAATCAGCAATTACCCTCCACAGGGCCTAGCTCAAAGGCTGGGTTTTTGCACAACTGCAGATGGGAATCTGCATTCATCTCCCCATAGAGATTCCCCAGGCCAACACTTGATACTGTTTGTCCCAAAAGTCCATTCTCATCTGGCACATTGTTCAATATAATCCTTTGAAATTCATAATAGCTCCCAGATTTGCATCCCATCTCCCGCCTAGAGAAGTTACATGCAATCCTGCCCCACAATAATACATATCCTTTGCATTTAATACAAAGGACTCCAAAGTCACTTAAACTTAATTCAGTAAGGTTTTTTTAAGGCTATTACAGGAAATTGCCACATCTGTCACAAGACGCTACCATAATACTAATCATATTGTTACTCCAAAGTTAAATTTGACCCATTTTGACAAGCCTCTAAAACAGCCTTCATGAGTAGATATAATTTAGGCTCCCAAGAGCTCAGAATGTACCCACTGCTGAAAAGTGCTGGATTCCGAGGCCTACTACCCATAACCTTCTGATGCCAACATCATACATTCCAGTGACAACTTTCCAAGCACTGGGGAGGAGCCAGCTTCAGGCTGTGCCACTCCTTCTGAAGGAAAGGGAGAGTACGGTAAGTAAGCTTGGAAGGATTAGACTTTTATCAGTAAATATCGGTAAGCATCAATTTCACTGTACACACGTAAACCCACGCAAAAATATTTCCATTGCTAAGAATTGAAAAATACAGGTAGGCAAAGTCAGACAAATGCTGCTGATGAACTTATGAGAGTTTGATTTATGGATATTTACTTGGTGTATTTTGACATGTGACTTTGACTATTTGTTTTTTAACGGTTACATAGCTTTAACTTTTTGAATGCTCATGGTCTATTGTCATTAAATAATTATTGTCTGACTTCCCCTATTGTCTGAGCCCCAGCAATAATTTTCTGCAAATGGGAAAATTTAAGATCAATACAAATCTAAAAAAAATACTTTCAAATAAACATCAATATTATCCATCAACGTTATAAAAAGACTGAATTCTGCCACATCTAAATGTTAGGTTTGGTCATCTTATCCCACACTCTGTCTCTCATGCTCACTGACACTGTATGACAGAACTGTGAGCCATCACAGGGGGTCCCTGTGCTACTTAACTCCACCAGAAAGCCAACGAGGATTCTAACAATTGTTTGTGCTTTGGGGGCTGCTGGGAAAAAATATGGACATATGTTTTTCCTCTCCTTGCCCAGGAGCAAATGCCACCATAGCTATACCGGTATAAATCTACTGCTATAATTAGAATTCCCCATTTGAACACACCATTCTGGAATAAAAGTGACTATATTCCAGTATACTTTCTCCACTTTCCAAGTAGACTAAGTATATTAGAATGAAATCACATGTGTTCCAGAACAGAGTGTCCACATGGGGACCTACACCAGTATAACTATAATAATATCACTATAGCTATGCTGGAAAATTTCCCTGTGAAAATAACTGCCATTCAATGTGGTTCAGTGAGCTAAACAGAATGAATAAAGATCAAACTGCATTCAGTAGTTGATTTCTGGCACCACCTATTGGCTGGAAAACTCCATCCACATGATGTTGCTGCAAGATCTCATTGGACAAGGGGAGAGGCAGGTCAGATATGCCCAGAAGTAAGAACTGGAGAACCATCATTCCAGGATACATGTTCACAGCCTTCTACTACTTCTGCTTACAAATAACAATATGGTGCTCAGTATTCCTCACATCCAGGTAAGTCTGCATTATAGCTATTCATGTAGAATGTACCATAAGTGTCCAGGGTGCTTTACAGGACATGGAAAAAGACAAGGCCCCTACCCTGAAGAGCACGCAACTCTAAGACCAGATTGTGGATATCAAGTCAGTGGCTGCAGCGAAGGTAATGACAATGTGGGGGCACCGCCCCCTAGGGTAAGCCCCTGGAGGCAGTCTGCCAGAGGCAGCTACAATACCTCTGGGAGCTCAGGGAAGAGTTGCTATTGCTACACCCCTTGAAAAGAAGAGTCCAACACGCGTTTCCAGTCCCCTTGTGCAGGGCCAGCTCTGCTAGCCAGCGCAGTAAGGATAAGGCTAGGGCTCCACTCTCAACCCACATCACTGATGGCACCGGGTTCTCACAACAAAATTTTTGGTGGCCTTAATTAACTTTAGGAAAAACAAATATGCACACGTACACATCCAAATCACTAATTGATTTGTGTCATAAGAAGGCAGTAGAGCTCCCCATTCAGCACACCTGGACTTTGCTCCTATTCTTGTGCTCAGAGCATGTCACAGAGCAGGAGCCCCTCACCCTGCCAGGAAGCTGACAAGCAGTCCTGAGCCTTTGAGCTGCTGTGGCAGCTACAGCAACTGTAAACAGCAAGTGCAGACCAGACCGGGGGAAGCACTGACCTGTCTCCCCGTGCCCCAACGGAGCTGCCCGGGGGAGCGCCACGGCAACTGAACACCACAGCCTCCTCCACTGACAGCGCACATGTCACAAGAGGTGCTGACTGCTTCCCCTAGGAAGCTGCCTGGTGCAGGGGGCCAACCCCTGCTAGCAACACCAGTGCAAACACTGAGGCAGCGCATCTCAGTGCCGTTGGTAACTGCTATTCAGGAGCAACAGCTGGGTGCTGCAGGGAGGGCCGCTGCTTTGTCCTCGACAATCTCTGTCCAGGTTTTGAAGGCTGTCGTGGCCACAAAAAAATCCACTGGTGGCTGCATGCAGGTGTCCGTCCACATTTGATAAATGCAACTAGAGGACTCATTGTGCTCCGTGGGTTCAAGGAGTGGAATGTTGACTGGCCCTTCCCGAGAATGCAAAAGGGAGAGGGGATTCTCCTCATTCCCTGGCTCTCCACCCCAGTGCACCTGTCCCATTAGATCCAGTCTGGCCCTAACTCAGACAAGTACAATTCCTGGGATAAGAGTTCCAGTGTCAGAAAGATAAGCAATGGGATCATCATAAGGAAGCTTCAGAAAAGAAGGGATCAGAAGGTGGGGAGGGGGCGAACTTGGCACAGGGGAAGTGAAAGATTCATCCAAGCAAAGGGGATGGCATTAGAAGGGTCAAAGCCAAGAGTAGAAGAAGGGCACAAAGGGAGGAGTCTGGAGAGAAGCATAGGGAGTAAGATACAGGGTAGGAAGACGTAAAGACAGAGATGGAGGGAGGGATGGACTTGATTCCCCCAACCTGGACTGTATGAAAACCTCCCCCTTAACTTTTTGGACTGAGCATCCCCCAAAAAAGCAATGAGCCTCCCTGGTCCATCAGTACAAAGAAAGAATTCGTGCTGCCTTATCTTCTTCCTAGAAACCATTCGCTTTGCCCCTCTTCAAGCTCCCACAGATCCAGTGAGGAAGAAGCAACACAATACGTAGAGATGGGGTCATTATCAGCCACATCATAAGAACTAACCAGGATGCTGACCTGAGCCAGCCTGATGCCTGTTCATTAACGGATCAAATGAGGATCTGAACAGCTCTTTTCTGGAACAGGCAGACAGCATTTCAATTGCTAAAATATTCATGTACCAATAGGAGCCGTGGTCTCAGTGTCTGCCCCCAAGACAAATGAACCTCAGCTCAAAGCACAAGAGTCTGTGTTTTATAGAACAGAATCAGAATTAAGGGCATTTTCTATGCTTCCACCTGTACAAATACTTTTTTCCGACAACTTTAGAAGTAGTGGTGCAAGGATGTCCCAAATCCAAGTGCAGGATCATCCAGGGAACAGGATGTGCGGGAGGGACGAATGGCAGCACTGTAGCAAATTATGTACAGGAATTTAACAAAGTGACTAGCATCTCTACCACCAGGTCCATAGTACACTGCAGCCACGGTTATAGCAAACAGCACCACATTACTTCAAGACTGCGGCTGGCAAAAATACGAGCTGGCATCTGGGCACTGCAGGTCCAGTCAAGAGTCGCTGCAGAAAAGCACAATTTCAGGTCTAGAGAATTTTCTCTTTTACAATGGAGAGACAGGGAGGAGAAAACAACCCAGAAAACATGACGACCTTCACCACCAACCAGTAAGACACAGCTGCATTTTCAAAAGGCCTCCCAAAATAAACCTGCATTATTAGCACATATGTAAAATAAGCTTGCACACACAATAACCTAACTGTTTATAAAAATGGGTGAGCCTGGAAATATTCCAGAGGCATTCTTAGCACCCCAAATGTAAGAAGGAAATGAGAAAGTTAAGGTTAACACTGACTCTTTGAAGGTTTGCATCATACCATAATCTGTAATATTGTAATCGCAGGTTATTTTAGATATGCATGTGTATTTAAGGTTATAAACACCAGTAGAGTACAGTATATTACATTAATAAATAACCATACATGATCGCAGGGCCAGGTCAAGGCATGGAAACTGTAGGCCTACACCAGTGCTGCAGGTGCTGGAGTCCTGGGATTATATCAGAATCTCTGTTTTGTTTTAAAATGAATGAACATTCAAGCCCACTGTTAGTGTCACAGCCCTAGGCAGTTTTGCCCTGGCCTCCATGTTCAGGAAACGAGCATACACGTATTCTCAAACAAGAAGCATTTCCCCGAAAGTAACCGTTGGGGCTAGGCAAATTTTGTGGTCAGCCAGTTCCAGGAACCACCCCCCCCCCCCGAGGGTGGTAACGAGGCATCTGTAAATCTCCTAATTAGGAGAAACCTGGCCAAAAAACTGAACATGTTATTACCCTTATAAATTGCCCATCGTGCAAGCGGTGGGCAGGGAGAAACGCAGAAACTCGTACCTGTAACCGAGCCTGATCAACTCGAGGTCTCCCTCGGCTCCGTGTTCTCAGAAGCCTACCCGGTTGCCGGTGGTGATGAAACTTTTGTGGTTTGTGTGTGTGAGTTTGCCTAGCTGCTAATTCTGCTAACTAACTGAGCCTGTAATCGTCTGTGTAAGCCGGAGACGAAAGCAGATTCTAGCCGCCCCAAGGCTACTGCGAGGGGAAACCCACTGACCAGGAAACCTTGAACGCAAGGGGAGTCTCACGGCAATCTTTAACTGTCTTACTGCATTTTTTTACTTAGACGAGTAATTGCATTTATGCTTAATAATAGCACCAATAGTACCTTTACTAGCCCTTGGAAGAACCTGAATAACTACTGGGACCTAGAGCGGTACCAGGGTCAGCTTCTGTTTGTGATTGCAGTATTTTTATTATTTGTTCTAGTATTATATTGTAGGCCCAAGTTGTAACTAGTATTAAGTTGTTCCTCATCCACACTTGTGACCCATTCAATAAACCCTCAATTTTAACCCTACGATTCATTGTTTGCGTTATCCCCATCGTCACCTTCGGGGGCACTTGTCACCCCTCCCGAGGACATCCAGTGATCGAGCCTCCGCCCTATCCCAACGCTCATTACCTGGTAGATAACGGGCACCTTGTGACTATATCGGTGGAGCGATGGGCGAGAGTAATCAGTGATCAACACCCACATGGTTGTAAAGAAAAGTTTGCAAACATGACTGATGCACTGGGGGGAGAGCCTGCTGCTGATTGCTTCTGGGAGTGGTCATGCCACTGCTCCTACTTTCCTGGAGGGGGAGCCCCACTACGACCGTCACTCCAGATGCTGGGGCAGCACCATAAGGGTGCTGTGTTGTGCCTGATGCTCCAGACTGCCTTAATTTAGCCCTAATCAAAGTATTAAATAAAGCCTATATCATAATCTGTCCAGACAAGGAACAGAGTAAAGGTGATGCATTCAGCCTTGACTCAGGCATTTTCTGGTGTCTGCATTCTTATATATTGCTTTAACGTCATTTTCTGCAGTTATTATTGCTTATCATCAAATCACAGAAATATAGGGATGGAAGGGACCTCAAGAGGTCATCAAGTCCAACCTCTTGTGTTGAGGCAGGACCAAGTAAACCTAGACCATCCCTGACAGCTGTTTGTGCAACCTGTTTTTAAAATCCTCCAATGACAGGGACTCTACAATCTCCACATGGAAGCCTATTCCAGATCTGAACTACCCTTATGCTGTGCACTCTTTCTTTTTCTCTCTAAAGATCCTTCTCATCTAAGCCATCCCTGAAACATACCAGGTACAACTCAGGCAGCAGCAGCACAAACACTGCCACATATGTAACAGATTATTTTAACTGAGTGACTGATGGTAGCATGCAGGGGGAGGGAACGGGCCTTATTTTGTCTGTGAAGGGCCAGGTAAATTTATGTCACTATGTATTGAAATGAGCTCATTGCTCAGGTGATACCAATATTTCTAGGGTTAGACACACTTACCAACTTTATACACCCACATGTTCAAAGTCCTTCAAACCAATACAAACTCTGAGCTAACCCCTGCTCATGTTACTTGCAGCAAGAGTCCCATTGACATCAATGGCAGAGCTCTCTTGAGGGAGGCAAGCAGGATTTAATCCAATTTAGGAGAAGGCTAAACGTGATTTTATCAATCCCCCCCACAGAAAGCTGAGGGATCTTTACAGACCTGACCCTGTTCAGTACTCACTCACACCAGCCACCAAGTCATAGAAGTCTTGCGTAACTAAAGACTAAAAAATTAAGTTTTATGTCTGCCAGACACTGACGTGGATGTAACCCATTAGTGGAAACCCCATCCAGTGGCCTCAACACTGTATCTGTGAACTTTGCCTCTTATCCCAGCTAAGATCTTTTTGATCTATACATGGCAGTTCTGTGTAATGCAGCAGAAATGGAGCATTCTTCCTGGGGTGGGTCACTAGGTGCTGGTGACAGAAGAAAGCTGCTTCTCTCCAGTTCTTATTTGTGAAACAAAAAAATCCCTCCCCTTTGCTCAAAACAATGGTGACACAGTGCTTCGCTTTCTGCTATCCGCAGACATACCTCATTCAGGAGTGTCAAAGGTAACCAGCAGTCTTCCTGCAGGAGCATGACTAATTGATGGCTACCAAGGCTAGTAACTGAGCTTCGCCCCTCGCAAGCCTATGTGTAACTACTGTATAAGCACCAGGAGACAAAGATGCAGCCTGTGGTGCCCCTGACTGGGCTGTCACTGCCCCTTATTCAAGGCTTGTAACGTGGCTCTGTGGAGAAGGCCCCAGGCCACAAAGCTTGGATTTGGATCCCAGATTCCCCACATTTTTAGGGACTGTTTGGATACAGGATTTTGGTTCCGTCCAATATAGACAGAAGAGCCAAAATCCTGTCGACTTCAGTAGGGCCAGGATTTCATCCATGGAGTTTGTTCGGGTTTGTCTATTTGAAAGGATGGCGGATCCACAGGTCCCTCGAGACAGAGCACTGTAGGAGTTATGAAAACCTGCTAGAGAGTTATTGCAAGGAGGATGGTGGTGGATCCTTTCATTGGTGAAGGTGCTAAAAGGGCTTGCGGTAAGGGAGTAGGGGGGAACATATCTGAGCATAGGGCGCAGAGCCCATGATTACAAAGGCAGACTGCCCTGGTGAATGCCTCCCACTGGGCTGATCAGAGGTGCAGCTTTCATAAATTGTTGCTGCTGAAACCAGTAGCCCGTGTTACTTTGAATCCTTCTCATGGCTAATAGGAGCAAAGGTGCAGCTCAGACATGCTTCTAGTACCTAAATGAGTAATTACATGAGGGACTAAATGAGTGAATCCAGGATTAGTACAGCCAGCCATCCCCCCAGGTCTAGAACAAAGAACACCTGTCCATGTCTAGAGCAATTCCCCCCCCACAGCCCCCGGGCTTAGATCAGATTGCCTACACAATCCTTACATATCTGCACACACAGGCCTAGAGCAACCTCTCCACTCAGACCTACAGCAACCTACTCACAATGCTACCAAGACCCAGAGCAGCCCACTGACCTGCTCTTTTAGAGCAGCTGTCTCATCCTCCCACCCTGGCCTAGCCCAACCAACCTAACTGCACACCCTCCCAGCCCAGGGAAACTTTCCTCCCAGTCCTGGAGTAGCCTACACAGATTCCAACCAGCCCAAACCTAGAGCCAGGCATCCTCCCAAGTCCACAGCAACCTTTCCATCTTCCCACCCAAGCATACAGTAATCCCACCCACTAGTCCAGGCCTCAAGCATCCCTTTTCCTCCTACACCTACAGCAACAACCTGTCCTAGAGAAATCAACCCAGACCTAGAGCAATCCATCAATCCCTCTCTAAATGCTCAAAGCAACCTTCCTGCCCAATCCTGGAGCAACCTACCAAAGTGCTCACCAGACTTAGAACCTCCTCTAACTGTATGCCTGATTTTTTTAACTGCTATTTCTATTAGCAAAGAAATTCTAACTAGTGACCAAATTACTGGGGTCACTGCCACTACCTGTTCACCTTCCAAGGCATGGGTAGGTTTATCGCCCTCATTGCACTTTTCCTCTTTGCCTGTCTCCATCACACGACACGACACAACACAGCTGGGTTACATGAGGGATGAGATAAGCACACAAGGGCCTTGTCTACACTGGACCTTTTTTGGAAAATTACCCCCTGTTTCTACCATCAATGCAGTAGTGCATTTGGCCCAGCAGAGCCGTAAGGACCATGTTGTTGATGCCTGCCCACACAAGGTCTAGATGGCAAGGTGGCAGCTACCTTTGCCCCATCTGTCTGAGTGCCCCACCTTTCCTACCATTGGTGGAACAGAGCCACTGGGAGCAATGGTGGGAAATTGTAAGAAAAAAGTTGAGTATCAGCAAGACCAGTCACAGGGAATGCTACCATCATGGCTCCTAGGCAGGAAGCATGGAGGGTTTGCCAGCTCTCAGCCTCTCGATCCTGTTCTCTAGTCCCAAGCTGCTGTCTTGACCGAGTGAAATTTTTCACCCTCCAGTCCCGTCATGCTCGCTCATCCTGCCACTATAGACTTCACCCTCTGCTTTTCCCATTCCAGCACTCCCTCCCAGACACCTCACCTTGCCTCCTCCCATTCCTCTTCCATGCCCTCGCCCATCCCACCTGTCTTCTCCCACACTGCCCCCTTCCCCACCTTCCCCTCATAGTCTCAACCTGCTCATTTTCCTTCCTCCCAGCTGCCCGCCCTGACCATCCCTTCCCCTCATGCCCACTGCACACCAACCCCATGCTCCTCTCTGCCGCCCTCCTCACTTTGTCCACACCCCCTCTCTCGTCACAGTGTTATTCCATGCGCCTCACTGTCCCCACACATTTCCCTCCCACCAGCCATACACAGAGACCCAGCATAGAACGTTAACTCATACGAGAGATAGGTGACATTGGGGAGCATTTTGTTTCATCTTCCCCTCAGGCCCCAGCATTTTCTTTTCTCTCCCCCTCAGGCCAGCAGCTGCCTTGCCCACAACCCTTGTGACAGCGAGTCCTGCTGATCATGCTGGGAAAAGTCAGATCAGCACCCTGTCACCCAGCAAAGTGGAGTTTGATCTCTAACTAGCCACTTCCCACTGTTACTGCACCAGCTTTCATGCAGCAAGCAGAAGCATTTACTGGCCAATTAGGAAAAATAAAAAAACAACCCCCAAATATTCCTTACATGTGATTAAAAATTTGCTTGGGGGAGGAGGGCGCAGAAGTGCGGGAATGAAAAGTGCAAACTTGTTTGCCAAACTCTCCAAAGGAGTGCTAACTCCTGGTAAGTTTAGCGTCAAAGTTCCCTATTAACAAGAATGGGGATTAGTCAAACACCCTGGCTCCCAACACCCCAGGCCTCTGGTGGTTCCAAAGACAAGTCCAGAGCCAGACCTGCACTTCACAGCTCAGGTTCATGTCCATTCGACATTTCCAGACACAGCGCAATATGAAGCAACAGTTTTTCCCCTTTTCCTCCCCATATTTCTTTACATGGAATAATATTTAAAAGAGTTTGGCTCTACAAAATGCAGTTCAAGTCTAACAGCAGAAAAAAATGGGTTCTAAAAGAAGCTGAATGGGCTTTGGGGCACCAGTGTTGAAATCATCTCCCCCTCTGAGGAGAGGAGACTGGAGCAGCAGAGCTGGGCTGTAACACTTCCTCAATTGGCTAGTGTACAATACTGGGACAAAGGGACAACCCAACACAGGGACAGCTTCAGTGTGGTGTCACAAACCACCACCATGTGTGTGCATGAGAGAGACCAGAACTGCTGCATTTAATCAATTTGGGGAAAACTTAGCAAGAAAGTGTTTTTAAAGGGGTGAATTAGGTGCATTTTGCCAGCAAATGACAGAAGAATAAATAACAAAGAGTCTATAGGGTTTTCGTACTCTTCTGCAGAAGCACAGCCTGGAGAACTGCATTGTTGGGATTTGATTTCAAACACACCAAGACAGCTTTTACGGTTGGTGTCTGCGTTGACACAACTTCAGTGCCAATGCAGGCTTTACAGTTTTTATTTTAACCAGGAAGTTATCTGCCATCACATGTCAATCTCCATTTTTTAAAAATTCAGATGCAGTACAATAATACAGGTGTCAAGAATGGGGAAAAATACACAAAACCTAGAATACACCACCAGAGCCTCTCCCTACAACCAAATACCCCACACAGCATCAGCTGTGTTGAATGGTTTCCTTCCCTTAAATACAGTCTCAGAAACAATAAAGGAAATTTAAACAGAACACATGGCTGTTTGTAATACTCATTGCAGGCAGTTTTAAGAAAGCAACCATAAGCCATTCCTCTCCCAGCTGAACAGCACAAGATAAGGCACCAATTGCACTGACAGCCTGATAGCAAAAATAAAGGCATTACCTGCACTTTGTCCTGTCATACTGCACCGGACTGTCCACCTTCAAGGTCTGGTATTGTCAGTCAAAAGCAACCTCCCTTCCAAGCCTAGTCCATCTGCAAGCTTCCCATTCTCTGTGGAGAGCAGCTTCTTGACCTCCAATCCTAACATTAGTAGCTTGGATGCTTCACTGCCTCCTTGCTGTTCCCTAGCCCATGTCGTCACCAGGTTTTGGCTGCACTCATTGGCGGAGAGAGAGCAGATAATAATACTACTAATAGCACTGAGAGGGCTGGAATAGGCAAATCTTTTGTTTCGAGGCAGGAAACACAGGGAAAGCTGAAGAGGGAGAGGGAATAGAGAAACTTGAATAAAATAACACAGCAGTGGTGTAAGAATCCCCTCACTTGCAGCAGGTTAAAAAAAAGCAAGTGTCCCAATCCGGATATGCATATACATGTGTACACAGACACAGAGACACATGCACACCTTTATATGCAGCACCATCCCCTTCATTCATGTGTTTATTCTGAAGGATAAATGGATCCCTACGCCATACAAAACTACTCCCTAAGCCCAGCAAAGGAAGGAATATTGAGGCATTCAATTTTTTACACTTTTTTTTCCATGTGAATTCAGTGTTGGTTTAGGATGCTGGATTTACAACCATTGACAATAAAGACAACTGTTTATCCATAGAACACACATGGAGCACAGGCGGGAGTACTGCAACTTGCAAGTTTCCCCAACATTGTCCCGTCAATATACCTCAAGCCAAAACTGCAGGGATAAGAGGGTAGTTCAGTATTCTGGGCTCTTTCAACCCTTGGCCTTCCTCAGATTAAAGGTATGTCTGACTTAATTTGTAGGTTTTGGTTGGCTCATGGCACTGGTTTCTCTTTGTCCAATGAGAAGGTGAAAATTTAATGAAACTTACTTAGGTTTCCACAATAAGCCACTTTGCTAAATGTCATCCCCATGTGTTGCTGAATTCTATGTGCTTTTGCTGCAGCAGTTCTTTTTCCAAACAAACTTCCAGCCAGTCTTGAATAAAGAGGATGCTTTTGTGCAGTGAGCCATGGACTAGTCTGAAGAGATTCCCATTTCCCCCTAGTGTCTTTTCAGATTATTTTTCTTGCTCTTTCTTTCTGTTTAGGATTTTAAAGCACTGAACTCTGGTTTGAAGCATTAAATCTTTCGAGACAGTCGGATCCATTTTGCCGCTTCTCCAAAACCAACAAGTTGGATTCCTACTGACAAGATAGGTTTGAAAAGCAGAAAACCATCCCATTTTAGTTACAATACTGATGATAATTACCTTACATTTATACTGAGCCTTTTAAAACCATACACTGAGATCACTTTGGCAGCCATTAAAATGTGCCCACCTCTGGGATGAAGCACAATACAAAGCCACGATACACGACAGTTTGGGGCAAAAAATGAACAATACCTTTTCCTGGCTGAAACTTCAGGAGAAATTTACGCAAGCAGAATGTAATTACCCAAGTCAAAATGTGACCAAGGTAACAAGCACTCCCCATCCTACAAAGCACCATGTGATCTTCAATGACCCCATGTAGTCATGCCTGAGTTGTACAACTCATTCAAAAGACAGCTTCTCCAGTAGCAACACCATGCTGGGTCACTGATTCAATTCTGACTCAGAAGAGCAGCCCTTACTGAACTGCTATCACTACTTCCTGCTGCACACAGAGGTTTCTCAAAGGTCTTCTATCCAGGAAGTACTAATCTAATCTAATGCTGATTAGCTTGTGAGACCTGATATGATCACGTACATGGTGTGTATGGCAAGGTGGCATGGCTGTTCTACAGAGGATGTTTAGGTAATATTCAGGGCCGTCCTTAGGCATAGGCAGAATAGGCAGCTGCATAGGGCCTCACACTGCCTGGGGGCACCACTCTCCAGGCAGCCCAGACAGTGTAGAAGCAGGGCTGCTGGGTCCTAGAGAGAGCCGAATACAGCACAGTCTGAGGGACGGGATTGGCTGCTGGGGTCTCTGGGAAGGGGAGAGGGTAGGGTTGGGAAAGCTCACCTGTGAGTGTGACTCTTTCCCCCCGGCTGAGGTCAGGTGAGGCTCTGGCTCTGGAACCAGTATCCTTTGTTGTCTCCCATAACATCCATTCTTCTCTCCCCTGCCCCACGGAGCACCCCCTCCTTGCTCCCTCCTCCCCAGGAGCACACCTCTCTCTCTCCTCCCTCCCCTCCGTCAGGGCTAGGTTGGGTGAAGTGCTAGGGCGGAGGGAGGCTGGCTGGCTGCTTGCTGAGGAATGAAAGTGAAAGTAACTCACTTCCTGGGCAGGCAGCCAGAATTGGAATGTCACACAGGGCTTGGCTGGGGTTAGCCAGATGTGTGAAAAATCAGGATAGGGGATTGGGGTAGGGTGAGCAGATATCCCTATTTTATAGGGACAGTCCCAATTTTGGGGTCTTTTTCTTATATAGGCTCCTTTTACACCCCCACCCCCATCCATCCCTGTCCTGCTTTTACACACTTTCTGTCTGGTCACTCTAGGTGGGGGTAATTGGTGCCTATATAAGACAAAGCCCCAAATATCGGGACTGGCCCTATAAAATCAGGACATCTGGATCTGGTCACCCTAGCTGGGGAGCGCCTCTCCCCCAGGCTGGCAGCTGCCAGCGATCCATCTCATCCGGGGGGAGCTGCACAGGGCAGGATGAGCTGCTGTGGCTCCATGGGTGCCCTGTCCCTGAGATCAGATGCTGTGCTAACTTCACCATGGTCCATAAGGCTGGTGGTGGTGCCCATTGGCGTGTGATTGGACCTGAGGGTTTGCTGCTGCTGTTGCCACTCTGCACCCCAAGAGGTGGATTTTGGGGTCCTGCAGTTTTCCACCTATCTCCTCCTCTACTGCAGCTGTTGGACCAGTGGGCTGGGGGGTCAGCCAAGCATGAAAACAGTACTGTGTTGCCATTTAGATTGTCATTTAACAACTTTGTTTGCCAAAAATTCTTGCTAACAATCCTGAATCCAATTTCAATATTTTTTTTTTAAAAAATCAATATCTTAGCCAAAAACAGAAAATTAAGTTGTTGACAATTATTAGTGACAGATTTGGTTTGAGGCAGGGAGTGGGCCAGTTTTCATCAGAGAAACAAAAAATGTTGACTGACTTTCCTATAGCCTGTTACTCCTGATAAGAGCCCTCCAACAACTGTAATATGCTCATCTCCTTACTAGTGTATAAAGCAGGGGTCGGCAACCTACGGCACACGTGTCAAAGGTGGCAGGTGAGCTGAATTTTGATGGTATGCAGCAGCAGACTGAGCGGCTCAGCCCATCACTGCTCTGGGGTTCTGGCTGCTGCCCTATTGCCAGCTGGGATACCAGCCATAGGCCCCACTCAGCACCTGCTGCTGGCCTGGGGACCCCCAAGGAACCCCAGGCTGGCAGTGGGCTGAGCAGGCCAACTGAACCACTCAACCTGCTGTCAGCCTGGGGTTCCATTCACTCAGCCGGCAGCGGGCTGAGTGGGCTGGTGGCGGGCTGAGCAGGGCCGATGGGGGGTTGAGTGGCTCAGTCTGCTGCCAGTCTGGGGTGCCAGCAGCGCTCAGCCTACTGCTACTCCAGGGTTCCGGCTGCCCACCCCTTGCCAGTCAGGAGCTCAGCCGCCAGCCCCACTCTGCCTCCTGCCAGCCTGGGTGAGCAGAATCCCAGGCTGGTAGCAGGCTGAGGGGGGGTTGGCAGCTGGGATCCTGGCTGGCAGGAGTTGGTGGTCAGAACCCCAGACCAGCAGCGGGCTGAGCAGGGCCTGGGATCCTTGTCTAGGGTTCCAGCCACCAGCCCACTGCCGGTTTGGGGTTTCATTTACTCAGCTGGCAGTGGCCTGAGCAGGACCGGTGGCCAAGACCTCAGATAATAACAATAGTTTATTTATATAATATAGACATAGAGAGAAACCTTCTACAAACATTAAAATGTATTACTGGCACGAGAAACCTTAAATTACAGTGAACTTGGCACACCACTTCTGAAAGGTTGCCGACCCGACCCCTGGTATAGAGTGACCATATGTTGTACTAAGATTCTCCTGCTTTTTTTTTCCCTGTGAGTCAGTATAACTTTTGCCAGCCCAGAAGTTGGGCAGCCAATGTTTTACGTTTTCATAATGTTTTCTCCAACTTTCATAAAGTAAATACATAGTTAATATGAGTTTAAAAGGCCAGGGACACTTCTTTGTGAAGAATCTGTACAGCAGATCATGCCCATAGACGATCCAGAAAAGAAATTTGAGGTTGAATTTTTTAATGTTGTGATGGATAAAGCAGTATCTGCTGTTGATGAAAGGTTTAATACCTTGCAAGTACACCATGAACAGTTTGGATTTTTGTATGACATAACTAAATTCAACGAAATAGGAAAACAAGAGCAACTAATGACAAAGTGCAAGAACCTAGAGAGCCTCCTGAAGCACGGTGGTAGTTTTGATTTAAATGGACTTGAACTGTACGAAGAATTGAGTACACTGTCATCAGTGTTGCCACATGCAAAATCGGTGATGGACATTGTACAGTTTATTCATACCCGCAAACTTGTTGACATATATCCTAATGTGTACATTGCCACTCGCATTCTACTGACAATTCCTTTAACAGTAGCATCAGGAGAACGGAGTTTCTCAAAACTAAAGCTCATTAAAAACTATCTCCGCTCTACAATGAATCAGGAACGCTTAACTGGTCTTGCTATTCTTGCAATCAAACAAGACACGACTTTGTCTTTGTCATACGATGACATTATTACTGATTTTGCAGCCAAAAAAGCCAGAAAGATTGCTTTTAATTAAAAACAAATCTTTGTTTCAATACCTCTTCATATAAATTTCCAATAAAATTTTGATAAATTAAAAAAAAATTTGCATCATTCTGTCATCAGAATTTTTTCTATAGTGCTGCTTCTTTAGTGCTAGTCCATCAGCATTACAGTGTGCTTAATTAAGTTAAACTGGTTTTAATAACGTGAATGTGGCAAGTTTTCCAATACTGTAAGCTTATGTTTGTGTTGCTAAGAGCAGATCAGGCACAGGGGCACCAGTTTAATAATCTCGCCTAGGGCACCATAAATCCTAAGGCCAGCCCTGGTAATATTAGTGCCAATATTCACCAGGCCTGCCCAGCAATCTCATGGCAGTATAAGAGGGGAATCTCTCCCCACTCAGCAGGTAGCAGAAATGGTTGTACTGGTAATTTACGTATTACGGACACTGTGTCTCCCATCACAAGGAGAGTTTTGCTGGATCATGAGAGCCAGCACTGAGTGAATAATTTATAGGGAATTGCTTCTCTTTTGTGTTAGGTAGGATGGATTTTCAAAAGTGTCTTGCCAATAGCCTAACTTTGCTCCCTTTGAAGTCAATAGGAACAGAGTTAGACCAATGCAGAGAGTTTTCGAAAGTCCCACTGCCCAGAAAGAGCTTGCACTGATGGCAACTCTTGGATGAGTGAGTGAACGGCGACCCCGACATCTACATAGAACAGGGATTAGTTTATAAATATAATTCAACTAGCTCAGACCCCGAATCACAGTTTAACAAATAATCCACATCTTTATAGCCACCATTTAAGAATAAGAAATACGCCCTGTTTGAAATTTCCTGGGACTGGCACGGCGTGAAGACAAGTGCTGGTCAGAGCATTGCCTAAGACGCACCGGTACACATCAGGAGGCAGAATCAGTGGGTGAATACGGTCCATTCATTTAAAAATCAAACTAATCATGTGACTTGATCACATGCATTTTTTAAAAAATAGATACACATATGCAAGGACCTGGCCCGTGGACTCTGCCTGTATTTCACAAAGACCAGGCCAGCACAGCATACGAAGGAGTCGTTTAGTCTCCTATTTGTTCTATCAAAGAGCATAAAAATGAAGCCAGCAACAGAGGCTGGAGGGAGAGAGGAGACTCATTCTCCCCCGGCACTATTTAATCAGGGCATATGCCCCCAGATCTCAGTTTTCATTAAGGTTGTAACCTGTTTGGGTGCAGAGACAACTGTCAAAATATCACCAAAGCATCGGGGGGATATTTGGCAAGTGACTTATCCCAAAAGTCCTGGGGGCTTTTGAATGGTCCTAGCACCACTGCCCAGAGTGGGCCTTTGGGGCTCCCCAAACCCTTGGCTTCTGGGATTGTGGTTTTATGGGGACCCCTTCTAGCCATCTCCAGGCTGCTGCCATAAGCTACTCTCAAGCCACCACCTGGCTCTCTGAATGCGAGCCAGCTTATCCACTGAGTTGCCACTGAGGTCACTAACCACAAGGGATACTGTGATGATGAGTGTGGTATAAGAACCACCCATGTAGAATAGAATAGAATAGGATAGAATAGTTGTGGGGAGGGGCTGGATCTCAGTAGAAAAACCTATTCAGCTACAGAGAGAAGGCATGATGAAGGTAAAAGACATGCGGACCAAGCTCGGCACAAACATACCCATGCAGTTCCCGGAGAGGGGGAAGGGAACATCACCCACCGTCAGGACCATCCCTGACCCCTCTTCAGAAGCAGCCCCTCCTCAGTAGGGAAGAGAAGGAGCCCCTGAGGGAACAGAAGAGAAGGAACCCTGGTGAAGGGAGATGGGGAGAGATAAAAGGGCAGTGTGGCATAGGAGAAAGTAAGAGGAAGAAGCCACAAAAAAGGCATTATATTGGCATTTGGGGACTCTGCCTCTGACTGGGGAAGTCCTCCCAAGAGCACAGTACCTGTGAGTTCCCCCTCAAACCCATCCAATCATTCTGAGGTTCACACACACTGGAGGCTACACATAAGGGGTCCTACATGCACTGTATGCTTCAAGGCACGTTGACAAAAGGAACATTGTTCTTTGTATTCTCAAAGGCTGACTGCTTTCCACTGACAGGGAATGATTTCATGGCCATAGAACTGGGAAGGCCCAAGGGCTCTGAAATTCTGCAGTTCAGATTGGACTTGCTCGGCTGGTGTGGCACTTTGGACAGACAAGGGTTTTGATGCTGCTGCAGAATCCTGCTTAACCTGGTCCCCCAAATCTTTAGTGGGTCACCACAAGATTTCTGTCTCCTTCCTACAGAGCACAGGAGAGGGTATCTCCCTGCTGGATGCTAATTTAAAATGCTACATAAGATATAAGTGTATTGAATTGTCATTTATCTGAAAAGTAGATCAGAGTTTGCATTTACACAGAGCCTCCCTTCCTGAAGCATCTTAGGGACCCAATTCAGCCCTGTCAGCTGAGAGGGGCACGCAGAGCACTCCCCACACACTCCAATTCTGTGAATGCCAGAGGCCAATTTAGCCCCTGGCCCATGTTAGAGTAGCTTCAGGAGCTGTCCTGCGTTGATCCACAGCCCCTATGGGCCATAGCAGCAGCCAGGAATAACCAGGGCATAACTTGACCACATCTCCTCCCTCCTCTGGCCTGCCTCTTACACATCTCCTGCAGCAAGGGCTCTTGCGGAAGCACAGAACTGGCTGCACCAACTCCGTGTTTGCTGAGGAGGCTTCCTACACTGGGATGCTCCTTGGGGGAGCCTAATGGCTGCCTCCCAGTCACTTTGTGCAGACATAGCCAGTGTACGGTGACCTTGATGCAGGAGTGAATTCCTCCTGACGGCTATATCGGTACAGCCCCACTTAAATACACTAGGCTGGAGGGAGACAGACAACCAGTGCATAACCAGGTATGGGAAAGGGAAATATCAGCCCCTATTCTTATGAAACAGGCTGGGGACATTTAAAGTCATTGCAAAGGAGCTGAAATCTCCCTTTTCAGATCTGATCAGATAGTCTGTCATGCAGCGATAATAAATAATAACAACACTTGGCACCTATAAACTCCTGCATACCCAGTCCACCCTGAAAGGATTTAGCACTTATTACAGTCATTTATTGGAACTCATCCCTGTGTATCTGAGTCCCAGCAAGCTTTGAGGTCTCAATAAAAGAGGCCAAGTACTGTGCTCCCCGGTATTTGCAGAAGACCTGCGAGGATGGCCACACAGGCAAGGAGACAAATATTTCTTGGGAAAAGAGAGCAACTTCTCCTAAAAGTTTAAGTTTGTGCTTAAGCTGATTTCTACAGGGAGTGAATTCTAGAGCAATGTTTCTCAACCTTTTAGATATCAGGAACCAGCTTCCTGCCTTCCTAAACTTTGTCGTGGAGATCTCAGGGACTGGCACCAGTGCATGGACCAGTCGTTGAGAAATACTGTTCTAGAGGAGCAGCAGTTCAGGAAAGCTCTGCAACCAAATGTCAGAAGCATCACTTCTGGGAATCCTTAGGTCAATGCTACTGACATTTATTCAACCTTAATCAAATCTATGGCTCCAGGTACAGCAGTCCAGGTATGCCAAAGCTCAGGCTTAGCGACCCTCATGGCTTGCATTAGGCAGTATATGCAAATGTATCCTTTGAAAGTTATGGAACTGGTTCCACAGCATTTACCACACCTCCCTGGCAAACCTGACATACTCTTTGCAATATAGCATGGCTATTAATTGGATGCCATGGCTTTTCTCTTCCCCTCTCCATCTACAATAATTAGTGGGTGCTGCAAGTGACTTTGTACTTCAGAGGAAATTAGTGCTAAGGAATTCCCCTCCCCCCTTAAAACAAAAAAACAAAACAAGCAACATAACTGATCTGGATCCTGACGGCATGACAGTCAGTGTTATAGCAGCATCCAGCCTTCTGTCTGGATTGTAATTGATCACCATTCTGCAAAAGCTCTGACCAAGCCTGAATTAGTTAACTGAAATGCTGTATATTTTGTGTGCGTGTCTGTGTGGCCCTGATTACACATTCACCCCTCACCCAGTTTGAAGTTTTGAAGTCAACTGTGAAGTGGTTTGAAATAGTAACACTGCAGACCGGTTTTGCCACACTGCTGAGCTGGGGTTTGGGGAAAAGCGACAAGGAGGAACACTGCAAACTAAGAATTGATTTTTTTGGACTA
Organism: Gopherus evgoodei; assembly: GCF_007399415.2. Taxonomy (NCBI): domain Eukaryota; kingdom Metazoa; phylum Chordata; order Testudines; family Testudinidae; genus Gopherus; species Gopherus evgoodei. The sequence goes on from NC_044330.1 coordinate 90,274,040, forward strand.
GTTGGACTATGATGTCATGGTTTCCCAGCTCCCCCACGATTGGCTGACGGGTTGAGCATCTGCTGAGAGCTAAGGGCTGGTTATTTGCCTGAGGTTCAGACCTTTCAGAGCAGCTTTGAATCATGGCTGGTTGTCGTGACAACCTGGATAGTGTCAGCTCCTGATAACGGAATAATGAGGTTGTCACCAAAAGGAGTCCCTCCATCAGCAAGGTTTAGTGATCATTAATGTATCTGAGGCAAACGTGTGAGCAGAAAAGGTACGGAGATCATTTGTCGCTGCTGGCACACACGACTAGCCTGCCTTGCAAAGGTGCTTCATTAGCTAGGAAACACCTAACAACACATAGCTATGGAAACCAGTTAGATTGTTTCACAACAGTGAGTGTGTCAGAAAAGCTCAGTTATGGGATCTGGTACCTATGGAAATCCAAGCAGAGGAGAAGCAAGAGGAATTCACAAATATTGAACTGAAATGACTCGAGCCAGCTATGATCCAGTATCCATGTGGTTAAATCCTGCACAGTGGATAATGACACCGCATGGTCCAGGGTAGAGGGCACGGGACTGGGGGTCAGGAGACCTGGATGCTACTCCTAGCTCTGCCACTGACTTCCTGTGTGACCTTGGGTAAGTCACTGAATCTCTCTGTGCCTCAGCTTATGCCCTCTGTAGAAAGGATAATATAAGAAAGGCTTACCCACTTCTGTGAAGTGCTTTGAGGTCTAGGGATTATGAATCCTAACTACTAGTTATTGAGAGAGGTGGCTGGTAGCAATGGCAGTTCTAGAGGAGGAGGACTCATGGTCAAGCTGTACCAAGTGATTCCATCAGGTCAAAGATTTGGATGACCAGTTAGAACAGAGACTCCCTCTGCTCAGTGCTGCTACTTTCAATGCCTGCAGTCATTTATACATAGAGAGAGAAGTCAAGGCAAGTCCCCTGCCTCAAACTATCTGTTCCCTGGCACTAAATGTTCAATATATTCCTACTTTGCCCCCTTTACTAAATATAACCCAGTCTTTTGCCTCATCCTCCTTATGGACTTGATCCTGCATTGACTGAAGTCAATGAGAGTTTTCCAGTGGACTGCACTGGGTGCAGGTTGGGACCTATATTATAACATGCTTTTTACCTCTGTCCACAATCACAGACCTTTGTGTGTCATCCACAGACAAACTTGGGGAAATTCCTCACTACGTTTTGTAAACTGCTGCACCCCCAAAAACAAACTTTAACAGAAGAATGAATTTTACAAATGTCCTGGAAGTCTCAGTTGCTGCTGTTGCACACTCATTTCAAGGGTGTTTTTAGAAAATTCAAATTTTATAATTTTGCTGAAAAGGGAGTGGCTGTGAAAATTATCTCTGTAAATAACTATTCATTAATCCCTGGCTGCAAGAGTTAATTGGCAGAATGATTATTTTTTCCATCTTTCCTACGTTGTTTTTAAAGTACCTACCCCAAATCTACTCTTTCAATGGTATAAGAATATTCATAAAGTGTTTGCATTTAAGATCAGTTGTAGCTTATGTGATTATATTTTAGTTTACGTTTTTGCCTCCAATCATAATTTGGTCATACCCAAAAATAAGTGCTTCAACTGTGGATTTAATTGAGATGTAATAAGAAAATTAACATGTCAATTAAACACCAATTGACTATTAAGATTGGGTTTAATAGATATCTATCTTAATATTTAGTTGTTACATCTCATTAAGCAGTTGTTGAATCCCAGTAACTGTTGTTAATAATCAACTAGCATTTAACTCGCATCCAATAACTAGCACCGCTAAATGTAGTGTTGACATACTATGGTGACGGGTAGCAGTATAAAACTCTAAGGTAAGATCTTAGACGCAGGAGAAAAAATATCAGAATAATAATGGGACACATAATGGACCCTAGGTCCTCAAATCCTGCCTTCCCTAAAAGGAACAATGTGTAGGAATATCCACAAGAAGATCCCTATCCCAGAGTCCACTCCTTCAGGAAAGGATGATCTGAGACAAGGATCTGAGGCAATACTACTTTACATTGTATTGCACATTGCATGTTCTAAATACTGCATAAGCCTTAATTAACCCTCACAACAGCCTTGTGCAGTAGGGAAGTAGTATTATCCCAGTTTTACAGATGGGGAAACTGAGGCAGAGAGATGAAGTGATTGGCTCAATGCTGCCCATCAATTCAGTGATAGAGTCAGGAACATACCACGCAAGTCCCCAACTCTTTATCTTGTGCACCGTCCACCAGATAATTTTGCCTCACAATTTTGCAACTGGGTTTTACAAATTCAAACACCACTCAAAATGTTTCTTTTTAAAACTGCAGTGGAAACAGGGGTTTGGTTTGGATTTATATATTGCCCTGCAGGACTTGCAGCCCAAACCATCATGGCATTGGGCTAGTGCATGAGACTCTCATAGTCAAAAGTGAGCAGTATGTCTTTATTGTGCAAACAACATTTTAGTTTTGTTCTTTTTTTAAAAAAGCTGCCAAGGATGAGGAGTTACTCAGAGATTTAAAAGCCAGAGTACCATAGGTGGTGGCTTAGGCTAGCTGCCTGAATACATACCCAAGGGGTCTAGACAGGTATGTATTTTAGCTGCTAGCCCCAGTCAATGACTGTGCTACCCCAGCTACACTGCTATTTTTAGTGTGCTAGTTTCAGCAGAACTAGCGAGGGTACATCTATTGAAGCTCAAATGTAGACATACCCCTAGTGAATAGGGCACTGGACTTGAGGGTGAGACCCTGACAGCATTGAAGTCAATGGCAAAACTTGCTTTGACGTCAACAGAACTAGGATTTCACCCAACATTATTATTTTTTGCTCTGCCACTGACATAATGTGTGAACCTGGGCATGTCACTTAGCCTCTCCAGGCTCTGGTTTCCCCATCTATGGAAATGGCCATGTTTACTCATGTTTGGTAAGCACTCTCAGATCTGTGTATGAAGAGTGTCATGTCAGGGCTAAGTATTTTTGTGATTAGAAGAGGAAGTAGGGAAGTGTTGGGGAACTCATTGTATAGCAAAAATGTTTCAGACAGAGTGCTGTATCCTCAGCTGGCATCAAATCACTGTAGTTCATTGACTCCCATTCTATATCGTAGTTTCCCCATCTGTAGAGTAGCTAGAGCTAAAATGAACATTTTCAAACTTCCATGAAAATACTTGTGCAAAAATTATTCACTTTTTTGTGCAAAATTATTTTCTGTTTTGCAAACAGCTTCTAGAATGGTCCCTATTTTTAGAAAATCTGAATTTTCAACTAAACGAGCTTCAAAAAGCATCCAAAAATGTTCACAAACATCTGCATTTTCTTTCCAAAACCTAGGGGTATGAGTACTAGCTCATATGCCTCACAGGAATGCTGCACATAGATGGACTCGAGACCTGAGGTTCAGACCTGGATTCAGACTTAAAACTCCAAATACAAACATGGCTGCATTTGGTTAATTTAGGTTCATTTTTAAGTGTGAAGATTAAATATTATACAGCTGGAAAGCACTATGGTGTGAAAGTACTAAACAGAAAAGCAATTCATAACCTTCTGCTTGTGATATCACAGCTGTCTGGACTGCTTAAATCAGTGATTACTGAACACTTAGGCCAATGTTTTCAAAAGAGACCAATAAAGTTGAGTATCCAACAACATCAGATGACTTGGGTCTGATTTTCAGAGGTGCTGAGCACCCACAACTTCAGCTGAAATCAGCTGTGTGTACCCAGCACTTCTGAAAGTAAGCCCTCCATTATCCCACCCTGGCACCCCAAAATGGAGGCACCCTAACTAATTGGTCATTTTGGGTCCTGATCCGGAGTGACTCTCAAATGACTAACATGGACTTGGCCTCAATACAGTATTGGGTGGAATGAAGATTCTGATCTCAAGCCTTTTAAAGTCAATAGAGATCCTCATTGATTTCAGTGGGCTTTGAATCAGACGCTTAATGCCAACTACCTCAGAGCAGGAGTAAGGGAAGAGAAGAGAGAGAGAAAATTACCACCAGGAGAGATCAGCAGAATGGTTTCTAAACTGAATGATTTTCAAAGTCTCCCTGAAGACATAAATGTGCCATTTAAGGTGGGAACCTCATTATAAGATGACAACTGCCAAAGCAACAACCACTGAGATACACCAGCTGCTAAGCCTGACACCCTTGAGAGTATCCCTGCAACAACTGGAAAGCTTACGCTCAGCAGTGGGTCAATTCCCTGCAATTGAGGAAGCACCAGAATGGCAGCTTTCCTTAGATGAGGCCCTCCTCCCATGGGTCTCTCAGGTGCTGCTGCACCAGGTGCCTCATGCTTAGGAGACTGAGAAAGTGTCCCCGCTAGGGTTGTTAAGGCCACAGCAATATTGACTCTTGTCCTATGAATCTTTTATGTGTAATTAAAGCTGCTCTGGCTCTTAGACAATGAAATGGTATTAATAGCTTTTACCTTGCAGCCACAATTTTTTTAAATGCCTGCCTCTGTGTCAGAGGGTTTTAAACAGAATAATCTTACTCTTTAGCTCTGTCCCATTCAACGGGGTCATGTTATGCTTCATGAATAGAAAGGGCTTATAAGGGGATACACACAACCATTTTATGTGGGGAGGTTTCTCCCCATCTGCAGCAAATTTTGCAGTAAGGGAAGGTACTGGAGCAACAACTCAGGAGATTGAAGTCTTCTGTTTGGCCACAAAACAAACCCAGCATAGACACATGGTGTGCAAGCTTCACCCAGCCCTATTACCCCACTGTTAATCATATTCTGTAGAAGCCAGGTGAAAGTCTGACCCCATGGAAGTCAATACAGAACTCCCACTGACTTCAACAGAGCCAGGATTCTCCCCCTCTTATCTCTGGCTAAGAAGGTATTTCAGTCTCCATGTTCACTCAGTCCAAGACCTCTCTGCCAAAGGTGCCAGTTAGGGACACCTGGGATAATGGTTTCTCTGGTAAGGACATTTGTCCACTAAGAAATGGACTGAGATCACCAACTCCCATAGGCCACCAAACAGTTATCAGAAGGTAACTACTTTCGATCCCTACCAGCCAAGGCTGGATTTGAGTAGACAATCTAAAGGTGGAAGCATCTATAGCCCATCACCAATTCCCTGAACCAGCCATCCCTCCTCAGTACATCCTTGATCAAGAAAATATTTTTGTAAAGGTTTGCTTCATTTATTGCCTGAACCTTGCCTGTCCCTGCCCAGGGTTTGAAAACTATGTGGATTAACAGGAGAGAACATTGGCTGATGCTCCTTAGAATCCTAGCTACTCTGAGTAGGCTATTCAGACATATACCTGTCAGTTCTCAGGTTGGTAATGCCTCATGTACCTGGGAGAGTCAACCACTTTACATCTCAGTTAACAATTCACAGATTAAAAACAATGTGGTATTTGAGGGCCCTGCTTTCTAGATCTTCAGAAATCTACTGCAGTGATTGTGGTACCATCGTCTTATTCTCAGCATATACAGATACGTATATATTTATGCATTAATAGTATTCTCACAGCAGTTGGAATGACAAGAATAACTGCACAGCTCTATCATCTGCCCACAGCTCTGACGGTCTGGAAACTTACTTTCCCACCTCCCCTTCTCTTCACTAATGAATCCTGCTTCACTACTCCCTTTGTTTCCTTCACCGACTCATCTTCACATCTTCTTTCTTACCATCCCATACACTTGGGATGCCTTTCCTGTTTCTGCCTGGCAGGGCTCCGCCTTCTCATCCAACTCTCTCCAGAAGATTCACGTCTTTCACAAGGCCAACACACATTAATACATAGTTGGATAAAAGGAGTGGAGGGAAAAAAAGGAAGAAAATACATATTGTAAAACTAACACCATCCTCTGACATCGTGGGTAAAATCCTGGCCCCATTGAAGTCAATGGCAAAATTCCCATTGACTTCAGTGAGGCCTGGGGTAGTATTTTGTAATGTGGGCAGGTGGCTGGAAACTAATCTTATGCAGATCAATTGCTGATCCTGCATAAGATTATTTCTTTGTGAACATGAAATGAGATTATTTCTGGTGTGTGGTTATATTGGTTCAGTATAATAAATCCTTCAGCACCTATTTATCTTCTGCGGCTTAAAATGGTACATCATTCACTCCCCAGTCCTTTGCTACGAAAGCATGGTGGGACTGACTCTGAGCCCATCTACACAGGTTTTATCCTGGGGCAATCAATGGAGTTGCTCCTGATTTACACCAGTGTGAAATCAGAGTCAGGATCAACAACCAAGTCTTCCTTTAGACTCCAGCTTCTACACTTTACTGCAGCTGTGCCAAAGAAAGAGAACAGATGGTATTACATTATTATTGATTTGAGTGGACTCAGAGTTAATGGGTCAGATTTGTCACTGGTGCAACTCCATTGACTTCAGGGACTCTACACCAGGATGAACACAAGCCAGTGAGTTGCAGATCAGCAAAGCTGTTCCTTCTTCCACAAGTGCAGGACACAGTCCCCCAGCACATGTATCAGAGAAGAAACTACACTTCAGCTGGATTTTACTACCATTCCTTTCAAGCTTTGTGCATGGGTCCCTGTCAGTTCTGCCTAGGTTACTCTCTAATCTATAGGCTCTTCAATCTCAGTCTGTAAAATGGAGCCCAAAATGTGATGGGAATATGTGGTTCATCTTACCCACTACCTTCTCTGAGCTTTCTGGAGTTGCAAGCTGGAGTGTCTGAGTATAAAAGCAGGTTGTCGAGTGGTCAGATTTTGGATTAAAGGGATCAGTGGCATGGAAGGGGGAAAAGGCTTCAAGCCAATAACAGACGCCCAAACCGAATCATAATGCAAAAGGCTAAACTTCGTGGGATTCATTTCTTCAGCATAATTAATAGCATTTAAACCAACAAGTTGATGACACTGCACTTCTGATGTTAGTTATTTACAACAATCATTCAAAGAAAAAGACAGAAATCTCAATCTTGTGGGACAGTTTTCAGTCTGGGTCTGAACGGGGGGGGGGGAAAAAAGATGTCAGCTTGTTACAGAAAAGAGGACTTCTGAATTTGACTGGCTGACCATAAAGTCACTAACGTTAATAGATAATGTGCCAGGGAAAAAAACCCGTACAACTGTACACAGAAAGAGGAAACACAAAAGCCTTAAAAATAGGCTGGTCCACTTCCCTATTCCCTCAACACATCCTCAGTGTTACTATTACTTTGGCAGAGGATTTCTTCAAAAATCTACACATTCCCCTACCATGTACCATCAGGGCTTCTAGGAATAACATTTCCTCCCTCTCACCCACCCACCCATTTCTTCCTCTTAAACTCTGCACAGGTCTCTGTTTTAATGTATTGCTTAGCAGCAGAGACCAAATAAAATGTGAGAGCATGCAGACTTAATAATGCCACAGGTTACTTCAGTACTGTCTGGCTTGCTACTTCCTGTTCTGTTCAGCCAAAGAGAGAACTAATTAAGAAATAATGAAGTTTGGGGGCCCTGACTCTGCTAGATGTATGTGCAGCTGCAAATACCAAGAGGAAGAAAAGAGGCTTGGCATGTGGCTTTATCATGTATACTATGGAGAAAGTTAACACCCACTTGGACACATCACAGGTATGTCCAATAGCTATTTTTAAGATAGAGGGTCAAAGTATTGGGAAAAAACAAAACAAAGAAATCTCTTCCCAGGCCACGGGGCTCCAGAATTTAAAGCAGCAGCAACATTTCCAAATGTATTGACTGTCCTCAGCTCTGGCCACGAAAGCTGGGAGTTTTAGACAATAGCACCTGTCTTAATTTTCACACTTCAGGGCCTCATCTGATCAACAGCTGGGATCAGGAAGAGATCTCCTTTTGGTATAACACTGTTAGATGCACTGAGCCAAGTTCAGCTCTCAGTTACACACACCGTATTAATCGACCAGAACCTAATTAATTATTTCATTGGGCTTGACATCATATGCAATGTTCTGCATTCCTCTGAGACAAGCATCTGGCATTGATCATGTGATAGGCAGGTTTTGCAACTAGACAGATCATTTGATCTGCTCCTGTATTCCTATGCTCTGTGCTAGGAGTCAGAGTTCCCTTTGCAATAGACAAACTGACATACACAAAACAAGGAGTTTAAACCCTTTGCCCCCTTTAATGGAAGGTTAACTTTTATGGAGGTGATGTGTAACACCATGGCAGCTCCCAGAAGGCTACAATCTTGCAATTGCTCTCCAGCTGTCAGCTGAAACACATTTTCAGAAAGATGCTTGTTTCTTATAGTATCAGTGAGACCTAAAGCCTAGGGATTCGTTGCTTTTTGGTCATCCCAGAAAGTAAGCAGAGGAGCAACCTCCTTTTGCGGATCTGTGTGATTTAAGAGCCTTTCTGGGAGGAGTTCAGCTCACTGGAAAATGCAGTCCCTTCAGCCTGTCTGCTTACGTGTGTGTCCGTGCGTGGTGGGTTTTGTTTCCCAATTTTCTTCTTTGTCCTGAAAGTAGCTTTGCAGTTGTCTTGCAAGTTTCCACGCTGGGCAGAGCTGCCTCTGCTTAAGCACCTGCCACAAATATCCATCACCAAAAAAGGCTTCGCTGCATAAGAGTAAAATGACTGGCTTGGGCCGACAGCCATCAGCTGTCTATGCACCTGACAGCAAAACAGCCCCTCGATAGAGTTGCTTTGTGAAGCACTATGGGCTCATAATCCAGCTAAGCAAAGTCATCCTTAAAACACAACACCCAATCTTTTCTTTTCTTCTTGAAAGAAAACTGACAAGAACAATATTCCAGATCATAAGAGCCACTATGGCTGCATCTCCTTTTCTCTTATCCCCACAGTACCCACCCTGGGAATCTCATTTAACCCCTGTTGGTTAACTGGGCTGGGGGGGAGCTGGTTCACTTCAGAAACATTGCTGAGCAACATCAGTATCTGTCCTAGCCCCTTATCCCCATTTACTAGGGAGTGGCGGGACTGTTACAATGAAAGGTATTGTCCAGTTTATACCCCCATTCAGAGAGGAGAACACAGCTGAGCAAAATTCAGAATCATAATCTGTAGCATCCTGGGTGTTTTTCTGATACAGTTCCAGCAGCTGGAGAAGTGGCAATGCGTGGATCTAGATCCAAAGTTCAGGTGGGTTCGGAATCAAGGTTTTGGTTCAAGGTTTAGGGGGTTGGAACAGGTCCCATATGAGGAGAGATGAAAGAGGCTAGGACTTTTCAACTTGGAAAAGAGGAGAGTAAGGGGGAGATATGATAGAGACATATAAAATCATGAGCGGTGTGGAGGAAGTGAACAAGGAAAAGTTATTTACTTGTTCCTATAATATAAGAGCTAGGGGGCACCAAATGAAATTAATGGGCAGCAGGTTTAAAACAAATAAAAGGAAGTTCTTCACACAGCGCACAGTCAACCTGTGGAACTCCTTGCCTGAGGAGGTTGTGAAGAGGTTTAAAAGAGAACTAGATAAAGTCATGGAGGTTTAGTCCATTAATGGCTATTAGCCAGGATGGGTAAGGAAGGGTATCCCTAGCCTATGTTTGTCAGAGGGTGGAGATGGATGATCACTTGATCATTGCCTGTTAGGTTCACTTCTGGCATTGGCCACTGTCGGCAGACAGGATACTGGGCTGGATGGACCTTTGGTCTGACCCAGTGTGGCCAGTCTTATGTTCAGCCTCCTTGCAATACAATGGAAGAATGTGTTTGCATTCAACACAGAGAAGTGAAGCCTATGACCTTTGATCAGCTGCAATCCATCCTTTTACTAGGCGTGTGGTATCCAAGTTCTGTCTGCATTGAGCTTCCCTTTCAGGACATTCCCAGGGTCCACAAGGAAAACTCTGAATAGTCTCTTAATGTGAGCATCATGCGAGCATGGAGCTGCACTGGGACTCACTCACTCTGCTGCCAGTGCTGGGCTGCCGAGTTATTAGGGCTCAGCACGCTCAATGGCACTCCACCAGCAACGCAAGTTTAAAGGGGAACTCCATGGTGTTGATCAGGGTGTGCCCTCGACATAATCGGCTGCAAGTCCGACCCAGCCAGCATGACCAGCCTGCTTCTCTCTCTGTTCGAGCACAAGAGGAACCCAGTGGTTTTGTTCTGTGGTGGCTTCATGCAATTGGATTGGATTTTGGTTCCATTCACTCAGGTTTGCACTCTCCAGAAATTCGAGTTCAAGCAAACTGCAAATCTCAAAAAAAACGCAGCCAGTGACACCAAGTTTTGCCTGATTTGTTTATGTATTTATTTATTTATTTTAAAAGCTAAGTTCTGTCCTGGCTGCTTCTCATTAGCTGCCACGCACGGCCGTTCAGTTCCAAACAAGGAGAAAGGAGCTAATCAGCTACAGGCAGCTCCCGGGGAGAGGAGAGACAAGACAGTGCTTGTTTCAAAGGGAATGAGTGATTTCCCTTCACCCAGGGATAACATGTAAAAAAGCTCAGAAAGTCTCTGAAAAACAGGGAAGAAATGCTGTGTGTGTTCCTGGTCATCACAATAAGTGACCTGGGTGTTTTTCATTAATGATTGCATCGACCTCCATGCAACAGAGGGTGGTACATGGCCCTATAGAGCAGCTGCAAAGGAGCAGTTTCAGGGGAGAGTTCTCACCTTTCAGGCAGTGAGCTGGGAAGCTGAGCTCTGACAGAGTCTCACTCAGCCCCAGGATGGATATAGAGCTTGCAGCTCATGAAAGGAGACAGAGATCTGGTCGCAGTCGGGCTCCACATGGGTTTGTCATTAAACAGTCGATGGGCTATACACATAGCTTCAGCTAAAGCCACAGAGCCAAACATCATCAAACTCTGAGATGTCTGAAAGCTGGTTCTGGACTCCAGTTCTGTGGCTCAGGCCCATCTCTAATGCTGGCCCAGCCCATCTCCCCTCCACAGGGAGCTGTACCTTTAAGAGACTCTGGCAAGAGCCAGTTGGAGCTGGTTGTTCTGTAGCAGCTAAGTGCTGCTCCGTTGGCTCTCAGGCACTGAAGGAAGCAGACCTTGGTCAGTCCTTGGCTTGGAGGAATTACTTAAATCCTCATGGACAAAAAAATCCAAGTGGAAGAATGGAGCAGATAAAAGCTCCGCCAGGGTTAAAATGCTCTGGAAACATGGAAGACAACAGGAAGTTGAAAGAGTGTTTCACGCAGTATGTGCAAGCAATGGGTGCCAGCTAAAAGGCAGTCAGAAGGCAGAGTTATTTCCCACGCTAGCTGATTCTGAAGCACTTAATATGTTTAACTGTCTTCAGTTAACTCAGGCAGAGGAGGCTAATTACGAAACTGTCGCACAGAAATGGGGTGGGGGTTACTACGCTGCATGGGAAAATGAAACTTGAGAGTTAGGTTTAGAGCAGAGCATGAAAAGCAGGTGAACCGTCGAAGAGTTTGTGACTGATCTAAGGCTGAAGATTTTGAGGGGCTGAGTCCACGAAGTAATTCGAATCTGCCAAGTAAGTGAAATCACCCAGTGCAGACACACTCATAGAGGGTGGGCAGTGCTCTGACCCTGTGGACATGAGAGAGAATCCAAAATATTCCAAAAAAAAAGAGAAGAAACCTGAGGCAGGAAGACATGCTGGCCTCACCAGGTTCGATGCTCCACCCAGGGAAGGGAGGAGGGGGAAAAAGAGATGCTGTCACTCCCATTTGGAGGTCTGTTCCCCTCACTGCCTGCCTTTCTTGTGCTGCCTTCCAGCAGCCACCCAGATTTGTCTTCTATTCTCACAGGTTGCACGATGCCCGAATAACCTCAGAAACATCCCAGCCTAGGCCTCTGGGCTATTACACTTAATTTCATCTGGCAACTCGGCTCTCTCAGAAACGATGCATGCTCTGGAACACATTGATTTTACTGAGGTAAATTACAATTGTGAGCAAAATGCAGAGACAACCACTATGACAAAAGGGATTGCAACACCCACATGCACGTTGCTTCATGCTACTACAGCCAATTAGCTCCCTGCTGAATAATAAATCACTTACCATCTTGTCCTCCCTGCACCAAGAAAGAGGAACTCTTTGGTCATTCCTTTTGCCTCACTTACCCTACTCTACGACGACATCCTTTGACAGGCAGAACACACTACTCTTCCCAATCAGAAGAGAAGCCATTCTCCTCCCTCATCTGTGGCTGCTGAAGTGAGCCGTCAGTAGCTGATGATGCCAGAAAGCGTTCTTTTCTCTGGAGTCTAATGGGAATTTAGTGTCACCATTTTCTCCCATCAGGTGTAAATGCCATCATAATCAACAGCCAGACCTCACCACTCAGCACAGATAGCGAAGAGCTTGTTAATGTGAACTAGGATCTCCAGGAACACAGGGTCCAGTGAAGTCATTTTGAAACTATTCAGACAGCACTTGAAATAGATGGTGTGTCTCCAGTTGTATGCCCCATTCCCGTTTCTATGCTCTTTGCATTAGGAACCTCTGCTTTGCAATATAAAGCTCTGCATGCAAAAAAGGGGAAGACTTCCTGTCTCCCTGCCGAGCCTCAATTTTACTACAACGTCTGTCATTTAACTTGAGTTTATTTAGTCCTTGTGGAAGGCACTGCACAGCACAAAAAGCCAAAATCCAGTCTTCAGCCACAGAGTGGGCACCAGCACTGCCAGCTACTTTCATAGTCCACCCTACCAATGTGCTTCCGTTGTTAACTGGGCTGTATCCACATTCAGACTTTGGTCTCTCTTGTAATTACCAGCGTGGGCATCAGTTCAGGACAGTAGCAGTAATGAGCTATTGTGATGCTGATGTCTGTCCACTAAGAAATGGACTGAGAACCAATTGATTTCAATTATAACCAAATTATCTGCTTAGATTCAGGTTTTTAAAAAAGAGCTTATTTCTACTAGGACAGAGTGGCAAAAAGGAACAGTCTCAAGGCTTGAGGCCTTTCCATTTTCTTGACATCCCATAAATTATAATGTACATACACACACACTCAATTGAGTGACATTCCTCAATATAGGACAAATAGCAATGTCTGCATATAGCATTGATTCCCAGCAAAATACTTCCTTACCCTTGTTGAAATACTGTATGTGTTTCATGAAGTGGGTATTCACCTATGGAAGCTTATGCTCCAATACTTCTGTTAGTCTATAAGGACTCTTTGCTGTATTGAAAAAGTTATCTGTTTTTAAAGACCAAATGTACTTCCCATGTGACTCCCTTTTTGGGGACCTATGCAACATATTAGCTTCAGATGCCTGTTAGAGTATCCAGTTCATGCCTGATGTGTTTCCTCTTAAAAAGCCACTAACCTAAGGAGTTCCTACTGGGGAATTCTCTACCTCACAAAACCAGCAGCTCATCAGCATTAACTGGGCCTGAACAGACAGGACAAGAACGGAATGAGACATGGAGAGCCAAATGCTCTCTCACCCTTGGAAATGTTCCTGCCATGCTAGGATTGAAATGTGGTGGGGTGCGGGTGGTAAGGACACCTTGAAAACTTTGCATCTCTACTACCCATGCTCTATTTATTCTGTGGATAGACAAAAGATGATATTCAGTTTCCAGTGCGAACAGTCCAACACCTTTTGCCAGCACTAAATGCATTTTTGAAATCTTCCCAAGTCTGGTGCAGAGGGAGAGAGAAGCTAGACAGGACTTGTGTACATGGAGGATATTGATTGGCAAACTATTGCCGAGTAGTTTTGGTATAATGTAGCTATTCTGGAATAGCTCCTCTTGTGTAGACTATTCCAGAACAAAAGTGGTTTGATTCCAGAGTAATTAGTCCAGAGAAAAAGTCATTTGAATTTCAGACTAGAGAGTCCAAAGGGGAACTATTCTGGAATAGCTATTCTGGTCAATTTCACTATGTAGTTAAACCCTATTTAGGTGAGCTGCTCTGAGTGGAAACAGATAATAACCCTGGCCAGCAGACTTAGAAAGGCAACGAGTGAACTGACCCTAAGTGAAGTCCATCTCTCATCACTCACATAGAAAGCTTTGAGATGAAAGCTATCCACTTGCTTTAGTGTACTAGATCCTTGCCTTTCAGCCATTCACGCACAGAACTATTTATGTGCCAGCAGCCCACTCAAATGTCAGTTCACACGCAACAGCAGTGGATCTTCTTAACAGAAAGCGATGAGGTTACAGATAAAAGGGTAACACAGGAGGAAATGACCTCATGACCTCCATGGCCTAAATCTGTAGTTCATAAATTACTGACATGTGATGGACTAGAAGTGAAAACTATTATTTGGATGTATCCTGGGTACCATTTACTGGCACCTTATCTACTGAATATTTACATATAAACAGACATTTCTTTCTTATAGAACATTCATGTACCAATGTGGATGTATCCCACTGGTTTCTGCTGGATGGAATTAATAACCAAGCCCATGTGAGCAGCGAGTTGTGTGATGTGAACTTGATACCTTGAAAACAAACCACTGTGGTAAAAATAAAACCTACATCCTTTTCCAGTTTGTCACCATATCAATTCACATCCACCATAGACAAATAAATCAACTGTATTCATCTCCATCCATAATCTCTCTCAAGAAACAATTAATAAAACAAACTGGTTTTATAGGCATGTTTGTGAGGATGATCTTTAAGGAAACATCTGAAATATATGAGAACTCCATTGCTGCTTCTGCTACTGGAGTAACACGATCATTTATGAGCAAAATGTGCAGTCTAGTATCAGGGCTTGTAACCAGCTGGTACACTCATATGCCATGTTGGCACCTCCCTGGAACTACTGTTCTCTTCTCCAGAATCTCAGCTTTCTTTTCTTTCTTTATGTCGGTCTGTAGCTGTTACGGTTGCAAAGAAAATCCCTCAGATTGGATGTACAGATGCCTGTCTCCGTCTGCAGAGAACCTGGAACTACAGCTCTGAAAGGAGTGAACTGCCCTATTCATCTCAGTGAGGTGTTAACTCAGATGCAGTGATGATCATTTAAATGTTAGGACTCCACTGGCCATCACATACAGTCCCCAGCTAAAACCCCTCCAACGCCTCATCAGGAATCTACAACCCATCCTGGATAATGGTCCCACACTTTCACAGGCCTTGGGTGGCAGGCCAGTCCTCGCCCACAGACAGCCTGCCAACCTGAAACATATTCTCACCAGTAACTGCACACCGCACCATAGTAACTCTAGCTCAGGAACCAATCCATGCAACAAACCTCGATGCCAACTCTACCCATATATCTCACCAGCGACACCATCACAGGACCTAACCAGATCAGCCACACCATCACCGGTTCATTCACCTGCACGTCCACCAATGTAATATATGCCATCCTATGCCAGCAATGCCCCTCTGCTATGTACGTCGGCCAAACTGGACAGTCTCTACTGAAAAGGATAAATGGACACAAATCAGACATTAGGAATGGCAATATAGAAAAACCAGTAGGAGAACACTTCAACCTCCCTGGTCACACTATAGCAGACCTTAAGGTGGCCATCCTGCAGCACAAAAACTTCAGAACCAGACTTCAAAGAGAAACTGCTGAGCTTCAGTTCATCTGCAAATTTGACGCCATCAGCTCAGGATTAAACAAAGACTGTGATTGGCTTGCCAACTACAAAACCAGTTTCTCCTCCCTTGGTTTTCACACCTCAACTGCTAGAACAGGGCCTCATCCTCCCTGATTGAACTGACCTTGTTATCTCTAGCTTGCTTGCATATACATACCTGCCCCTGGAAATTTCCACTACATGCATCTGACGAAGTGAGTATTCACCCATAAAAGCTCATGCTCCAAAACGTCTGTTAGTCTATAAGGTGCCACAGGATTCTTTGCTGCATTTAAATGTCAGTACTGCTAACTACTATATTTCTCTTATAAAAAAGGAAAGAGGAGAAATCACAGATTTCCACTATTTACCGTGGGGGTTGTTTCATTTTGGTGTCACAAGTGAGTGGTGTTTGGGAGATACCACTACTTATTGTCTCCCCAATCAAGAAGGAGACAAGACCAATGAGAGCAGCACAGTCTAGGAGCATATTCAAGGCCCACCGAAGAGAAGCCAAGTGGCACACACCACCATTATTTGAATATCTGCACAATGTACTCTATGAGTGGTCTCATTTTGGCAATTCACATGGGTGGAGTTTATTCTGTGGGAGGAGTTTGAAAGATGACCACTACCTTCTCCCATGTCACCGATTTGACTCCAATCTATCAACTACCATGAGTTTACACTTTTCAGTGGAACACCAAGGACCAAGTTCCACCCTCAGTACAAACATGAACTGCCACTGATGTCAATTAACACCAGCAGTCCTGGTGTCCATACTTTAAAAAGGATGTTGACAGGTTGGAAGGGATTCAGGAAAGAGCTACAAGAATGATTTGGGGTCTGAAGCAAGAGACTAAAGAAGCTCAATCTACTAAGTAAAACAAATAGACGGCTAAGAAGTGACATGATCATGGGTTATAAGTACCTACATGGGGAAAGGATTTCTGCTAGTAGAGTGTTTTTTAATATGGCAGATGCACTGGCTGGAAGCTGAAGCTAAATAAATTCAAACTATAAGGTGCAATAATTCAGAAATAAGGTGCAAAATTTGTATAGTGAAGGTAGTTAACTACTAGAATAACTTACTTAAGGATATGTTGGATTCTCCATCACTTGAAGTCAAGATTGGACGCCTTTCTAAAAACCGAGCCCAACCAGAAGTTATTGGGCTTGATGCTGGAGCCTCTTGGTGAAATTCTACATCCTGTGGCATGCAGGAGGTCGGATGAACTGATCATAATGAACCCTCTGGTCTTAAAAATCTATGAATCTGCGATCATGAAGCTTTGATGAGGCTTATGAAAAATGCCAGAATGCCAGCATTGGAGCCTGGAAACTTTTAACCAATGAACAGGTACAGGAGAGGTAGCGGTATGTGGTAGTGATAGCTCCCCCCACATAGTACCGCAGTTAGTATTTTTAAGTTGCAGAATTTATTTAAAGACTACACCGGGTTTCCTCCAACATCACACTGCAAATACTAAACAGAATCCTGATGTAGATAATACAAGAATGTACATGATGCACAGTTCACAGCACCCCACACAGGTAACATTTTCAGAAGCTTCTGCACTATGTATATTATTTGTATTGCTGTAACCATGCTCTATACCCTCTAGAGCTCCTTTTCTCCCAGAACCACAGGCTTTCCAAGTGTTAACTTTTGCACTCTGCCACACACCTGTGTGGCTTAGGGAAGCACTTTTATCCCTCATGTACTAATTAGGACTGTAAAGGCAAAAAATTGAGTGATTTGCCCCAGGTCCCAGAATGAGTCACCGGCAGAGCCAGGACTAGAACCCAGAACTTCTGACTCATTCTCTAATCACCAATCACACTTCCTCCCTAGCCAGGATTGGCCTAATTTTCAGAAGTATTGAGCACTCAATTCCAGCTGCAGACAATTGGATCTGCAGGATTTTAGTACCTCTGAAAATTAATGTTTAGTTTGTTGGTGATGGATGGACATTTAGCTGTAAATTTGTCACTTCTGTCCAATACTCAGATTCAAGGTCTGCAGTTAAATTCCATTTCTTACCAAAAATGTTCTAAAAGCAAGTGACAATCTCAATATACTCTGCACTGCAGCAAGGCTGGCAGATCAATGGCATTATTTATGACATGATTATCTCTCTCATTCCTTGTTGTCAGGGCCACTACAAAGAATACCTAACAACTGAAAAAAAATGGCAGTAATTAATGTAGCTTTTAGACTACAGCTTGTTTTTTTAGGGAGACTAGTAGGTCATTTCCATCTCTAAATTCTATGGTTCAGTGAAATCATTGTCCATAGACAGCATAAACATACATTTTACTTGCTTAAGCCTACAACTGTCTTGCAGTTTCAGGGTTATGATCAGGAATCAGCTAGGAAAAAAAGTACAACTGTTGTCAATTTCTAGATTATTTTGAAGTGTAGATTCTACACAGGAAATCATTACTAATGTGTGTGTGTGTAAAAGGACACATTCTATATTCTGACAAGCAAGGAAGAGTCGAGAAAGGTTTACAGATAATAAACACTAAAGAAAAGGAATGCAACCAAAGTTGTAATCTAAACATGTGGTTGAAATTGAAATGTAGGTATAAAAACCGAA
Organism: Gopherus evgoodei; assembly: GCF_007399415.2. Classification (NCBI taxonomy): domain Eukaryota; kingdom Metazoa; phylum Chordata; order Testudines; family Testudinidae; genus Gopherus; species Gopherus evgoodei. The sequence goes on from NC_044330.1 coordinate 90,292,100, forward strand.
CTGCAAGGTATTAAGCTGTTACTTCATACACTAGCATGAGTTCACGAGTGAGCAGAGGTGAAATGCTAAAACCAATACAGGAAACTGCTTTCGGATGGACTGAGAAGCTGATCCAGAATGTTGAATATATGCCCAGGGCTGCACTGCACAGGCTGGATGTCCAAGAAAATCTCATACCAGCCCAGACACCCTCAGGAAGCAGACAACTCCAGTGCTGAGTTGCATAAGCATTTGGCAGACAAGAATGGGGGGGCGGGGAGTCTGAACTCTGAAGGTAAAAGACAAACATTTCAAATCAAGTAACAATACGTTTCCAAGTCAACAGTGATGCCCAGCGACACTGCAAGGATATTCTGGCTGGCTATTGCCAAATGTTGGGAAGGAATATTGCTTTGAAAAGAAAACAAGGTGTAAGAAGGAGTTAAAGTTAAAAGCCAGTCAGTTATTTCTGATTCAGCCATTTTCCCTGGGAGCATTTGCAGCAATAAAGAATAAACATAAAGACAAAGGATTTCTCTGTTGGCATGGCAGAGGAGCTCATCAGCACTCAGCTTCAGAATCACAGGGAAATTGAAAGTCTCTTGGTTTTTAGCATGAGATAGCCCAGACAGACTGAAGCCGAGGATATAGTTAACTTTAAGGCGTGACAACAAAGCCTAGACATGGTGTCACACTGCAGTCATGCTACATATTGCTCAATGCTAAAGTAAGGCCAAAGAGCAAGAGGGAAGAGGCCCTGTGATGCTTATGACAGATATGGAGCTGCTCTGTAATAATTTATGGATATTACACGTACTATCAGTTTGTCTGACTGTTGTAAGGGAATCCTGTATGAATTCAAGGGATTAATTCAAGCAGAGGTTGGCTACACCTATCCAGCAAAGAGGAGAATAACTTCAGATAGCCACCCATTTACCCACACTCGAGGGACAATACTAGACCCCTTCGCTTTGATACTCCTTCTCTGACACCACCCACCAACCTCTCATCAAGCTTGGTAGACTTTATCAAGGTAGAGAATTCCACTTTGTAAATACAGGAGAACCAAAAAGCCCCAAATCCAAGGGTTTATCTACCCTCGAAAATTGTCTAAGAGTAAGGTAGGTATGAATTTAAAGTGCAATTGCTATTCCAGAATAGCTATATGAGTGGACACTCTAATTCTGGAATAAGAACTCCTTGTTCCTGTGCCTTCAAAATGGGATAAGCTAAATACGAACAAGACACTCTCATTCCAGGATAACTGTGTTCACATAGGGAGTAATTCAAGAATAGCTGTTCCTGAATAACTCCATGTGTAGGTCAGCTCTAATATAAAGTGCTTCTGGGATGGGATAAAAGTGACATTCTTGAGGGTGGAGGAGTGGTTGTTGGGAGTTGCTGATGAGAAGTAGTTTGCTTGGGCACAGACCCCACAGACCAGGGCTCTGCCTAAGGTCTCTGCCAAGGAATAGCAAACCTGTAGGTTAGAAAAATGTGCGTACAGGCCTTTTATTTAGAGCTGGCTGGGAAACTTTAGTTCGGAAGACTTCCTGACTGAAACAGCCCTTTTCATTTCAATTTTGAAAAAAAAAAAAATCATTGGGAAAATCAAAATGACAGGTGCCTGGCTGCCTGGAAGGCTCTTGTCAATTTCACCTTCCACCTGCAGAAAGGTTGTACAGCTATAGGGTGTTGCTGCATTATAGGTGCAATGCTTTCTCAGCTAGTTGATCATTTTACAGTGCTCTGAGTTCTGGTTCCCTGTGTTTTCATCTGTCTTCCTGTTGCTTCCTTAATAATCAGACTCTCTCTCCCTCCCATCTTTGATAAAAGCCTAGTTATGGATACACATAGGAGGTGAAGACATTTAATTTGCGCGGCTGTCTTTGCATTTCAGACTTATTTGTATTAGACACTGCCACCCAGCAGGATTTGCACATGCACCAGAATTAAATGAAATACTAAACTGATTTGTCTCCTATAAAATGGTAATGATATGGAGGTTTCACTAAAGTTTACTATGGAGTGTTTTTAAGCCTCTAAGCTACAGAATTTTCAGGTATAAAAGGGCCTCCCCCTTTCCCCAACCCCAGAATCCTATTTACTTCAGATTAACATGACTGACCTGAACTTCACTTGATCTTCTTTCATCTCCCAAGGAGCAGAGTCTGATTTTAACGCATGATTTCCCTGTCATCATAAAACATTATTCAGCTGCATTTGATGAGAGAAGGCATGCATTAGATTTCTATTATGTTAACCTTACTGCAGCCAGACAATCATCTTATTTAAATCTTAGCTCTATTAAAATCAAGTACGTTATGGAAACTATATGAAAGACACCACATACCTGTACTTAACGTACCAAGGATAGTCTCTGGAGACCTTGGGGCAAATTGATAGGGGCTGCAAACAGAGGTGAAAACTACATGCCGATAAGAAGAGGTATCTCACGCCACTGCTGATAAACACCCAAATCTAAAAGGTGTGTCCAGTTCCAGAACCACAAGGCAGGGAGGAGATGACCTGCTTTCTCCAGGCCTCTGAAAATGACTGCCCAGTCCCTTTTGCAAGCCAGATCTCCTACATCACACAAATTATTCTGGCACACATATGCGGCTCTGTGCTGAAAGAATGGCCATTGGGCAATTAACAGAGCAAGCATTAAATCTGTCTTGGTCTTTGTCCTACATCGGTGTTGTAAGATTGAGTGAATCCTTTTATTTTGAAAAACAAATCTCAGGCCCCGTCTTCAGCTGGAGTAAGTCCATGCTACATTCCTGATGGTTTCAGTATTTATACTGGCTGAGGATTTGCCCCACTATTGTTAGTTGTAACAAGGCTTTTATACATAATGCTACCTAAACTAGCCTCAGGCTTGTAATGGCCCCAGAATACCTCCAGAAACCAAAGAAGAGTCGGCTTTTCCTAGAGAATCATCAACCGGGACAGGATTTTAGGTTGTTTGGCAGCAATGTACGAATACTCAAAGGGCAGATACAATCCATAAAGCTCAGCATCATAAGTCTCTCTACTGAATATCAGTGCCTTGATGTAAGGAGATCTCTAGTAACCCAAGAGGTAACAACTACATTACCAAGGAGCAGTGTTAATGACCAATTTTAGCCCTCTCTAACTGAGCAAGGAAAGTAAGACTAACTGCCCATGGCACCTGAAATATCCCAGCACACATTCCCTTCCTTAGCTACGTGGAAGAACTGTGCAATTCTTGCTTCTTGCTCGGAAGATAATTATCTCTTGCATAGCTAATTTTCTAAAAGAGAAAAGTATTTACTAAAAATCACATGTGAGTCATGAGAAGAACAAAGACATTTTAACAGGCCAAGCGCCCAGAGGCAATCAATAAGAATACAAGAGTTGTTTGTGTGCCTATCTTCAAAGCACACACTTCTGTTCCTGCCCCATGATTCCAGGCCATTATTATTAGTTAGTTTCATGTGCTTGTGATATACTATACACAGCAATCTGAATAAAATATATATGTGTGGGCACATGCACATGCTACAATATCAAAACCAGAGCTGTGAGAAATTTTTCAGATGAATAGACCATTTGCTGGAAAAGACAGTTTTAGGGTGACCAAAACAATTTGCAAATTTGAGTCAAATATAGCAAATAGTTTCAGCTGAATATTTGGTTTTATTTAAAAATTCAAAATGGTTGGTTTCAACAACCTTTTTTAAACAAATTGTTTTGACTTTCAATTTCAAACTGATGTTTCATTTTAGCTAGAGTTGATTAATTATTTTACAAGGGTAAAATACACTCAAAAACATGAAGAAATGAAAATATATATATATATATATATATGGTTCAGCTCAAACAAAATGTTTTGTTTGACCCAAAACAAAAATTATTTTAGTTTTTCATTTCTGCAAGAAAAAAAAATGTTTTAATTGTGGTTCAAAATTAACTGACGTCTTGGTTCTTTCAAGGAACCAAAACATCAATTATTTGCTCAATTCTAATCAAAACCACGACTTTATTGGCAACCTCCTTGGAGAGGGCAAGGATTGAATGGGCAATGAAGAATCGACTCAGAATTTTACCACTCAGAGACATTCCTCTAGGTCTGGACTGAGGTGCATTGGCAGGACAACATGGGGCTGATTAGTTGTTGTACCTGTTTTGTTGTCCATGTTGTACCTGTTTTGTTCTGACAGGACCATGAACAAGCACCTTTCATCCTACTTTATGGGTCTGCCGCTCTGCTGCATTCTGAGGTTATTGGGCCCAGTTGAGAATTTTGTCAGTGAAATGCAGGTTTGTGTGGTTCCAAGATACAAGCTGAATCTTGATCAACTCAAAGCAAGCAAACATAGAAAACAGAAAGTCAGCACTCACCAGAGCTGTCAAAAGTTCTCTCATTAAATCTTGGCCACAAACATAACAAGCTCTGTGCAAATCTGAAACGGAATGCCCAAAGTAAAAACTAGCATCTTAATGAATTCAGTCTTCCTGATCGTTTGTCTCTCTCACCATCACAAATGCAGAAGACATGCTCACAATTGCTCTCATGGATAAATTGTTATTTAGAATTTGTCTGTAGTATGTCTAGAGTAAGTAAGGGTTTATGAGATTTCCTGTCAAAGCAATTGTCATTACTGTACCAAAAAGGACACTTTTACTGTTAAACAAATGGTTAAAAAGGATGCTGTCAGGTCAAATTGGGCTCAAAATTTAGGTTCTATAAAAATTGGAGTTTACAGAATCTGAGGGGCAAGAGAAATGTTTCCATTATTATTTTTAAAAACTTCTTTCTAATATTTTCCTCCAATGTTGTATGAGAACCAAAACATGAAATTGATTAGAAATAAAAGTAACTGACTAATTTTGTGTGTCTATACTGTGTTGCACATTTATGTCAAAGATGCTCAGAGCTCTGGATGGGCATTCTATGGTGTGGCACTTTCTAAACAAATAAATTATAATCATTTGCTGTGTCCAAGATATGTAGAATGCAAAAGGTAAGCAAAGAGCATAAACACTGAGACAAGGAAATTCAGTTTTTGTTTTAATATTTTCTTTTAACTTGACTCTGTCTCTTGGGCAATATGTAGAATTGTCTTTAAAAAAAAGCATCTAATTCATAATTCAGTTATTTATTCAATGCTCCAAGTGAGAAAAGTCAGAGGTACAAACTGCATGTAGATATTCTCTTAAAAGAAACTGTGATTCGTTAGGAAGTACATCTCTTTACTCATGCGGTAAGCAAATGACCATTAATCATGACTAAAACACACCAATTCTTCTCTTTGTGAATGCAAGGAACTCACTTTGATGTTTTTGATACGCTCCCTAATGTAAAGGAAAAAGGAAAATGCAGGGGGAGGGGTCAAAAATTAGGTAAAGCATTGTAAAACACAAGGGATCCTGGGAGAAAGTCAACACAGAGAACAATAGCCCTTCAAATAAACCTCAAGGTGCCAAACTGAATCCCAAATGTGTTCTGTGTCTCGCTTTAATATTATACTGCTTTTCCCTCAATACCTTTTGTTAAATAGAAGTGTTTGTATCAGATCTGCATTGAAAGAATGTACTCATTGGATTCAATTTGTGTTCCCTTCCAGTGACACTTTGCTGTTCTCCTCTGATTGTCTTTCCTCTCATGCCCCCCTTTTGTCTTGTTCCCCAAGCAATTGCCAAGGGACACAGAATAAAACATAAATTGATTAGAAGACCCTATAGAGATGTGCAAGACAACGCTCGCTGGTCTGAAGCCAGCTGGCCCACTGCAGGATACAACACTTTGGGTTCTCACCACCAGTGTGCAAAGACGGCTAAACAGAGGGCATGCCGAGCAGTGCAGTCAAGATTCTGCAATCCCTTTTTGTTATTTTACAAACTGGTTGGGAGTCACCAGAGGTTTGCTTAGGGAGCAAAGTTTAAGTTTTCCAAATGCCGTGAGAAATTACTACGAATATACTTGAGGACAAAGCACACACACAGAGAAGCTTTCAGTGTTCAGTAGCAAAGGGTTACTTGGATACAGCTGAGTCCAAGCTAAAATGTGAAGGTTCATCACTTCTCTTCCACCACAGGTTAGCTGTTTGAGGCTACTGGCTGTCTCCATCCCACTCATCAGAAATATATTTTACACATTCCTGCCACATCATGATGCATCGTCAAAGCATATTGGCCTGGAATGGAACAGATCCTCTGAAGGAATCACGGGTACCTGTAATCCATTGCACTACTGCCCAAGGGAAGAACCCACCCAAGAGTGGGGCTGGTAGTGGTGTTATTTGTATTGCATTAGTGCCTAGGAACCCAAATCAAGAGTCAGGCCCCCACTGTGCTAGGTGCTGTACAGACAAGCAACAAAGACGACAGCCTCTGCCCCACAGAGCTGACAATCTGTATGATCACACAGGGTTGGTCAGTTAGGCAAAACAAACAAAGGTGGGCAAGTGTGGGGGATTGGAAGCTGAGCTAACAAACAGAGTTGAGCATAAAAGCACAAGTGAAACTCAGAACTTTCCTGATCGATATCAGGTGGTAGCAATTTTTAGGCATCCCAGCAGAGACGCGTTTGAAGGAGGGATTTGAGGAAGTTAAGATGTCAGCTACCTTAATTTTGCTGTCCTCATTGGCAGGGCAGAGGCAAGGATCTGGGTATATTTATAGATCTAATAGATAGGGCAAGGCTAAATGGTAAAGAGCCTTAAAGGAGAAGCTTATTTGATTTTTCCACAAGCAGCAGCCAAAACCTGAAACAAAAGATTATGGTCGACTACTTTTTGGTTAAGTCTTCTATACACAAACTGTAGCCATGTACTTTGACTCTGAATGGCTTTGATGTTAGGATTAATGGAAGCAACAAAACAAGAAAAAACAAAAGCAGTCTCCATTAGCCAGCACCTACTATATCATCTCTCTCTCTCACAATAGCTGCCCCTGCCAACAGATGAATCCAGACGTATGGTTGGTGCAGTACATAGTAAAATAAGAGGAGCAGCTACATCGGCCAGGCGCTCTCATGACACTCCTATAAGTTCTCCCCAAAGTCTGAAGTACAATTCTGCCCCACCTTTTTATAATAAAAGCCATGACCATTTTAGGTTGGCTACCTCAGACAGAGATCACTATAATCTTATGAACTGTACAGAACGGTTATTGTTTACAACAGTTCACAAAATAGGCTTCCAGTCGAATGCCCGTTTCTACAATGTTGTTGTTTATCCCTGATTGCTGAGAACAGTATGGAACCACAGGATACTGTGTGTGGCTTGGAGACCCTACATTTTTTGACTATTGAGGCATCACATTTGCTAGAATACAGTTGCATTAGCCTAAATGTATTAATGAAACACTCTAGGGGCTCCTCTGTAGGCCAGCACATGCAGTACGGAGTATTATGATGGGGAGCAGGGAATGGGGTATGAGAATAGAGAAAAATGGGAAAAAAGATTGTCAGTACTTAGGCCTTGATTCAGAAGGATACTTAAGCACATACCTAAGGTTAAGCCTGTGAGCAGGCCCACTGAAGCCAATGAAGCTATTCACATACTTAAAAATTAGCCACGTCTTTAAATGTCTTGCTAAATTGTGATTTTAGACTGTGAACTCTTTGGACCAGGAATTATTGATTATACACTTGTACAGCACCCACCACCATAATAGGGTCCCAATCTTTGTGGTGATTATAGGTGCTAATGCAACACAAATAAGTTGTAGTAGTTTAATTTAAATTATTTCATGGCATAAAGATTAGCCTGAAATTGGGAATTGGGAGTCCGGCATTTTTCCATAAGCAACAATTGTGCATCAAGGGTGAAATCCTGGCCGTACAAAGCCAATGGGAATTTTTGCCCTTGACTTCAGCAGAGCCAGGATTTCACCCGAAATGTTTTAATAAGCCGATTACCACTAGTAAAGGCCTGGCATCCTAGTCAGATTTTGGTTTGGACCATTATGGATTTCCGCTTGGTTGCTAAACAGAACTGCATTGTCATTTCTGAGCCTTGCAGATGATGCCACTTGCAACCATGCCTACAATTTGAGGAAATAAAACCAGGGAGGAAAATACTTGTGTACAGCCTGCAAATAGATACTTTTAGCAGACGCATTTATGAAAGTGCTCAGTGACACAAATGACACCTCAGTGAAAAGATACTGTCGACAGAGGGACTGTCTGACATAATTTTTTTACCCTCATAGCTTGTATTTTGCAGGGCTTTCTATTGGTAGAGCAACACATTATGGATTTCTTTTAGGCCTTCTGGAAGCCAAACAGGAACACTGGGGAAATGGTATAATTGGTGACTCCTAACCATCCTCATCTTCTTTCTGTCCCTTGGAAGTTGAAGACTTCCCCATGGTGCTACTATACATCCATGACATGGCTAAGACGATCACGATGGCTCTGCAAATATTCCTATTTTATCTCCATCTGCGATCTTGTCCTTACTATTCATTTGGGCTCCATTATACCAGATGCATGTAATCATCACAAGGACAAGCCAAGAAATAATGTTACCAACCCATTACTAGTTTATCTTCTACACAGTTGTCAAGAGAAGATGATCTTGACCATGATTTGCTTTCTTATCTGTATTTTTGTTCTCCTAGCTCCCACATACACAATGCAGCACACAAAGAGCCAGCTTTACAAAGGGATTTAGGCACATAATGGGACTTCAGTAGTAGATTGGTGCCTAACCTGTTTAAGTAATTTCGAAAATTCCACTAGGCATCTTTCTGCTTTTGCACCTTTGCCAACCTGAACCGAGCACCCATATTTCTCTTCTTCGATGTCCAGATTTTGGCTTCTGAATGATCTTCCTCCTATGTCTGTTATGTAGATCATGGCTGGCAGTAATTGTTTCAATAAAAAAGTATTTAGGCAAAGTGGAACTTTAAGAATAAGACTAGTTAGTGTAACTCCAGTAGAAAACTTCATGTCAAGGTTTAGCTTGTGCTGATAAGAACAAATGCAGTTCAAATATGCAGCCTATGGAGTTACACCAAAGATGAACTTGGCCCAGTTTGGGGAAATAGTTTAGCAAGAGTTTATGATTTGTATCTATATGTACATTCACCCTACATTTTTACTGAGAGGCTGGTGCAATAGAAGAAGCATTTTGGTCATTAAATCACTATTGTGCTGTAAATCCTGAATATCTAGCATCATGCTAATTATAGCATGTTTTCACAGATATTACTAAACCTTAACACTTTGAATGATTTCTAGGTATGCATCATTTGGGCAGTGCAATAGTTTACATTATCTTTTGCACTCCATGTACTTCATCGATCTTTTTCCGCTACCTCTTGTCCACCTAACCATTCCTTCATCTGTTGAAGACATTTAATTGTAACCATTCAGAAGTGGACTCCTGCAGGACTATTGTGCATTATGTTTTCATGATGCAGAGATCAAGAGAGGAAACTTTTGGGGTCAGTGAAACATGTCAGAGTTAGAATCATCACCACTTCTTAGATTATTGTTCCTGTTCACTAGGCCTGGAGACACTTGAGTTTATACTGGATTCCTAGCTTTCCAAGATTTGCTCTTTCCACTGATCCAGCACACAACAATAAGAGCTACAGTATCATCTCAAGACACAGGAGTTACATATTCCTAATGGATTTAAGGAGCAAAGTTTCTTGATATTATCTACAGTTCTCTCCATTTACACATGTAAGCATTAAATAGAGGGGTTTGGTTTTGTGGAACATTAAAACACCTTCTGTAGAGAGAGAAGGATGTAGGACTTGGACTGTCTCCATCTGTACTCATACATAACAAGAGGTTTGCATAAATACTCACATGCTAGTATATCATATACACAGGGTCAGACTGCAGGCTAGTAGGAAAGTTGGTCATTAAGTCACAGAAATCCTGTCAACCTGCCCAGCTGTAGCTCTCAGGAGAACACTCAGCTCTGATTGTTTCCTTAACTCTCCTGCAGTTCTGTTTATGATCTATTAAGCCAGACTCTACAGAAATGTTAATAACTCAAACGATCTTGGTATGCAGGAGGTCATTTTTAAAGCATTATTATGTGTTATAATGTTTAACAGCCAAACACCAAGGCACCTTTGACATTACCCAGTACAGTGAAAAGCATATGGGAGACAGTCTTGTTTTACTTCTAATCAAATTAAAAATTTGCTTTGTTTCAGCAGCTGAAGGTTGTTTGCATTTGAAAAGCGTTGCAATGCCCAGCTATAATTGAGAGTTAAGCAATTTCCCCACAATTAGAGGCCCGATCTTCTTCTCATATACAGTGTTGTAAATCAGGAGCAACTCCACTGAAGGCAGAGCAGTCACACTGGCTCAAAACCAGAGCCAGTGAGTGGAGAATCAGGCCCTGAGTTTCTGGTTTAAAGTTCATTCAATTTGCTAAATGAGTTCATTTCAAAGCTCATTTGGCAGAAGTGTATACAATAGCAGTTGCCACGTTCCAGTACCTTCTGCATATTGGTCTTGCTCATGAAGAACCATGAATAGGTTAGTATAAGAAAGGCAAGATTGCGTGCATCCAATATACTGTACCGCCTGAGTCTATCTCCTTAGGTTGCATTACTGACCTAAGACAAAATGCGACAGGGGGACCTCTTTGCTGTTGAATGAAGAACAGATTTTATATCTCACAAAACTTACTCTGCACGGCACAGACTCCAAAGTCAGATTTACCAGGGGTAAAAAAAAAAAATCGTTTCCTTCATTCTAGCTTGGCCACAAGTTATCAGGCTCAGCGGAGGGATTATTGAGTGAAATTCTATGACTTGAATCATACAGGAGGGCAGATGAGCTGATCAGTGTGGTCCTTTCTGGTTTTGAATTTTATGCCCTTCACTCTTCCCCCATCCCCACACTGAGCTACGATGACTCCACCTGCCATAAAGCAGTGGGTAAGGAAAGAACCTAAAACCCAGCATCATCGCCTAGCCCAATAGCTAAGTCCTCCTCCAACCTGCTGGTCTCCTCTCTGCTGAGTTACAAATGAGGCAGGCAGACAAAGGGTTATTGATTGGACCTCCAACCTCTGAAGTGTAAAGTACCACAAGGCTGGATGAGAGAATCCATCTCTCGGTAAGGTTTTGTGAAGAGCATCCCCTAATCAGACTGTAGCACATACAGTGAGAAACCTTTCAGGGTGCTCATTACAAAATCACTCCTGCATACTAGAAACAGACACACAAAAACTGATCAGGGTGTATAAATCCAAGCTTAAAACATGCCTGCCAGGATTTATAGACCTCATACCTTAGTGGCAGAGCTTCAGCATCACTAAATCAGTCCCTCACTTTATAAGTGTAAAGTAAGGATGGGTAAATCAACACATTTCAGTTAGGGTGATTTTCATTGAGGCTATTTCAACTGGGTGCTTTGTGAACATGCCACAGGATTTTCAAATCTGCTTCTGACTTCTACATCAATCAGATTTTTTAGAGCTAGCATCCCTAAGTCCTGAGCCTCAGGGAAAGAGTCATAAGTCAAAGCACAGGGTCAAATCCTGCCAGGCACAGCATATGGAATGGCATCCTGGGGGTTCAATTCTAGCTGGGGACATGTGGGTTCTGTTTCCTGCTCCATCATCGATTCCCTATGTTACTTGGGTCAATCACCTAGGCTCAGATTTTCAAAGGTATTTAGGCAGCTGCTGGGAGCGAAGGCATATTTCAACCAGACAGAAGCCTGTTGTGGATTTTAGCAATCTCTTCTGAACAGCATAAGCAGTCCTGTGTATGTGAAAGAAATTGCAGAATAGTCATGTTCGTGAGAACAAGAACAGCAAATGTAACTAAAAAGCTAGAAAAGATTGGTTTGGACTGACACTAAGCCTGTACTGCCAGGGGAGGAAAGCTAACATGGAAATGAAAGACTAATCCTTATACAAAAAGTTATAAATAATTGTGTGTAACAAAAGGAGATTTAAGCTATATTGTCCGGTGGGGGAGGCGACTGTGATGAGATTGTCCTGAGTAATTGATCACTTGGAAGTAATTGATCACTACTCTGAGTGTTTTGCCTTAATAAATATGTTAGAGCCATCTGCTGAGTAAGTGAACCTCAGTCCAACAGCATCTAGCTGCATCTCTGCACCTCAGTATCCCCCCTATAAAATGGTGGTGATAGTACTTCCTTACCGTGTGTTGTGAGGATAAATCCATTACGACGATTGTGAGCTGCTTGGACACTATGGTAATGGGAGCAGTACAAGAGACTACACTAGTTAGCTATGAATGCCCATGCCTAGCCCAGAGAAGTTTCTCCTGTTCCAGCGTTCACCAAAGCTTACAGACAGGTTGCTTTGCGGAGCCTATGTGATAGGAGTCAGAAAGGGGCATCCCAGAATGGGACCAGAGAGTCAGCACTGCGATCCCTATACATCATCAGTACTATTATGCAGTGTCCAAAAATGTGGAAGGTGCTTTGGAGAGAGTAGACAGACATCATGCCTGCCCCAAAGTGTTTTGCCACATCTAAGCGAGTGCGAGTAACAGAAGGCAGGAGGATGGGCTCTTGAGGTTATCCACTTTAGGGGTGGGCATCTCTTCCAGTGCCATTAGTTTACATAGACATATATAATGTGGGTAAGGACCTAACAGGCTAACTCACCTCCTAAGGGTGTCACTGGAATAGTAGGATTTTGGGGAGGGGTTAAAAAAAATGACGTGACTTGGCTAGCCACTGGGGGAAACGTGCAGGGATAGGAATGGGAGAAGAAAATGGGTTGGGTAGAGACAGCACTGGCAGAGCATAGTGAGTTGCACAACAGGATTATAATGGCATGGGGGAATACAGTGGGTCTGCAAGGGGTCAAACGAGTCGTTTAAAAAACACAGCAAAGGCTCTTAATTTATGCTTCTATATTACAAATAGTTCTTCACCTATTTAGGAGCAAAACCTCCGCCAGTCCTGAATTACCCAGTGCAAAAATATAGGTGCTACAGAAATCCTAGTGCAAAGATTCTAGGCAAGTGTATCCAATGGCGTGTGGTGGGATGTTAGATGGGGTGGAATCTGAGTTACTACAGAGAATTCTTTCCAGGGTGCTGGCCTGGTGAGTCTTGCCCACATGCTCAGGATTTAGATGATAGCCATATTTGGGGTTGGGAAGGAATTTTCCTCCAGGGCAGATTGGAAGAGGCCCTGGAGGTTTTTCGCCTTCCTCTGCAGCGTCAGGCATGGGTCACTTGTTGGAGGATTCTCTGCACCTTGAGGACTTCAATAACTCAGACAGCTTAGGGGTTTGTTACAGGGGTGGGTGGGTGAGATTCTGTGGCCTGCATTGTGCAGGAGGTCAGACTAGATGTTCATAATAGTCCCTTCTGACCTTAAAGTCTATGAGTTTATGAGTCAATTAAAGGGATTTAGGTGCAATTAGCTGAAACTTCCTCTTCTAAACAGATACACCTTGATTCTCAGTGAATTTCAAATGCAAATACCAATCCCCAATCTAACCTTAGATTGCAGCTTTCATGTTGCAGTGTGGCAACGAAAAAACCAATGCTGGAATTGTCTACAATTTGGCAGACATGAAGTTGATTAGTGCTGTACATGAATCACTGTCTGACCTTTGCATTTATTTAATTCAGCAGCGATGCTCATTTGAATTGATCTAAGATGCTGCTTTTTCTGAACTGCTGTTACATTTATGCAAACAATCCTAATGGATATATAAAGAAACAGATACAGTGCCAGTCAGGAAACAATTCAAAAAGTCCTTTCAGAGAGTTCTGTCTCTGCTGTAGGGAAAAGTATCGCAAATAAATTGGCCTGAATTTTTCCCCTTTACATTTAAATAAAACTAACTTGGAATGTTTTCAACGGAACTTTTTTCATCAGAATATGCCCATTTGTTAAAACCAAAACTTTTCATGGAAAAGTATCTGGGTTTTTAACTTCCTTTTAAGGCAAAGATACAATAAAATGTTAACATTCTACATTGTACAGTTCTTACAGAGGATCAGGTAAAGACTTTGACTGCTGGCTGGGGAGCCCTCTTTCTCTGAGGATGCTAAAAAAGATAACCACCTTTCTAAATACCGATCCTCTTTCTGGCACTTCTCTTGTGTATGTATTTGATGTGGAAGCTTTACCATTACAAGCACAGTCCATATTTTACTATACCACAGGAAAAGTCACATTTTTCCAATGTGCCATACAGTCTTTTCTCAATCATAGACTATCAGGGTTGGAAGGGACCTCAGGAGGTCATCTAGTCCAACATCCTACTCAAAGCAGGATCAACCTCCAGACAGATTTTTGCCCCAGATCCCTAAATGGTCCCCTTAAGGATTGAACTCACAAGCCTGGTTTAGCAGGCCAATGCTCAAACCTCTGAGCTATCCCTTCCCCCAACTATAAAAAAAGAAATGAATTATTTGTTCTGCTTAAAATGTCGATTCTGTACTGAATGGAGCATTAAGTAAGCAGGTCAGGGGATCTCTGGGAAGTTTGCATTTTCTTATAAGATAAATCTCTTTAATAATTTCCTCCCAAAACCTGGGATGAACCTTTTTTAGGTCCAGGCTGGAATTTCTGATCAAAACCAGAAAGAAGGTGAGTCTCTCTCTCCCTCTGGCTCAATGAATATTTAATTTATACAAAGTGGGCCAGTTCCAGCTGAAGAGATTGAGAGTGAGCCTGAGTTTATAGTGCGACAGGTAAGGCAGTGAATCAGGAAAAGAAAGGACTCCACAGGTAAATGCTCTAACCACTGGACTTGAGGCTAATTTAGGATGGGTGAGTGGGTCTCTCTCTCTCTAAATTTCTAAAATTGCATTTGAGAGAATTTCATGCTAGTAGGAGATGGCGGAGTGGACAGCCCTGAAGACTGGAATCCTCTCGTCATCCACAGAACATGTACAACATATAAAGAACAAATTTCCCAGGCACCACTCCACCGAAATGCCTCAATCCTGATCTGGGAGGGGTAGGACGATAGTACAGCTTCCACTCAATACTACTGAGCATGTCAACTGTAGAAAGTATCTACTGTATAGGTATCCACCTTAGTATTTTCCTATTTCAGTATGATAAGAACAATTTGTTCAATATCAACAATGACAGTTTATGATCTTTGGAGACTTAGGCCATGTCTAAGCTACAGAATTGTGCTGGCCTACCTAGGTTTGTCAGGTATGTGAAGAAGTGTGATCCTGGGCTGACATAGGCTATATCTATACTAGAGAGCATACTGTGGTGCCGTTGTAAGATCTCTCAAGTAGCTGCTCTATGCCAACGGAAGAGAGCTTTCTCCTGGACATAATTAAATACCCAATAAGCAACATAAGATTTGATGACTGTGACGTTCTGTGCCTTGTGGGAGCACCCTACACCCCCATGTGCATCCTTATAATATGATTGTGTGGTATCCAATGCAAAGTTGGTCAGGTCGGGTGTCTTTGGAAGGCTCCTGGTGCACTGAGCATTGATGTTATAGTAACTGTTGTTACAGTAGTGTTATACTAATGTTATAGGTTATAATTTCATGTATACAGTTATGAAGCTGAAAATGTGTCTTCATGGCTTAAAATAAGCCAGGCAAAAACTCTCCAAGAGCAGACAGGCAGTTCACACTTCACAGAATCATAGAATATCAGGGTTGGAAGAGACCTCAGTCCAATCCCCTGCTCAAATCAGGACCAACACCAACTAATTCATCCCAGCCAAGGCTTTGTCAAACCAGGCTTTAAAAACCTCTAAGGGTGGAGATTCCACCACCTCCCTAGATAACCCATTCTAGTGCTTCACCACCCTCCTAGTGAAATATTGTTTCCTAATATTCAACCTAGACCTCCCTGACTGCAACTTGAGACCATTGTTTCTTGTTCTGTCATCTACCACCTCTAAGAACAGCCTAACTCCACCCTCTTTGGAACCCCCCTACACCTTAATTGAAGGCTGCTATCAATTCCCCCCTCAGCCTCTCCTCGTAAGTCATGTGCCCCAGCCCCCTAATCATTTTCATTTTCCTCTGCTGGGCTCTCCAATTTGTCCACATCCATTCTGTAGTGGGGGGACCAAAACTGGACGCATCAGGGCAAGCTTGGGACAAACCCAGCCCAGCCTCACAGGAACAAAGGACACTGGCCTAGGCAGCAACAAAGGATCTGTTGGACTCTCGAGTGAGTCACCCCCTCCTTCCTTTGGTCAGTTTGGGAATGCAGTGAGGTAATGCTCACCTGACCCTGGGGGGCAAAGCCAAGAGGGAAGAAACAACATGATAAAAGGGAGAGAAGTTTGCCGTGCTATTCCTCTCTCTTCCACCTACATCTGCAGACACCACCACCAAATGACTCAAGCTCTGATCAAAGGGGACAGCCTGGCTGAAGAACAAACAGCCAGCCTGTGGTAAGAAGCATCTACATTTGTAAGGGCACTGAAAGTGTTAAGATCAGCTTAGAATGCATTTTGATTTTATTTCATTTGACCAAATCTGACTTGTTATGCTTTGACTTATAATCACTTTAAATTTATCTTTGTCGTTAATAAATCTGTTGATTCTACCTGAAGCAGCGTGTTTGGTTTGAAACATGTCAGAGTCTCCCCTTGGGATAACCAGCCTGGTACATATCAATTTCTTTGTTAAATTGATAACTCATATAAGCTTGCAATGTCCAGCAGGCATAACTGGACACTGCAAGATGGAGGTTCCTAGGGCTGTGTCGGGGACCGGAGATATTGGTTAGTGTCATTCGGTTGCACAATCCAAGAAGCAGCTTACATGCCAGAGGCTGTGCATGAACAGCCCAGGAGTGGGGGTTCTCACAGCAGAGCAGGGTAAGGCTGGCTCCCACAGAGTCAAGGACTGGAGTGACCTAGCAGATCACCATTCCGGATAATACCAGAGGGGAACGTCACACTGACATAAGTGGTAGTATAGACATAGCCATAGTTGTGCTGGCAGAAGCCCCTAGTATAGAAGCAGTTACACTAGCAGAGTTGGATTTTTACGGCTATAGCTTGTTTTGATCAGTGTTGGAAGAAGCTATTCCAGGAGAAGCACAGCTTTGCCAGTATAAGCTGCATTCTCACTAGGCATGCCATGTGAGTATAGTATACCACTATTGCTTTTCCAATGGGAACTGGAGAGAAGTTAAATAATTAACATCTAAACATTAACCTGCTGTTGAAGCACTGCGTATACTGTCCATCTATAAGCACATAAAAGCAATTGGGATAAAGGTTTGTCAGGAAAGAGCACAACGCTTTGCGTTATCTGCACAAGTACTCATGCCAGCCTGAGTCTGCTTCAGCTTCCAGAAAGTGGGCCTGTTCAGAGACTTCACAAGCATTAGCAGAGTCACTCTCCAATTAACAATACATCACCTCATTGATATTGGAGCATAAGCTTTCGTGGGTGAATCCCCACTTCGTCAGACGCATGTGGGTATTCACCCACGAAAGCTCAGGCTTCATTACATCTGTTAGTCTATAAGGTGCCACGGGACTCTTTGTTGCTTTTTACAGATCCAGACTAACACGGCTACTCCTCTGATACTTGATGCTCATTGATATTGTCACTCCCACATGAGTAACTTGATACCTATACTTAAAATATTTATCCACACTCCACAAAACAAACGCTCAGTGTTGAAATAAGGGTGTGGGTGTGCATAATACACCTTTTTAAAATTAGTTTGATGAAGTAGGAGGTGAAATTATGCACATTACTCTTCGGTCTCCAGAGAATTGCCGGTGGTTTCTATACTTACACATTTAAAGTTGTCACAGAAATTCTTTCAAGAGATTTTGATCCTGTAAAATGACATGAAATAAAAAGGGGGGAAGAGGAGGAATCAGAAAAGAAGTTCCTGCCACATCCCTAACCACACCAGAAGCTAATGAGGTGTTGATGACTCAGAGAGCTTTCTCCTCCTTCTCCGGAGCCAAGCAGCAGGAGGCTTTCACACAAGTGGCAATCATAAAATTGATCAGGCTATCACAGGACTGTCCTCATGAAGTGGAAAATGTATTAAGGAGCATTTGCTATTCACTGGCAAGTAGCCAGGCAACAGCGTTCTCGTACATAGACAGCAGCATGGTTCGAATCCTATGCATGTAGAAGGATGGGATCTCTCTTACTCTACTCTAGCTGGTGGCACCTAGATGAGTTTGTTCTTCGCAGTGGGGGATGGGATGGATAGAATGAGAGTTAGGCCCAGTGCTGGGTGTTGCATTCAAACAAATCAAGAGTCAAATTACACATTGCGTATGACATGAGAAAAAGGTGAAAATCCATTGGTTAAATTAAATTATTCAAGGATACACATTTTTTTTGACTGGCTTCGATTGGCCCTCACCTTAGAAAAGGCTGCCTCCTTAGCCATCCAGTTGTTGAATGAACAAATAGGAGGTCAGTCATCCAGCTGAGCAATGAAGGAGAAAGTTGTGGTTCAACTGAAAAACATGGTGGTCCCTGCTCCTTCAGTCACCTTTCTCTCCAGCCATACTGCCTCAGCTGTGGTCAGTAAGGGCACTTGAGTTGGATCCCCCTCATTGTGAGAGAGAGAGAGAGGATTGCTGGCTGGGCAATTCTCTGTGAGGGTGCTGGGACTCTGCAACTTCCTCTCTTCTTTACCCCAAAATAGCCACAATCAGGTGACCTTCCAGGCACCCTACAAAAAACATCTGTTTGACAGGAGTTTGCAGAAAACTGAGGGTCTGTTTCCCAGGATGATGAAGGAGTAGAAGAGAGTTTTGGTTGGTGGCTGGCAGAGCTCCTGCTGACCTGATTGTTTTAATACTGCCGAGATTTGAATTGTATTGGTAATAGGTGTTAGGGCTCCCAGAGCCTTGGATAGGCTTCATTCTGGCGATTTTTTAAAAATTGAAATAAAGAAGGGGAAGGTTCTTGGGACTCACTCGAAGGTGCTCTGCAGTCAGGTCAAAATACAGGAAGGGAGACATCAGGGCCTGAGATCCAGTAGGCAAATTACATACACAAAATGAAAGTTTAAATAAAGAAGTTAAGTACAAGCAGCACATATTCAGCCAAGAAAGTGGCATTCCCACTCCAGCATTAGCTGGTGTGCTGCAGGAGGGGCTTTGTGCATCACAGTAGGTGCACAGTGACAAAACAAGAGCAAGCAGTCAGCCTGCCTCTTGCACGTGTTTCCACACTACACACACACGACCCCACTCTTGTGCCCCAAAGCGTGCAACTCTGGTGCAAACCAGGGGAGAGCCACCACCAGGGGGAGGAGAATGGTGTGGCCTCGCCCAGCCCTCCAACCCACAACACAGCCAGCGTTGGTCAAACCAGTTTTGTTGCACATTTGCCGAAGTAAGTGGAGATACACCCCTGAGGCAGCTACTGGGAAGGATCAGTAGCAAGGCTGTCACTCACTCGGGTGCATAATCTTTGCCTTCTTCATGAGTCCTATTCCCCCTGTGTTTGGCTAGTGCAGATTTGGCAGAGCCCTTCGTTGAAGACACGCAAGGGGCAATAGCAACAGAGAGAAGGGCATTTTCTACACATTATAATGTTTCTTTTCCATAGAACTTCAGCATAGTCACTCATATTGCTATCACCACCCCTAAAGTGAGCTGCACAAAGGCCATCCAAGACCCTCAGCTAGTGTAAACAAATGTAAATTGACGCCCATGCTAATTTACACCCACTGAGAATCTGGCCCAGTGCTCTTATTTATATTGTAAAGTTATATGAGTTATACGAGATAGACGTTGCACATCGGCTGATTTGTAAGTAGAGGATGTTGCAAGCAGTTGAGATGTAAGATAATTGGTCCCTGGACTAGAGTAGCTGGTTTACTTATTTAGATCTATACACATACTAACAAAAAGCATCTCTCTATATGCCCTTGACGAAACCTAAAAACTACACATAACACCCACCCAAAGTTAACATAAGATGGTGTTTAGCTGTTAGGTCTTGCCGAACCCTCAGGGCTAATCTACACTAGAAGTGTTTCAGTGGAGCAGCAACACTGAGGCAGCTGTGAAGATGCTCAAAGTCAATGGGAGAGCACTTTCCCATCAACTTAATTACTCCACCTCCATGGGAAGTGGTAGGTAAGTCGGCGGAGGAAGCTCTCCCACCGGCATAGTGCCGTCTACACCAGGTTTAGGACTGTGTAATTTACATCACTCGGGGATGTGGATTATTCACACACCTGAGCGATTAAGTTATACTGGACTAAGTGAAGTGAAGTAAGTGTAGTAAGCCCCCAGGGCCCAACTGATCGCTATATTTAGGGTCAGGAAGGAATTTTCCTAGGGTCAAATTGGCAGAAACCCTCGGGGCGGGGAGGGAGTTGCCTTTCTTTGCAGCACGGGGCACAGGTCATTTGCAGGTTTAAACTAGGCTAAATGGTGGATTCTCTGTAACTTGAAGTTTTTAAACCATTATTTGAGAACTTCAGTAACTCAGCCAGAGGTTAGGGGTCTCCTATTACAGGAGCTGGTGGGCGAGATTCTGTGGCCTTCAATGTGCAGGAGGTCAGACTAGATGACCATGATGGTCCCTTCTGGCCTTAAAGTCTACACGTCTGAAGTGCGCAGCATATAATTCGGTACAACCTACTACCAGCAAACCAGGCAACTCCAAAGCTTCAGGTGAACAAAGACAGACGTTAATGTTAGTGAACAATATTAAAGCTACTTTGAAGGAGTTAAATCTGGGAGGTGCAATGACTTTTGTTAGTTGTTGACTTGGGTGGAAACTGCTACACCCTATGAATCCCATGTACCCTCCTGAACAGAGTATTAATCACTTATTTTGTGATGTGGGCAAATGCTCCATTTTGGTAACTTCAGTATCTTCTAACCTGAAACTCACCACTCTTGCTAGCTCTTTTGTTTTTTTAAACCACAAGATTCTTCTTGGGGAAAAAACTCCAAACATGCACATACAAGAAAATCCACACACTTGTAATAGTTTTCACTACTAGAATCTGGCTGACAATCTGTCACAACCTATCACTCTCTAAAAGAAATGCTGCGGGACACAGATGGATCACAATTCATTGAAGCTTCATTGTTTTGGGTCAGTTTGAATGTTAACATTTTACCAAGGAACTGGAACATGCCCGAAGATGCTCTCTAGCCTGAAGCATCAATAAAGGCCTTTGCTACCTTTAAACTCTTGACCAGACTTTTTTTTCCCTTCTTGCTTCACATTTCCATAAGGGGGGAGAAATAATTAGCTAGATCCCCCAGGGGCAGTTTTAAAATGGGCAAAATTTTCTCCTCAGTTCCACCACTGCAGCTCCCGTTGTTACCAGTAAACGTTTGTGTCTCTCTTTTGCTTGGCTTATCATCGTGGAGCTCAATTTCATTTATTGAATTAGGAGCAAAAGCAGCAGGAAGCCGATATGACAAGCTCTGCCAGATAATCCTCCATTTATTTTCCATAACCTCAACCATGAGGTCCTTTTTTTCATTTCACTTTAAGATTTCCGACTACCTACCAGTCTGATTTGTTTATCTTAGGAAAAAAGGTAATTTGTCTTCTTAGTCAGACCAAAGATTTTTTGATGTATCAGCAGAGAAATGGATTGTTGCAATAGGATTTTTCTTTTGGTAAGTTACATGTTTAAATTTATGGTGTTAAATCAGAAAGAATAGATGGTTAATTTTCAGCATTTTGTGGGCCATTAGGCCTGCAGTAACCCTTTAATAACAAAGGGAGCAGCATGCCTCCCCGGCCTCCTCCGACCCAGACACACACACACGACCATATAATTATAATGTATTTTAATGGGCTTTGGACAGCTAACTCTCTTAGGTTTCTTGCAAATCTCAGCTTTATATAGTAACTCTTATGCCAAAGTCCACTACAAACTCATATACAAAACAAATACAAGAATCACTTTGAGCTACCACGGAAGTGCAGCCACCTCCATTGTGGAAGAGCACCTGTTTAACAAAGCACAACAGTCTAACAGAAGCGAAGAACACTGTATCCAACTGCTACCAGCTGGGGAAATTCAACAGGCAAAATGTAATGCTAAGACACCAGGTTTCACAGTCCTACTCTCATAATAATGGACTTTTATGAGGATCAATGGTCAAGGTCTTCCATAAAATCAGCACCTGCAGTAGTACAGTCCCTCTCCTTCCCACCCCACCCCACCCCAATCACCATACAGTATTCATCAGAGGGAAGAGTGACACTACCCAAGGCACCTGGGTGTTCCTTAGAGGATTCCCATCCAAATGCTAACCTGAGCTGTGCCAGACCCTGTTTAACTTCCGAAAGTTGACAAAGCACAGTTTAAGGTAGCAAGACTGCTTGGAGATTAATTTACGAGTCAGAAAACACAAACTCTCTCAGGGAAATAAGTTTGCAAATGGAAATAATCATTTTCGTGCAATCCTGTTTTAAGGCTTGCAAGACGTATTCCACATTCCCTAATAGCCTTTATCATTTCTCTCTACGATTAATTATTTCACTCTTGTTTTCTCACTCTCCGCCTATACATTGTCACCTCTCATTTATATACCACGTGGGTGACTCACTCGAAAAAGGATTTAGTCAGCTGTGAACAGAAAAACTAGGTACTGTACTTATGCATGGACTGCCCAGGGAACATCTCTGACAACATTGGGACAGTTCTATTTAGATCAGTGCCATTGAGGTGAGAACGCTTGGAAGGCCCAAGGAATAGGGGAAAAAGAAGATCTCACTTCTCTTCTTTGGGCTTTGATCCCCAGATTTTAGGGTAAATTATTGCTGTGTGGGTATTTTGGGAGGGTGGGGGTGCAGGTGCAAAGAGCTCTTCTCTCTCTTATCAGTGCCCACTGCTCTAGCACAAAATGCAGCCACGATAGAGCAGCCCATACTTCCTGAACACAAAGAGGGACTTGGACCTATAATTTATTTGTATTTTGGTAACACCTAGAGGCCCCAGTCATGGACCAGAACCCCATTGTGCACACACAGAACAGAAAGAGTCCCTGCCCCAAAGAATGTGTAATGAGGGATATACCAAATTCACAGACATGAAAATCGCATCATGGACTGTGAAATCTGGTCTTTTGTGTCCTTTTTACCCTATAGGGAGCAAAGACTGTTCACCATGTTTCTTCAGCACATCTAGTGACAACATGCTCTGTAAAAATGTAGTGTTTGCTGTAACCATCACTTTGGTGCTGTACTGTCTTCCTACCCATCCACTTCAGCGTGCCTCTGGCTTTTGGGGCTATAATTGAGTCTTTAAGGTGAAAATTCTGGTCTTGCTTACTCTTGTGTAAATCCAGGAGTAACTCCATTGTAGCCATGGAAAGCCTGTGGTGGTCAGATCAGAATCAGACTCACTGGGTTTTTAAGCTTATCTTTCATGATCTGTCTGATCAATCAGGTACCCACTGGAGTGATACATTAATGTTATTTGTTGAATCATGGTTCATATTGCATGGCAAGGGAGACTCCAGGAAGATCACCCACTTATTTTTGCTTTACTAAATTTGTATGTTCCGCTGTTCCCTCTTTACAAGCCTCATCCGATTCTTACAGTTCTTGTTTTTTATTATTATTAAAATGAGTAACAACTAGGGGTAACAAAAGAGCTGCTGAAGGTTAAATGTCAGAGCTGGACTGGTAAAGACAAACTTTTAAAGGCTGTATGAGAAATTTAACTGAAGAAAAATAGTTTGTCTTATTTGGGGTTTGTCTGTAGAACTTTCATGCACATGACTTCAGTTTTAAGCTAAGCTTTTTCATGGTAACATTATATAAAGAACCCTAGAATGATGGTCTAGGCCATTTCCAGTTGTTGGGTCTGTAAAATACCATCCTTAACTCAGTGGTTCTAAGCTAAGGGTACATGTAACCCTAGGGGTACGCAGAGGTCCATCAACTCATCTAGGTATTTGCCTAATTTTACAACAGGCTATATAAAAAGCACTAGTGAAGTCAGTACAAACTAAAATTTCATACAGACATTGTCTTGTTTATGCTGCTCTATATACTATACACTGAAATGTAAGTACGATATTTATATTCCAATTGATTTACTGTATAATTATATGGTAAAAATGAGAAAGTCAGCAATTTGTCAGTCATAGTGCGCTGTGGCACTCTTGTCTTTTTAGATCTGATTTTGTAAGCAAGTAGTTTAAGTAAGGTGACACTTGGTGTATGCAAGACAAATCAGACTCCTGAAAGGGTACAACAGCCCAGAAAGGTAGAGAACCACTGACTCAACCAAAACTTGATGAAAATGAAAATGATGCAGAAAATTTCACATCATTCACTGATTCAAGTGTGATCCAGGTACGGTAGATGGTGACCAAAAGTTACTAACCTGTTGCCAGTTCATATCTGAAATGAGTTTGAGGACCTCATTTGACACTAAGTGATTGTCTTGGCAGATAGGCCAAAATAGGAGCCACGGAGATTGAAAAGCCCCTTTTATCTGTTGAGTCCATCCCAAAAAAACAGTGTTGGAGTCTCTGTGGGGCAGCAGAAAAAGAAAAGCAGAAAAAGCTACTCCTGCTGTAGAAGCCAGCACCTTCCACCAGCCCTTAACGTACTCATGTTCTGAAAGGGAAAAAGGCCAATTTCAAATAAAACCTTATTAATAAGAATCACGTGGATTTCAGAGTGCTATGCCAGTAAAACAGGTGCAGCCTTCTTCTAAAATGAGCCTAATAAGCTGGGAAAACGATGCCAGTCTGCATATACTGTACGTTAGCTAGACACTTACTTATTTTCCCTGACAAGGCTGACTTCCAAGATTCGGTTGAGAGCATTACAGTCGGTGAGGATGAACCAACCCACTGCTGCATGAAAACTGCCTCTGCTTTGGCTAATCCCACGCACCTGTATCTGCTCTAAAGGACAAATAATTGTACCTTGATGTTTGCTATCTTCCTTCATGCCTTGATGTTGCATGGCTAGACACAGCCTGGCTATACAAGATCATTTTTGCTCTCGGGCACATCAAATTATCTGCCCTTCACAGGACTCAGCCCTGCCAACCATAGACCCAGGAATATCACGACTGTCCCTCAAATTTCAGGTTGAAGGGCCACAAAGTTCTACAGGAACCACAGCTGAGGGAGGATAAAGGACTGCAAATAGCAACTGAGGAAGATCTCTGAGGGCAAGGAGCCCTCCCACAATGCTTTTGGTTTATTATTTGACCAGGCCCAAGCTTGATAGCTGTAAACTAATGCCAGGTGAGCGAGATGAAGATACATGTTTTCTGCTAGAAAAAGAGCTGTTCATCTGACAGCTTCCCCTTGTAAAGATTAATATATTAAATTAAGATGTATCATGTTCACTCATCGCTATTATTAGAGAAGAGCAAAAGTGGGGGCTGGTTTTGATCCAGGTGCTATTCTAGCTGAAATCCCAAAATGCTGAAGATTGGAGAGGAAGGTAGATAAATGGTTCCAATTTTGGCCTATCTTGTTTACACATCTACTGTCCAATAAATCTTCCAAAACCAAATCTTAACTTAAATAAAACTAGTTCTTTCCGAGAAGTGTTGAGTACTGGCTACGGTTCTTAATGCCTACAGCGGGGCAAAATGCTCCAAAACACACTTCTTCTAGCAGAAAACATGTATCTTCATTTCAATTTTAAATACATTCACTTGGGCTGTATCCACACTACTTTAGCCTTCGCTTTCATTGCATCTCCTAGCAAACAAGTTTCTTGGCAAGAATAGTTGCTGAAATTTTCAGATAGCAAAATTCACATTTGTGATAGTGAGTATTTCTGCTAGAGAATAGATTCCAGAAGTTATCCTGATCCCATTACGGAAGAGAAATATACTACTGCCCCTTGAGCCTCAGCAGTTAGCTGATGGAAATGATTGTGCATGGTTGTTTCTGTTAGGAGAAGAAATTCATGATGCAAGTCCAATATATTTTTGGTGCAACCTTGTTTATTTACAAAGAATGTTAAAAATTCCTCTTTGCCTCCAAGCAACAGCAGGCAGTTTCCTTGCTCAGAAATCTCCAAGTCTCCCTCTCCAGAGAGTTCTGTGCCCAAGAAGCTCTGTCTCTCCACTTCCTCCCAGGGTCACAATCACAACTGCTTCTTTAGCTCTCTGCTGTCTTTCTGCATCTAATACAGACACACCAATCCACACTCTCATCCCCTGCCTTTGCAATCAAAAAAACCCATGAGTTAGGGTTTTGCTCAGGCACCACATGTGTCTTCTTGGGCAGCAGTTTCTAGTGTTTCCGGCTATATCGCTATATAAAGAAACGTAACTGCTCTCTCTGTTTATCCTAAATAAAGGATGCTTAGTGCTCCCAAGTCTGTGATGATCTTTGAATCAGAGACACCCTTGATGGCAACCATTAACAATTTAACCAACGATGTGACTTATTACACATGTCTAATCAAAACAGCTCATATTTCATTATCTTGAATACTCACAATGAAGAACTCATCAATCAGCTGCTTAAATAAGATTATTCCCCACCCCTCGAGATTATTCAATGAATAATTTTTAACAACAAAATTAATTCCAGAGAAATCACTCTCCCTTGAGACAGAAAAAAAATTAATGGGAAAATTAGATTTAATACATTATTCAGTGTGAGTTATTCACTTATCTCCAATCTCTAGACCTTAATAAGTAGAGGATTATCTCGTGGTTAAAACACAGGACTGGACATCAGGAGACCTGGATTATATTCCCACTGCTGCCCCAGCATCAAATTCACTGAGAGTATGGCTTCACTACCAGCTGGATTGGCAGGCAGCGATCGATCCACCGGGAATTGATTTATTGTATCTAGTCTAGACGTAATAAATCAATCCCCGAGCAGACTCCCCTCGACTCCTGTACTCCAGCTCAGCGAGAGGCGCAGACAGAGTCAATGAGGGAGCGGCAGCAGTCGACTCACCAAAGTGAAAACACTACGGTAAGTAGATCTAAGTACGTCAACTGCAGCTATGTTATTCACATAGCTGAAGTTGCGTAACTTAGATCAATCCCTCCCCCCCCCAGTGTAGACCAAGCTTGAGTGTAAGCAGGCACAATTCAAATTCAATTGTCCTTTCCTGCATTACCTATGGCAGGGCATGTCACCTCTCTGTGCCTCAGTTTCCCCATTTTACAAATGGAGACATCAGTTACTCTACCCTCACAGGATGTTGGGAAATTTAAAGCACTTTACAGACATGGATGAACTGTGATCCTAAGACAGAAGGCACTCCATACAAGGACCCCCTTATGAAAAATTATCTGTCTCCTTTCATTAGACCCATGATATTATTGGGAGATCTTCAGAAGTTCCTGTACAGATCATTCAAAATACATTAAAGCCCCTGATCTTGCAAAGTGCTGAGCGCCTTCAATTTCCAAAGATCTTAAGAGAGGATCTGTAAGCAAAACCACATGCATCTTTTCCCAAAGCTCAACACAGAGCTCAGTTTTTAGTTATCGACCATGGTGAATTTTCCACTGAACCAGTACGAGCCTAACTGATTTCTCCAATAACAGTCAGCTAGTGATCAAACGGCTAAGAGAAGCCAAGACTTTTCTTCTTGTAGAAACTATTCTCCAAACTCTACCTTCCCCCCACAAAGAGTCGGAAATGGTTTGAAAAAAATATTCCTTGTGCTGAGCAATCCAGTCATATTCAATTCACAGTGGTTCTTTTGTCAACTAATCCTTTTTCAGTTCTTGTTAACCAGTTTATATATCAGTTAGGCCCAGAGTCCTGATTAAATATAAATAATTCATTCAATTATTGCACCACTGACCACTCCATTTCCCCACAGCAATACAAGAGATTGGAGATGCCAAAGCACAGTATGATCTGCTCTGCAAGAAGAATAAAGCACCCCAGGTACTTTCACTTTAGCTTTTTTTCCTGGCTTGAAAATCTCCTGTGCCTAGCGGTGCATGAGACAGCCCACTTTTCCCACTGCTGTCTATCCACAGCAAGATGTTTGCCTCCATCATACATTGGCTCCACGATAGCAGCATCCTTTCCAATCCTCCTGCAACAGCTCATTCGTTATCCTCCAAGTGTTCTCTTTCCTCTAAGTGGGATCCAATCTAAGACCTACCTTGTGCTTCTGCCACAGGGGAGCCAGAGAGTATAGCCATAGACAAACAGCTACAGTGGTTTAATTACTGACTGTGCAGTCCACTGACCCACACGGCAGAACACTTCCATATTGGTTACATGATCTCTCCCATGAATTTCCAAAATTCTTCTTAAACAACACTGTTGGAGTTTCATTCAGCTTCTTCTTGTGTACTTCCACCAGCTGCCACCTTTCCAAGATGTAAATAGCGTTGAGAGGACAAAAGTGTTGCACAATCTCATTTTAGTGTGTAGATGTATCTGCTCCCACTTCCAGGTGTTTAACAAATGGGAAAACGATGCACTGGCTTTCTTGATTTTTGCCTCCACTTCCTTAGGCCATTAGCAGATATTGTATTTCCAAGATAACATCATCTATCAACTCTTTCATATTCCTCTCCATCAATCATGCATCCATCCTCACTGGACCTCCTGATAGGGAGTTCGGAGTCTGGCTAACAATCTGGCCATGTAAAAATGCTTTCTGTTACAGAAACTACTGAGGCTACGTCCAGCGCTGAAAGTAAGCCAGTACGGTGCAGTATGGTGTACTGGCAAGAGCCAGTACACAGCCGACTGTACTGGCAGGAGGCAGCTTCCCCAGGCCAGCGACTTAAAGGGCCTGGGGCTCCCAGCCACCGCCACAGCTACCGCTACCATGGTGCTCCCAGCCATTGCTACTGCAGCCAGAGCTCTGGGCCCTTTAAATCTTGATTCAAAAGGCCTGGGTATTTAGAGGGCCCGCCTCTTCTGGTTGAGGCCCTACCCCTCCTCCTCAGGACTCCGACTACCGGTAAGTCCTTTAAGTTACTTTCACCCCTGGCTATGTCAACACTATGGAGCACAGCTGTACCACTGCAGCTACACCACTGTAAGGTCTCCTGTGTAGCTGCTCTATGCCGGCGAGAGAGAGCTTTTTAATGAAATTTTTTCCATTAAATCCCATTTTGGCTGAACATTTTTGACCAGCTCTGCTTGTTTCATGCTGCATGTTGCCCCAAACTACACCTCTTCTGCCACTGTTGTGCGAAGCACTGTATGCTGATTGTCAGTCTGCTGCTCTCCACTACTGAGATGACTGCATTTCTGTGGTGCTGCATGCCTGTAGCTTGTGAAGTGCTGCAAATAAACGAGCTCCCCCTCTCCCCAGACAACTTGATAATTACAGATAATGGTCAGATCCTCAGCTAGTGGAAGTCATCAGAGCTCCATGGTGACCTTCTATGCATAAGGTCTTATCGGTAGGGTGACCAGATGGCCTGATTTTATAGGGCTAGTCCTGATATTTGGGGCTTTGTCTTATACAAGTGCCTATTACCCCCAACCCGCATCCTGATTTTTCACATCCGCTATCTGGTCACCCTACTTATCGGTGAAACTGTACCCAGTGCAAGATTTCCAGACAATCAAGTGTATCAATAAGGCAGGCAAAAAGGAAGTATGCACCTTGGATAGAAATAACTGACCCACATATAAATAGAAAAACAAATGCATTTGCAATTAAATCCTAGAGGGAGGCTGTTTGTCCTCAGCAGTTCTCTTTTCCTTTGGTAAAGTCTATTAGCCAGTGACCCTGGATACATATCTGGCTTTCTTTCGTCAAAGAAAAAAAAATCTGTGAAAAGTGGGGTTGGCAGAGGACAGTCTCCCATCCTCCCATCCACAGAGTCAGAACGTAATTTCCAAGAACATTTGCACTGATGCTCTCACATGAAATTCACATTCCCTGGGACATGGAATTTCTGGGGACTTCTTTTTCTGTCAGGGAGAAAATAGCAAGAGAACAAAGCACAACAGCTGAATAATGATTAGGGAAGGGAATCCACCTGGCAGCATGAACAAGAAGGGAAATACATTGCCAGACATGATAGCAAAATGAAATTAACACCTTCCACTCTCTGGATCCCTTTCCCATACAGCTGACTTCCATCAGTGTCCCCTGATCTAATTTGTAACCTTCTCTGACACTGTGGACACACTCTTCCCACAGTAACTGAGGACACTGTGTCGTCTATCTTCAGCAGGCACTGCAGAGCTAGACTTAAACGTTTATTTAACATTAGCGGTCCAGAAAAGCATTGTAATTGGACTGCTTCTATCACAAAGCCTTGTGCCAGCATGGGGAAAGGAGCGAGGGTGCGAAATCACAAGATTGCAGACAAGAAGTGTTCAGAGGACAGCTGCAAAATGATTGGTACATAAAATACTAGTTTACAATCAGAATTCACTTATGAAATAGGCCCAAACCAAAATGCCATGACCCTGACCTTTGGGGGAGTTTGGCTGTTAGTCCGACCTTCCCACTAGACCTGTATGGAAAATGATTTTTTCCTGTCCCATGAAAATTCTCAAGATTCTGGGAATTTTTCCCATCCTGAATCAGGACAAAAAGTCAAGATTTCAAATATTCTCACAAACTGAAAATCCACAAAAAAAGTTCAGGACAATCTTTTAAAAAAAATTAAAGTATAATTAGCTTAAATTTTAAACCATAAAGTAATTTTGAACTGGAAAAAGTGAACATTTTCTTTTTGAAGATGTCAAAATGGGACACTAACAATTTCAAAATTATGGATTTCAAAATTGTTTGAATCAAGAAATTTGTTGAAATTGACCCTTTCCCACAAGAAGTTTGTTTTTGACATGCCAGTATCTTTCGACAAAGATCATTTTATTGAAAAAATTCTCAATCAGCTCTACTTCACATCAGACCAGACTAATGTATTGACCCAGAACACTAGAGACTAACATCCACAGCTCTGGGGGATTTAGGCTTTGATTTCAAGCTCTCTGCAGCGGGGCTGAACCAAAACTCTGAATCCAAACACCACTGAACACCGGGAAAATTCTGATCCAGAGCCAAAAACCTGTTGCTCAGGCCCATCTCTAAATAACAGAGAGGAGTATCTTTATACTTGGGTTGGCTAAGTGCCACATTTCAAGGGATATCATGACTCAGAGGAATTCCATCCAGAAACTTAGCTCCAGAGGGTGGGTTGAAGGAGACAGGCTGGCCAGAAGACAAGGTCCTGGCCCTAATGAGAAGGAATGAAAGAAATGGAAGACAAATGGGTAAGGGAGACGGAACGAAGACAAAGAGGTTGATCCTGCCCTACTGAAGTGATTGTGCTATCTTTGACAAATTTCTAATTAAATGATTAAAAAGAATTCTCTACCTCAAGCTCCCATCCATAATAGGTCCTAAAGCACTTAGGGGACCAATCCAAAGCCCACTGAAGTCAATGGGAAGACTCATCAATTTCAGTGGATGCGGGATCAGGTTCATTGGGCAGGACAATATATGTGTTCCTCCAAGAGACTAGGGAAGTTTTTAATGGCATAATAGAAGGTGCAGTGGAGAATTTCACACAGCTGAAATTATCCATTGGATCATGACTGTTCGTTTTAAACAAAATTATTCACCAAAACAATACGCCACGTTAGACTTTTCATCTGGGAGTATTAGACCTTCATACTTTTTGGCAAAGGTTTAAGGCCATAAATTAGCCCTGTTGTAGCCAACAAGGAGAAGTATCTTTCTGCCTGAAATGACCCAAGTGTTCCATGAAAGACCTCGGCGTGGTTCAGAGCAGTTCCCTTTCACAGTAATATCTTTACAAACTGCTTACAGTCACTTAGCAGTGTCATTAAGCATTTTTCAGCAAATGTTTTATTATGCAGATTGGAAAGTTAATCAATTAATTAAGCAATGTGCAGCATGTTCTGAGCAGCTAGTTCAGCGCACACAGGAAGAAAATCTGCCATACTCTTGCTTCCTTCTCCCGCGCTCTTAAACATCTTAAACACCACTCTTCTCTTCTGCAGACTAAATAAAACTAGTTCTCTCAGCTTCTCCTCGTAAGCCATGTGCCCCAGCCCTCAATCATTTTCGCTGCCCTCCGCTGGACTCTCTCCAATTTGTCCACATCCTTTCTGTAGTGGGGGTCCCAAAACTGAACGCGATATTCCAGATGTGGCCTCACCAGTGCCAAATAGAGGGAAATAATCACTTCCCTTGATCTGCTGGCAGTGCTCCTACTAATGCAGCCCAATAGGCCATTAGCCTTCTTGGCAACAAGGGCACACTGTTGACTCATATCCAGCTTTTCGTCCACTGTAATACCCAGGTCCTAGATACAGTATGACTTTACATAGAGTAACACAGTGTTGCCATACTGGAGCAGACCATTAGGCCATCTAACCCCAATGACCTCCATGAGTGGCCTATTCTACAAACAAGTAGAGCAGGGGTCCCCAAAAGGTTTGCCAACTTTCTACTCACACAAAACTAGAAACGTTTTTCCTGCCCCCCTGATCCGCCCCTCCTAGAAGGCCCCTCCCCCTGCTCACTCCATCCCTCACTCTCTGTCGCTCACTCTCCCCACCCTCACTGACTCGCTCATTTTCACCAGGCTGGCTCAGGGGGTTTCAGTGGGGGCTCTGCCTGAGGGTGTGGGCTTCACGGTGGGGCAATGGGGTGAGGAGGGGTGTGGGAGGGGGTGAGGGCTCTGGCTGGGGGTGTAGGCTCCGGGGTGGGGCCAGACATGAGGGGTTTGGGGTGCAGGATGGTGCCAGGGGATGGAGCCAAGGGGTTCAAAGTATGGGAAGGGGCTCCAGGCTGAGGAGGGGGTTGGGGTGTGGGAGGGGTATGGGCTCTGGGCTGGGGGTGTGGGTTCTGGGGTGGGGCATGGAGTTGGGGTGGGGGGGTGAGAGCGTCAGGCTCTGGTGTGGGACTGGGAATGAGGGATTTGGGGTACAGGAGGGAACTCCATCTGGGGCTGAGGAGTTTAGAGGGCAGGAGGCAGGATCAGCGCTGGGGCAGGAGAGGCGGTGCTTACCTCAAGCAGCACCAGGCGGTGCTTACCTCAAGCAGCTTCTGGAAGCAGAGGCATGTCTCCCCTCCTATGCAGCGGCGCGGCCAGGCAGCTCTGCACGCTGCCTCGTCTGGAGGTGCCTCCCCTGCCCATTGGCTGTGGTTCCCAGCCAATGGGAGCTGCAGAACTGGCACTTGGAGTGGGGGCAACACACAGAGTCCCCTGGCTGCCCCTACACCTAGGAGCCGTAACGGGGATATGCCGCTGCTTTTGGGAGCCACAACAGGCAGGGAGCCTTCCTTAGCCCTGCTGTGCCGCCGACCAGACTTTTAATGGCTCAGTCAGCGGTGCTGACCGGAGCCGCCAGGATCCCTTTTCAATCAGGCACCTGACAACCCATCCCCAAACTGTGAGATGCAGCCCCGTAAGGGGGTGCAGAAGGACGTTTGAGGGAGCACTGCAGGGCCCAGGCCAGCCCCCATGGGAGGCGGGGAGGGAGTGCCACCCAGCCCCCCGCTTTCCCCTGCTCTGCTCTGGTATGGCCCCAGCTCCTGTCACTGTGCCTGGCCCCGGCCTCAGCCCCGCCCCCAGCCTCAGCTCCACTCCCACCACCAGCCTCGGGCTCTGCTCCTGCCCCTGCCCCATGCTCTGGCCCCCTTGCTCCTCTCCACCTCTATCTCCCCTGCCCCAGGAGCCATGGCCTCACTTCCAGCCCCGGCTCCCAGCAGGGAGAGTTGAGGGGAGGGGCTCTGAAAAGTTTTGGGACCACTGACGTAGAGAAAGCAATCACCAACAACCTCCCAAGTAAACCTAGGGCCAAATCCTGTCATCTTTACTCTGATGAGTGTTCCATTGAAAGTAAATGAAACTTCTCACCAAAGGGAGGATTACTCCCATAAATAAAGGTTGCAGGGTCAGGCCCCTTGCTAGCTGTCCAGTGCTATATGGAGTGATGAGTGTGTGGAGGGAAATCCCTTCTTATACCCAGAATCATGAGCTGTGATTTCCTTTATCGTGGCCATAACTTGCAAAGCTGCTAAAGCTATTAGCACTCATAATGTTTTCCAGTCCTCTCCTCAAATCCTGATGCACAGTTTGCGCACAGATGACGCCTTGTGGTTCTAGATCCCATGAGTTAGCTACACACTTTTTAATGAAGAATTCCCTCTAGCACATTTACAGCTCAAGTTTCTCCATGGCCTCGCAAGGTAAAGAAGAGAGACAGAGACTAACCGTCTTCATTATACTCTTACATACCTTGTTCAAACCCCGCCATGCTCTCTTTGCTCCCCAAACCTCCACAATCCCTGCAACCCTTTAAAGATCACAGTGAAAATCTACCACTGCTTGTCAATTTTCTGCAGTTTTCCCCGGACATTGGACCCACATTTCAACTGGCTCCTGGATTTTTCCTAATGTAGTTCCTGCAGGGACCTTGTTTGTGTTACCTTTCCAAATAGAGAGTTAAATCTACCCCATAGATGGCTACTGAACCCTCTTATGTACTATAGACTACATGAGAAAGAATAAAAAATGGCAATGTTTTGCCCCCATGGAAAAACAGCCTTCTTAGGCAATCTGCTAATTCATCATCATCCATCCTTCAAGGCATTTTATTGCAGCTTTAATACCTTTTGTTTCTGTGGAAATGCAGGTTTGCCTTTCTTTTCTCCCTGTAACATGGCAAAACAGAGAGAACAAATCCCCCCCACCCCGATCTGACAGTTACAAGTGACACTAATAATACTTCACTCCTTGCTGCCTCCTGATTATATCACAAGAAGAAGAACTGATAAAGGACACCAAGAGGCAATATCCCCAGTAAAGATTGGGAGCAGCAGGTAAATTTGTACATTGTGCTTTGAAGTACTGATGGCTTATCAGCAAGGTTGTGAAGACAGCATTATATATCTGGTTAGGGACAGACTGCATAATCAAACTAAAACAGAGTCTTATGTAAATAACTTATCAGAAGGTTATTTCACTGCACTACATTCTGAATTCACAGGCCAGCTCCCTGCCCAAATATCTGAACTAGGTGCTGTGGAAATCTGCCAAGACTCTCCCCGCAATGGCTGGAATCACACAAGCCTGCTTAAGAGGTTCTGTCAATACCACAGGACAACTGTATGTGCCTGACACAGTGCTTGGTGGGTAATGCGGCTAGTGGCCATGAATCCTTAGTGTGCTTTAACCTTGTGGTGTCTAGATACAAATGGTATTTAGAGCCAGCCATGCTAAAAGTGGTCACAAACTCAGTAATACAAACTGGGTCCCCTATCTCTGAAGCAGTTGGCATAGGGGTGGGGTCGAATTTCAGTCTGAATTCTTATTTTGGAACGCTGGTTAGAAGAGCTATTCCGTTGTTTGTAACATTTGCTTTAGGACAACCTGATGTCACTCTGAGTAGCTGATTCCAAATGTGCCAGTTTTGCCTCTTCAACAGGACAAGAGAAGGCCAACTCCATTCACCACAGATCTATTTGTTTTCTTGCAATAGTTATACACTTTAACCCCATATCACTACTGTGTTTGCACTAGGAGCAAGAGAAATCACCCTTTCTTCAAATCCTTTCTGAGGTTCCAAAGAAGTCTGGCTTATTTCCCCACTATTCTCTTTCGCTTTCACTAGACCTCTATTTTTGGCTAGAAGCTGAACTATACTGTAAGACAGGCTTCCTCAACACCACCACAAAAGCCTAATTGGAACCAAGATGTTCCAGAATTCTTGTGAGAAAATTCATCTTCTTGAAACCACCTGTGCGAGAGTGCAAAGCCCAGAGGTTCAGAGGAGGCAGCTGGCTCATTGAGTGATTGGTCAAGCCATATAAAAACTGCTATTTTTTTGGTTTGCCTTCCTCTGGTTCAAACCAGAGATAGGCTCTAACCAAAAATCTTTGATCTGAAGAGTTGCAAACTTTGGGAATGTTTCCAAACTTTATGACTTCAGCTTCTCTCTAATTTAAACTTCATTATGGTTCAGCCCATGGCACTTGGTATGAGCTTTACATTTCCAAATGAATCCAGTACTCAACAAGGGTGAGATCTCCAGAATGCAGTCACTCCCCAGTGCTTTTTCTGAGAACCTTTTCCATATAGCAACCACCTTTTCTATACTGAGCATATCTCTTTGCTCCTGCCTCTCCTGGATCCTTCTCCCATTACCATCCCAGTTAGCAACACGAGAAGGGGAGGATAGTCTTGTGTCCTGAACACCTGTTCATTACCCTCAGGTTGCAAATTCTTATTCTAAGGAGCAAGGAGGGATGCCACTATTAAAGGGGCTAATATTCACTCTGTTTTGAATGTGTAATAGGGCTCTGTGGCTCAGCCTGAATTTCAAACCAGCTGGCTGATCACGGGGCAAACAGCTGCTTTATTTGTCAGGCTTCATTGTCTGTTCACTGAACAAAATAAAAAAAAGTCTAAATGAATCTAAAAGGCAAATACATTTATGTCTTTAACTTTCCCCCATGCAATCACACACACCCATCCCTCATCACTTTAATGAGGTCAGTGTTAATTAACCCAATTTAAAGCCCCTCCTTTGAATAACCTAAAAAAAAGCCACTTTTGTTTTACACTGGTGAGCTACATTATGTATATTTCACAGCATGCTATGAAAAGGCAACTTGTCGTTTGGGGGGGCATTACTTTACTGTGTGCAGTGTACAATCTGTCTCTATACTGATGACTGATTAGAGAAAGGGCCACTAATAAAGGAAAGTGTATAGGGTAGAGTGTTTGCCTATTTAACTCAATGGCAAAGTAGGGTCATGGAATTACAGGAGCCCTTTCAGCAGGCTGGCATAGGACCCTTTTAGAAAGGTTTGACTGTACTCTGAACACAGACAGGCTTTGTTTTCAGTGTGTATATGTTTATTTGATAAAGAGCAGTTAGAGTATTTATCACATACCAATGTTAAAGGGTCTCCTTTCCTCTGGTCCTCACACACGACTCGATTTCTCCTCTCCACTTACCAACCAAGCCCCCCAGAACACATCAAACCCCAGAGGACCAGCTGCACAAGCCTTTTTTTTAAAAAACCAATATGGTTGTATCAAAAATGAAAAGTGGAGCTTGTGAGTCCTGAATTTGTTGTTAACAAGCCAAGGGGAGATTGACATGCCTCACGTAAAACTGACTCCTAGGAACTGTCTAATGTGATTTCTCTCTCAATCTGAATTACAGAACTTTAAGATTATTAAGACTAAAAGCATTTTCAATGTTTGATTTTCCTGTTCAGGCTGTTGTTTACTTGCTTTTTTTGCACTCCACTCAGCTTGTTGCAGTGTGAAACTAGGCTAGGTATTCATTGGAAAAACGCTTTGTGTTTTTACACTGAGGTTATTAACCTGATGTAAAATTGTAGGGAAGATAGGGCACTGTCCTTAACGTGGCTGGCCAAGGTAAACTCCAGGGAAGAGAGTTTAAGGCTGACCTCCACCAGCTGCACTGAGATTAAAAACTACAGTATTGCCAACCCCAAGCATTCAAAACTCATGAGTCAGGCATAACAAATAATAAGACTGTCTTTAAAATGATGAAATTTTTAGAGCAAACTTCCGTCTTATTTTATTTGTTTTCTGAGCCTTTAGGGTTCAGTTGAGCCATGTTTTCAGGCTTTTCTCTGAAACCATGAGAGTTAGATTTATTTTTAATGAAAGCTGAAATTCTCACCTAGTCACAGGTATCCAGGAACTGAGGCTGTACAAAAATCATCATGACAAAAGCATGAGAACTGACAATACCAGTGACTTGACTCCACCAGGATTTTATATCAAGTAACCTCCATATAAAAACCACATTTTTTTTCCTGTGTAGACAAAAACCTATATTATTCAATTGTAGAGAATTCTTTGCAATGATGATTTCCGGCTTCCCCTGTGACATATTCTTTTGTTTTATCAATTTCTTCCCCTCCCCATCCCCTAGTTTGTTCCTTAGATGTAAATCTCGGTTATGCAGATTTCCAAACTAGCTCACAGGCAAAAGGGTCACTTACAATATTTTAAATTATAGAAGACCAGAAAGGTTGCCCGTGCCTCTCTCATTACTTCATGCAGCTGCCCTGGAGCAGATCATGCTTGTTAAGACTGTCCACTCTTACCGTGACATACTGCATATACTGTAGCATGGTATCTGCCTTTCTTCTGTACACCCTCAACATGTGCGCATGTCTCTTTATATGGCTTTGGGAGTGATTTTTGAAAGGCGCTGAGCAGTAATTGGAATTGTAAGTGCTCAGCACTTATGAACATCAGGCCTTTTGTCTTCAAACCCCAGGCATTCAAACATCATTAGTCTGACCCGTTATTTCCTTGGATTCCCTGTCTGTATCCAGTCATTGTCTCTTGTCTTTTACTTAGATTCATAGAATCATAGGACTGGAAGGGACCTCGAGAGGTCATCTAGTCCAGCCATCTGCACTCAAAGGCAGGACTAAGTATTATCTAGAACATCCCTGACAGGCGTTTGTTTAACCGGCTTTTAAAAACCTCCAATGTAAGCTCTGTGGGGCAGGGATCATCTTTTATTTCTGTGTTCACGCAGTGCCTAGTAGAATGGGGGTTCTGGCCCCTTACAGGGTTCCTAGCCGATATGATAATTCAAATAAATAAAATAAATACATAATAATAAGAGACATTAGGAATCTCTTCGTGGATCCTGTTATTTGCCAGTTTCAGCTCTTTACCCTGACAGATCCAAAAGCTTTGCAGTCCAATCCATAGGGTAAGAAGGGACCGCAATGATCATCCAGTATAACCCCCCACCAAGATGCAGGACTTGTTGTGTCTAAAAACCATCCAAGACAAATAGCGATCCAGCCTCTTTTGAAAACCTCCAGTGAAGGCACTTCTACAACCACCCTATGCATTCTGTTCCATTATGTCTCTGTTCTTACAGTTAGGAAGCTTTTCCTGAGATTTAATCTAAATCTGCTATGCTGTAGTTTGAACCCATTGCCTCTTGTCCTGCCCTCTGTGGCAAGAGAGAACAACTTTTCTCCATCCTTTTTATGCCAGCCTTTCAAGTATTTGAAGACCCTTATGTTCCCTCACCCTCCTTAGTCTCTTTTTCCAAACTAAAGTTAACATAACCATCCTTCAGCCTTTGCTCATCTAGCTTGCATTCCATCCCTTTGATCATCTTTGTCGCTCGCCTCTGGATACTTTTCCAGTTTCTCTACATCCTTTCTATACATTGGTGACCAAAACTGGACACAGCATAGGTGCTGGAACTAGAGGTGCTGGGGATGCTGCCACACCCCCTGGCTTGAAGTGCTTTCCATTATATCCAGGGTTTATAGTTTGGTTCAAGGGCTCTCAGCACCTCCACTATACAAATTGTTCCAGCACCTTGGGACACAGTACTCCAGCTGAGACCTAACCAGCACCAAGTAGACTGGTACTATCATGTCCTGTGACTTGCATACTATGCCTCCGTTAATGCAACCTAGAATTGCATTTGCTTTTTTTGCAACCACATTGTGTTGCTGACTCAAGTTGAGGTTGTGATCCACCACAATTTCCTGATCCTTCTCAACAGGGCTGCTGCCAAGCCAGTTATTCCCCATTCTATATTTGTGCATTTGGTTTTTCTTCCCTAAGTGTAGCTCCTTTCATTTGTCTTTGCTGAACTTCATTTTGTTGTCTATAGCCCAGTTCTCCAATTTATCAAGATCTCTCCAATTTTTAGCTCTATCCTCCAAATTATTGGCAACCCTCCTAGCTTTGTGTTATCTGCAAATTTGATCAGTATGCTCTCTATTCCTATATCCAGGTAGTTAATGAAGATGTTAAACATCGGACCCAGAACTGATCCCTGTGGAACCCCACTTGAGACCTCCCTCCAATCTGACATCATTCCATTATAAATCCATGCTGGTTGCTAGTGATTACCCTTCATCTTCCAGGTTTTTGAAAATTGAATGTTTTATACATTGCTCTAGTAACTTCCCAGGTACTGAAGTCAGGTTGACTGGTCTATGGTTCCCCGGCTCTTCCTTTTTACCCCCATTTTAAAGATGGGCACGACGTTAGTCCTTCTCCAGTCTTCTGGGACCTCACCTATTATCCAGGAGTTTGCAACTACTATTGCCAGTAGCTCTGAGATTTCTTCAGCTAATTCCTTCAATAACCTGAGGTGAACAGCATCAGGCCCCACTGACTTGAATTTATTCAAATTGGTCAGAAGATCTCTGACATGTTCTTTACTTATCCTGATCAGCATTCCTTCCCCTTTATTGTCTATGGTAACTTCGCTAGTCGTCTGGTCACGTTATTTTTTGTGAGAAATGTACCAGACCTGAAGAAGAGCTCTGTGTAGATTGAAACTTGTCTCTCTCACCCACAGAAGTTGGTTCAATAAAAGATAGTGCCTTACCCATTTTGTCTCTCTAATACCCTGGGACCTACGTGGCTGCAACACCACATACATTTACATATATTCAAAACATATTGTTTGCTTGCATCAAGTTTACCAGATTGCTCTGTATCAGTGTCCTGTTCTCTTCATTATTTACCACTCCCCCAGTGGTTGTGCCATCTGCAAATTTTATCAATAATGATTTGTATGTTTTCTTCCAGGTCACTAATAAAAATGTTAAATAATGTAAGGCCCAGTGGGTCCCAGATTGAGGCCTACAGAGTTGCCAAGCAACAGAAAGTTCTGCCTCAAGTAGTTCAACAGACAACAGCCTCATGGCACCTGATTACCTCCCTGTCCTATATAAATCCAAGGTCATTCCAGGATGTGTCCAGGCCACAGTGTGGAGCACTAGCTAGCTGCCACAACCACCCTGCATTCTCTGTTCCTGAACTCCCAGTGTTGACCTCAACTCTGACTTGCACTTTGACTCCTGCTTGAACCTCAGAACACACACACAGACCCCAATACCCAGTACTGACCCTCGGCCTGATCCCTGACCTGTCTCTGCCCTTCAGCCTGACCCTTGCCCTGACTATCAACCCTAATTTGCAAAGCTTAATATAAACCGGTAGATCAAAATGCTTTAAACGTTGCACTTGAGTGAGAAGGGGAGAGGAGGGGGAAAGAAGAGCCCTGCGTGGAAGTGCACCAGTAGGAGCAGAGAGATAATTAAGGACCCTATCCCACAAGCCTGTCTCACATGAGTAGCCCCACAGCTATATGCCTGCCAGCACGAAGAGTGATAATCATATTCGTCAGCGTCGCAAGAGCAGCCCCTGCATATTTCAGGCTAGAGTCACACCTAAGTGAATGGAGTTAAAGGACCGAATTCTTCCCCACTGTATCTTTAGACCCCAAAACACAGTTCTTCTGCAAGATACAAGTATGTGGGGCAATCTGGACAGATGCAGTTGGCAGCACAATTGCAGACAATGTATTATTAAGGCAGAGAGAGTGAGAGGTAGAGCCAAGCAGAAAGAAAAATGAACGCAGAGCAAAGACCGCAGCAATCTGTCCTGCTTAACATAATTTGAAAGGCCTATCTTTATACAGAATATTTTGAATAGACATGCATATTTACAACCTCCCTTTCCTTCCCCTCCAAAAATTCCCAAACTGCTACAGTCAATGGCCCTCTGTAAAACAAACTAAATATACATAGCTTTTCAAAGCAGGCATCAATTCACCAAAATATATAATCCTTTAAACTCTTGTGCATCTTAACATTTACTGGGCCTTAGGCAGAAAAAAAAGAAAAGAAAAGGAAAAACTCTGCAGTACAGCTGTGAAATATGAAATGACAGGAATGAGAACACACTCCTTTCTCCAGAGTAAGTGCATAGTGAGCTGCAAGTGTTTTGATCTACCAGTCTAAATTAGGCTTTGCAAATCAGTTGCCTTTATAAATTATACACACACACACACACACACACACACACACAGAGCCAAGAAATACTGCTTGCTGAGTGTAGCTCCCCGCTGCATGCAAGGGGGATTTGTTCTGATAACAGTGGTAACAAGCAGAAAGTCCATGAACCAAAATGGGGACAAAGACCCTCAAAGTGCAGTGTTGTTGTTTTGTTCTTTCTACTCCAGGAGAAGCCTCTCTCTTTATTAGGAAGTGAGGCATAATTGTGCAAGAATGGAAGGATGTGAATCATGCCAGAAAACTAGACACATTTCTAAATCTGTACAGTTGAAAGTGATCATCTAATAATATTATAAAGGAGAAACCTAACAATTAGGGAGGACTGACTGTATGGTTCATTTTCTGAATGAGAGCCACCCAAATATGGCCAGATATTTTCAGCCTATATTCTAGCAGTGGTGCAAATCTCTTCTAGTTCTGCCGTGTAACAGACTATGTGCTACTTCTGCTACAGGGATTACTTTGTTTGTTGTCTCTAATCATATGCTACAATTCTAATCTATCTAGGGCAGGGATTGTCTTTTATTACATGTGTATACATGTGTTTACAGTGCCGAGTACAGTGGGGCCCTGATCTCTGACTGGGCAAATAATAAATAATCACCGCCACCAGAGAAGTTCTGTCTATGTAACTACTTATATCATCATGGTATCGGAGCACTTCACAATCAATGATGGATTTATTCCTGGTGAGCCAGGGACATACCATCTCTATTTTACAGATGAGAAACTGAGGCCCAGGATAGGGTAAGCCAAAGTCACACAGGAAGTCTGTGGCTGGGAGAGGAATTTAATCCAAGTCTGTCCAAATCCAGTGTCTTAACCATTAGACCACTTTCCTCCTCTGGCCTTCCTGATACCTCTTCTTCTCAGATCAATGAGACCAGAACATGTATAGTGTCCGTTCAGAAAGGAACCAATAGTGTATGGTGTAGTGGGATGACTATGGGAATTTTCTGTAATATTTTTAAGATCTGTATGAGTCGGCACCCAGTGGGCGCAGTAGGGTTAGAATGCTGCTTCTGGGGCACAGCAGGAGACATGCAGTGTTTGTGGTTGGCTGAGGTGATATAAGTGGGTCTTTAAGGACTGGCTGGAACCAAAACTTATCAATGGGCGCCCCAATGACTGAAGAACTGACACTTAACACCAGGAGGCCCCCAGCAGGTGGAGCACATGAACTCAGCATGGCTTTGCAGCAAGCGGACAGGGGACTGAGGGGTGATAGGAGGCCATGGTAGGAACTAGGCTCACAGAGACAGAGTAGAGCTTACCTGGGACCAAGACAAAGGGACAGAAAGAGACAAGCAGCTTGGTAAGTCCTTGGTGTTGGCCAGTCTAAACTTTGTCTTAACCTTGGCTTCTCTACACTAACCTAAGGCCTGCCTGGTGCTGTCCCCCATTTGACTAAAACCCTACTCCGTTTTGACAAGGCTTCATGGAGTCACTGCCGGTACTTGCTGAAAGTCATTGATCCCCAGTGGGGTTAAAGTCTATGACCAGGAGTCTGCTTCAGTCACATTCACTGGGCAGAGCTCACAGTGAGGAACAGGAGGGCTGGAACCTAGAGACTTAATCTCAGAGGCTTTGAGGCCATTTGACCTACCCAGGTGGAACAGGGTGACCCCTTGGAGGTCTGGCATGCTAAAAGAGGCTAATTACAGGCTAGGGCATAGCACAGATCCTGGAAATCCATGACATGTGGTAATAAATGAGGCTAGGTCAGATGATAATAAATAGGATGATGAATACTCCAATATGCAGACAATTACATTAGCATTTCCAAACTAAAGCTCTTACTTCAGAGAGACTTGCACACAGGAAACCAAATTTAACAGTCACAGTCATCCCACTTCTTAATGTATTTTTCCTCTTACGTTCTCTAGACACAGATAAACTTTCTCTGATCCGTATTTTATGGTGACTTTCTTGAAAATGGAGACTGCTAGCATTGTGATAAATGGCTTGAAAGACTAGCAGCACGGCAGTTTCTGCAAGTGTATCCCTGTCCTCTGCAGAAATGTTTCTTGGCAACTTCTCAAAGCAACAGCTCTCAAAGGATCATGGCAGATATCCTTACACCTCCTTCAAGAAATATCACAACAAAGAGATTATTGTTCCTGTTTCTGAAATGATGGAAGCACATTAGGGTAAAAAATATTGATATATCTAAGTACTAACTCTTATTTCTAACACAAATCAGTTCTGGCCCAGTTACTGGCTTCCCTCATTCATCAGAAACCAAATTATCACTATCAACAGTTTTTCTACTGAACAGCACATTTTTATGTCAAAGAAAAACTAAAAACATACCTAAAACATTAAATAAATCCTATCAATTTAAAATTTACCTACAAAAGAACAAATTAAAAACATCAGAACTAATTTAGACATTGTAATGTTTTACTACTATGTAATTTAATTTGCCTGTATGCATTGGTATAAACTATAGATGTCAAATATATGTACAGGCTGAAGAGGGTTTACTGCACTGAAAAAGAACTACATTATCCACGACAATATCTCCAAGATCTAACTACTTATGCATTCGATAAGCAGAATATTTTGCACTAGCTGATGATCCCTTT
The DNA here is from genome assembly GCF_007399415.2 of Gopherus evgoodei. Lineage (NCBI taxonomy): Eukaryota > Metazoa > Chordata > Testudines > Testudinidae > Gopherus > Gopherus evgoodei. The sequence goes on from NC_044330.1 coordinate 90,336,351, forward strand.
AATATTAACATATGCAAATCCCTGGTAGTGCATATAAGTAAAGCTGAACAGAGGACAACAATTTCATTTCATGGCAACTTTAAAGGTTTCTAAATTTATTTTCATTCCAGTGTGGAATGAAAACAAAACCTTTCAAAAACTTTTATTGAAAACTGCATGGTTCTGAAAACAAAAATTTCAGATCAAAACTTGAGCTTTTTGATTTGAGAAGTTCTTACCCATCACAACTGGAGGGGAGAGGGATTCTGAATCTAAGTTTGAGATGATCTTAATTCATACAAAGAACGAGCAAAAGACAATATCAAAATACTGTAGTTTTTGCTCTTAGGTATTTATAATATTGGCTGCATAATGCAATGATACTCTTCTAAAGCTTTACTAATTGCACCAATTAATAGACTCATTTTTTCACTCATTTGAAGTGTTCTTATTTGATTCACATATGATTGAAGAAATGGAAATGTAGAAAAATTAATTAAAGCTTCCGTGCACAATTTAGTGCTCTGCAGACCACCACATGTGCATGTACATAGGTCTATATATGTACTGATCATTGTCTCTTTTTCACAATAGGGTACTGTAAATATGTTTTGCATTCTGGAAACGGCTGAAGTGTTTGTCCTAATGGTTGGAGAAAGAACTCTCAGGTTATATTCCCAGCTCAGCCCTGATTCACTATTTGAACTTGGGCAAGTCATTTCCTTCAAATTCCTCCTTGAAATTCTTTGCCGTGATACCTACAACTAACAAAAATACTTGACAACAGCTAAGCTGCTTCTCTGCTGAGACCACTGCTTATCATAATAACCAATAGTGTCTTATTTCCTTGTACTCCCCATGTTTGTATGGACCTATTGTCTTTTGTCTTACGTTTGGATTGTAGGCTCTTCAAGGCATATGTATGGGGCACAGTGGGGCTGCTCCATGACTAAAGCGCCTAGGTGTTACTGGAATAATACATAATAGCCACCCCTCAATTTAGCCATCTGTAAAATGGGATAGTAGTTCTCACATCTCAAAATGGGATTATACTTTTTATGATAGGGGTGTTATTATGATAGGGGTGTTATGAGGCTTAATCATCACCCAAAGTACCAAGATCCTTGGATGGAAGGAACTACTTTATAATTAAAGTCCCCTGAACTAATAAGTGCAAGCATAATTATTGTTAGAAAAGGCTTTATTAAGTTACTCACAATTGAGAATTTAGCCATTTGATTTGCCAAGAAGATTGGATAAAGCTGATGATCATGTCCTTTAAACCTCAGCTGGTTTAACCAGCCTGCTCCCTTTGGCACTTCTAAAAATAATCATATCATATAATTTATTTATTAATTTTGATTCATATCTAAATATCCCTTCATTCCTCTGGGGGGCTTTTACAAAAGTTAAAACATACAGTAATCAAATAAATTTGTCCTAGATAGAATGAAATGTCCTTTGTAGGACAAATAGAGAAACATTTTCACAAAAACCAAGGAAGGCCCTTCACGAATTTGCTCAAACCAATTGCAGCTTGGAAGATGGCGCCTTTGTCTAAAATTGGTAGTTATCACATTTTACTGCATTATTAAAAGTGACAATTATTTCTGGGTTTGTACAATTAGAACTTCTGATATTACGGAAAATAACGAATGCACCACTACTGTTCTGGATGGCCTAACACTAATAAAGCAAACCTATTCTGAATGCCCAAGGCCAGGACCTCAGGGACAGCAGATGGTGCCTGGGATACCCATTCTCACATTAGCATAAGAAAAGCATTGAGTGGGCCACAGATTGCCTGTAAGCAAGCTTTCTGTTGTCCACACACTCTCTCGCCTTCTACCAAATGGGACAACAGCATTGTTTTGGTTTTTTTAATTTAGATAATCAGTGCTTCATTACATAGAGAGAGACCTCATTTCACAATCAAGTCAAGCAATACAGAAGCCCACTTCCTTTGTCACTAGCTGGGCTCTAAATGCTCATCATTCAAATTCTAGGACACACAACAAAAGGAAATGAGCAGTGGTTGATAATATGCATTTAAACACTTAGGACCAAATGACCTCTGGATCTTAAATTAGATTTTTTTTAATGGCCTCTAATTCTGTATGTAGTCAAATGCAGCTGCAATCACTTGCAAGCACAAATGGTACTGTTCAGATATCCAGCTACCTGACTGAACTCTCAGTTCAGACTTGTTGAGATCCTATCATCTGGGGGCAGAATGCATGGCAGACACAAAAATAGAGTCCAGACTCAGGACTCTGAAAACTTGGGGGTCAGGATTTCACCCCCAACAGCCAATGGACAAATTCCCAGTGACTTCAGAAGGGCTAGAACTTCATTCTTGGCTCTCAATATTTCTCATCTAACTTTCTGCACTTTTCATGACTTACCACTGGAGGCCCAGCAACACTGAACGAAGCAGCAAGCAAGTAAAAGCGTCACGGTGTCTCTCCCAGGAAGTCACAGAGTCCATGGTATCACATGCAATCTATCATGAGGTGTTTACATTTTTCGCTATAGAGTTGACTTCCACATTTATTACTGTGAATCATGAAACTCATGAGTAGAATCTGTTTCTGAAACCACCACCATCAGGATATTTTGTGCCCTAGGCGAAACTTCCACTTTGCGCCCCCCCAGCTCACCCACCAGAGCATCACTTATTATAAACTTCAAAAAACGAATACAGTGAAATCACATCTTACGCAGGGGTTAGATTCTAAGGTCAGCATGTAAGAGGAAAGTCGCGCATAGTGAAAATTACCATAAAGTACAGTACATACAGTATACACTAGAACAGGGGTCCTCAACCTACGGCACGCGTGCCAAAGGTGCTATATGAGCCAATTTTTTTTAATGGCAGGCTGCAGGTCCTGGCCACTGCTGAGCCCGCTGCTGGCCTGGGGTTCCATTCAGTCACCCAGCAGCAGGCTGAGCTGGGCTGGCAGCAGGCTGGCGGCCAGGACCCTGGCTGGCAGGAGCCAGCAGACATAACCCCAGATCGGCAGTAGGCTGAGCAGCATGCATGCCGTAGGTTGAGGACCCCGTTCTAGTGTATACAGTGTATACTGTGTATACTGTAGTTTATGATAATTTTCACTATATGTGATTTTCCTCTTACCCACTGACCTTAGACCCTAACCCCCTGTCAAGGTTCCTTCCCCACTCTGAACTTTAGGGTACAGATGTGGGGACCTGTATGGACACTTCTAAGCTTAATTACTAGCTTAGATCTGGTATCGCTGCCAACATCCCCCAAGCACTACTTTTTTCCTTGGGTAGTTTTGAGGGACTTCACCAATTTTCTGGTGAACACAGATCCAAACCCCTTGGATCTTAAAACAAGGAGAAATTAACCATCCCCCCTCCTTTCCTCCACGAATCCCTGGTGAGTCCAGATCCAATCCCCTTGGATCTAAAAACAAGGAAAAATCAATCAGGTATTAAGAAAAAGGCTTTTAATTAAAGAAAAGAAAGGTAAAAGAAAATCCTCCGAGAGAGATTAGCATACCAGCTACTCTCACAGACAACAGATTCAAAACACAGAGGATGTTCCCCTGGGCAAAAATTTAGTTACACAAAAAAATACCCAAATACCCAATTTGATTCTACCTCTAATTGCATGACAGGTTACAAAGAAATAAACATAAACCTATTATTTCCTTTCTAAAACTTACTACTCTGATAAGAGGCTGATTCCTTGATCTTTTTCACTCCGGCTGAAACTGAAACTCTAAAATAAAGGAAAAACTTCCCTCCTTCCTTTTGAAACATCTTGTTCCCTCATTGGTTCCTCTGGTCAGGTGTTAGCTAGGATAGGTGAACTTTTTAACCCTTTACAGGTAAAAGAGGCATTAACCCTTAACCATCTGTTTATGACACCCTCGCATAAGATGTGACTCCACTGTAGTTTAAAAAAAATTTGGGGCACCGCTTTTTGGTGCCAGGACAGTTAGCCAGGGTTGAAATCACCGCTAAACTCAGCTCAGAGGTTTGTGTGTGTTGATGGGAGGGGGGTTATGGCAACATCCAAGTGAAAGCCCAGGTTAACCCTGCAGTGAAAACATACCCTCAAAGGGAAGGGAAAAGGCATGGTTAGCACACTCTAGATTTCCCCGTTCATCCTTGTTGCCTATATTGTAACTTCTATGGCTTACTACTTTGAGATAATGTCAAAGAGAATTTTTAAGTTGAAAGCATGAAGCCCTGTAAGTTTTGCATGGTGTAAACAACAGGAAGCTCTACGCAGAGCAGATCAAAAGAGTTTACAAAACAAACCCACCTGATTTGATAACAGAAGTCCCAGGTTTAGTTTCCTATGATTCTGGGAACTTGTCCACACTCGCAGCTCTGTAGCTGCACTCAGGAGCAGCGCCAGGGTTTCTGACGCCCTAGGCGGACGGCCATTTCGCTGCCCCCTGCGGGTCCGGTGGACCTACCGCAGTGATGCCGGCAGACGGTCCGCTGCTGGAAAGGCTCTGGTGGAGCTGCCGCAGTGATGCCGGCGGACGGTCCGCTGGTCTAAAGGCTCCAGTGGACCTGCGCAGACATGACTGCGGTAGGTCCGCCGGAGCCTTTAGACCAGCGGATCATCCGCCAAACTGACTGCGGCAGCTCCACCGGAGCCTTTCCAGCAGCGGACCGTCCGCCGAAATGACTGCGGTAGGTCCACTGGACCCGCGTGCCGCCCCCCCGGCAAAATAGCACCCCCCAAAAATTCTGGCGCCCTAGGCCATTGCCTAGGTCGCCTAAATGGTAGCGCCGGCCCTGGCTGCACTGCTGTAAGTGCTTAGTGAAGACACTACATACAACCAGGAGAGCTTCTGTACTCCACCTCCCCAAGAGGTGGTAGCTATGTCGATGGGAGAAGCCCTCCCACTTACATAGCACCCTTCACACTGGAAGTTTTGTCTGTATCACTGCATTGCTCAGCTGAGCGATTCAGTTACAGTAAGTTTGTAGTGTAGACCTGGGCTGAGGGTCATACTATTAGTTATTCAGAAGTATTCTGAAAACCACTAGATATTTGTGAAAACTTTCATGGATCTAGAAAGTTCCAAGAGTTTTAACTGAAATACCATTAGTCTGAAAGGGTGCACCAGAAAGTGCTTTCTTTGTTAAATGCTGCCTGTTTCAAGGAATTTAAGTCATCTTCTTAGAAAGCAGAAACAATTCCACAGGAATTAGGCCTCCTCCCCTCTACATTACAAAGAATGACTAGCAAACATTTAACCAACAACTCCTCTTCCAAAGACCATTCATCCCAAACTATTCTACAAATCCTTACAAAGACTTCTGAAGAAAACCAGGACTGCTTTGTGAAGGATAAGCAAACAGACACACAGTACCAGTTGGCATCTTCATCAAAAAGTGTCCATGTCTGCTTCCAAGACAATAAGCACATGCAGCATCTTGCAAGCTTCCTTCTTTCCCAAAAGCACCTGCTTGAGAAGGAGCGCCATGCATCAATGGAAAACAAAAAGCAATTTCGGAAGAGACACTGCCAAAATAAAAACCTTTTTTTTAAGTGCCTTCATCTCTGTGACAATTAAAACATTTTAGCATAGTAAGAGAAGGAGTTTTAAGGATGACTTTTGAAAGGTACAGAGAGCAGTGAGAAGCCCAGCTCCCAAAACCAACTTGGGCAGTGACATGCAGCCAGCTGGTTTCACTTCCAGATTGGGTTTTGAATGCGGCAGTGCCAGGGGATGCTTCAGTCCCTCTAGAACCCATATTCAGAGACATTTTTAACTTAAAAAAAAAATCTCATGAAAACAAATTATATTCACATTCGGCTCAGTCAAATGCCCTTTAAGATGAAGCCAAAATAAGGGCCTGAGATCTCACCCCTTCACAGAGCTGTCCCCAGACTGTAACACAGCAGGGAGAGGAAGGGCAGGATTAATTCCCACCTCTCTCTCTCCATCCAATACACAGAATGAATACCTGCTTCCACCACTAAGCTCAAGGGGCAAGCAGGAGATCCAGGCAATCCACAAAGGCATCTACTCCCCCCTGCCCCACCCCAATCCGGCTCCTTAACAGAGCAGTTCTGCTGATAGAGCATTATTGACCCTAGGAATCCCCTATGACAGGAGCATCCACAGCATATGATAGAGAGTAGCGCTAAAATTCTGCATTGTTTGAAGGGGATGATGCCCCCAACCTACCTTATTCCAGCTCAATCCCCAGCCTTGTGGCGTTCCAAGGAACGAGACTCCCGTGCCATGGATACAGACTGGGGTCTTACTGGGACAATAAGGCCCTAAATTCTTGTTTGCCTAAACCATAGATACCTTACTCTTAAACAAAACCCTGACAGAGCTAGTGAAGGCGAATCACTCAATACCACGCACAATCCCAGCCACAGGCTGATGGCAAGGCAGCTGAGAATAACATATTTATGCACAACACAAACTGGCACAAGGGGCAGAGGAAAATCTTTTGTTGTTGCTGCTGCTCATGTAACACAGTTGTCGTTCTCTAAAGCCAATGTACTAATTGCCAACTGACAGAGTCATCTCATCAGTTTATCTCTAGCAAATACAAACAATATTTCAGCATTACTAGAAAATGCAAGAGGCCCCATCTGAGCAGTGAGAACACTAACTTTCTCTGCCTCTTGTTTAGTGTTCATTTCCCTTAGATTCATAAAATCATAGGACTGGAAGGGACCTCGAGAGGTCGTCTAGTCCAGTCCCCTGCATGCAAGGCAGGACTAAGTATTATCTAGACCAGTGCTACTCAAAGTGGTGGTCCGTGGACCGGTGCTGATCCGTGAGCCATTGGCTGCTGATCCGTGGCAAGTTTCCAGGAAAGAAAGAGAGAAATAATAATATAATTTAAAAATCACACCGGAATTCCACCAAGAATAATCATCAGTCGATAAAAGTCGACAATATTAAACAATATGTTTTCAGAAGCACATATTATAATATTGATAAATAAACAAAAAGGTCTGCCAATTTTCATTTTATTCATTATATTGTTTCTGATATAAATTAATATTACTATGAATGTTCAAGTAATATTTTCTTGGATCTAGTCATTTTGCAGTATCCGCCCAGAGGCACAGCCTTTCAGTCAGTCTTCAATATATTTAAATGGGAACCTCTCTACATGTACGCCACACTCCCATTCCAATTAATACCGTGAAGAATGTTAGTTTTTCTGATCTGATGTGCTACGTGCCTATGCAAAAACAATAACAACATGGCACAAATATGGTACCGGTCCCTGGGAAATATGGTACCAAACCCTGGCACATTGGGAAAAAAAACTGCCGGTCCACCACATCAGATTGTTTGAGAAGCACCGATCTAGACCATCCCTGACAGGTGTTCATCATTGGAGATTTTTAAGAGCAGGTTAGATAGAGATTCCACAACCCCTCTAGGCAATTTATTCCAGTGCGTAACTACCTGACAGTTAGGAAGTTTTTCCTAATGTCCAACCTAAACTGCTCTTTCTTCAATTTAAGCCCATTGCTTCTTGTCTTATCCTCAGAGGCTAATGAGAACAATTTTTCACCCTCCTTTTTGGAACAACTGTTTATGCATTTGAAAACTGTTATAATGTCCCTCCTCAGTCTTCTCTTCACCAGATTAAACAAATGCGATTTTTTAACTCTTCCCTCACAGGTCATGTTTTCTAGACCTTTAATCATTTTCGTTGCTCTTCTCTGTACTTTCTCCAATTTATCCACATCCTTCCTGAAATGTGGCGCCCAGACCAGGACACAGTATTCCAGTTGAGACCTAATCTACGCTGAGCAGAATGGAAGAATTGCTTCTTGTGTCTTTCTTACAAAATTCCTGCTAAAACATCCCAGAATGATGTTTCCCTTTTTTTTTTTCCAACAGCGTTACACAGTTGACTCATATTTAACTTGTGATACATTTTAACCGCCAGATCCCTTTCCATAGTACTCCTTCCTAGGCAGTGACTCTCCTAACCTAGTAGTTGAAAAGTACTAATTCACCAAAACCAGCCTGGTACGGGTGGAAGTTTCTGAATATACTTGAACATGTTTCAGCCAATGAGATTGGTGTAGCACCACTGAATGACAAGAACCATTATCTTAGTGAGGGGTCTAGAGAGACAGACAATGATTTTATGGTTAACAAACAGGATGGAGAGGAAACCAGATTTCTGGCAATACTGCAAATGGAACATAGCCCATACAAAAGACATGTGTCAACTCTCAGCACTATTCATCAGGCAGGAATTATAACTATGGCAGCACACAGCAGCCATGCCTTGAAATACTACCACTAACTCAGTGGTGGGTGTGTCTGTGAGGGTGATTCCAGAAGACAAAGATTCTGTTAGTGCACCTCTCCAGAGTGATGGTCACATTTTGCCGTAAGCGAAGTGCCATCCAATCATGTCAATACTAAGACTTTTCACATTCATTCCAGGCATAAATAGGAGGAAGATCGCTACAAAGATAATTATAAAATGTCACATTTATAAGATCTTCCAGCGCATGCATGCTGTAGAGCTCCAGGAATAGAAGTGTGACAATGTACTTTTTTTTTTAAATAAAAATTTGGACCAGCTCTAATATCAAGTCTATTCTTCTCTGATTGTGTTAGAAGACCAGCTGGGTGGTCTACTAAAGAATGTTTATTATGCACTACATCATAGCTGACAGAGTGGGGGGTGTTAAAGTTTTAACAAAGGCAGCCTTTCTTGATTATTTTTGTTATTGGAGTTAAATATTAAAAACAAACATAAGGTAGAGACTAGTATGGGTGACAGATTGTTCACCTCCTAAAGGATTTTTATACTTTCCTGTGAATCACTTGGTGCTGGCCACTATTAGAGACAGGACACTGGACTAGATGGACCTCAGTTCTGCTCTGATCCAGTATGGACATTTTTATGTTTGACTTAAAAAGCAACAACACTACAGCAACTGCCAGGCAGTGGGTCAGTTTACCCATCTAACCTCTTGTCTTATTATAGAAGATAGAGGGTTTGATTATTGCCCTCTCCGCACTTCTGCATAAGTTAGCCATAGAGGACTAATCAGAAATTATTACTGAAAATTCAATCATCATGCTCAGGTCAAGGTTCATTGACCTGCCAAGGCTTTTGGAAAAGGTTTCATTAACAAAACAGGAATCGCCCTTAATCTCGGGAAGGAGCAAAGACTTGCTGAAGGGGGAGGGGAAGAATTTAATCCCTCAATTTCTCAGTCTCAGGGTTTAATTTATATATTTACAAAGGGCCATTATCCAGTAACTTAGGCTACATATTATACATCATTTTCAAAGCTGTTTCTTCATTACCTTAATTTGTCTAACGGATTAGGAATTTCCTTGGATACACTTTGATTGTAAACTCTTTGGTGCACAGACCATCTTATCATTCTGTGTTTGTACAGCACCTCGCACAATGTGGTCCAGGTCCATGACTAGGGCTCCTTGGCCCTACCACAGCACAAATAATAATGGACCATACTCACATCCACAAACTGAATCCTGCTAGGGCAGCTGCTCTAAAGGGTTGATTCAGTGCTAGGAGAGCAGCTTTAAATAGCCAGGGGTTCATGGAAACTCAGCACTTCTCCTGTCCAGGGCTGTACTATAGCACTTCTCCTGTCCAGGGCTGTACTATAGTCACTATAGTCCATTCCATGAACATATATTCCAAGCCAGGATTTAGGGAGCCCCTCTGTGATTGGACTGGACAGCTCAGGCTGTGTTTAGGCACTGTCTGCAGGGGTTAATAGCACCAGTATAGCCGACCCATCCTCATATCAGACTCTGTTAAGCCCACATCAGTATAAGTCACCAGTTACACTAAAGCAGCATATCTGCACTAGAGATTGCACTGGTGCAGTCACACTGCTGTAGCTACACCAATGCTAAAAACCCAGTGTAGAGAAGACTTTAGTCCAGAGCCAGGGAGCACTACGAGGTCTGCCTGTTTTCCGTAGCCTGAATAAAGGGCTATTTTATATTCGTTATATCAGAATCAAGTCTGTTCTCTACCACTAGGGACACTATAGAGTTCATTGACTTTCTACCACTAGGGACACCATAGAGTTCATGGATGGGATGGCAATAAGGGTACATCTACTCAGCAAATGAAGGTGTGATTGTAGCATGGGTCAGTATACCCATGCTAGCTTTAAGATAGCTATCACAAGTAACATTAGTAGTGAAGACGTGGCGACACAGGAGTCAGTGCAGGCTAACCACCCCAGTACGACCCCCTGGGGGACTCTGAGAACATATTCGACTTGCTAGCCTGCACCAGGATCTTGCCTTTGCATCTTCACTGCTATTGTTACCTGCACTAACTGGATTCAATCTAGTGTGGTTTCACCTCTCAAGGCTACAACAACATCTTATATTCAGTATAGATATACCTTACACCTCTGAGAGAGCTGGGTTGCAACTAACTCATAGCACCACTTTCCCACCCCTTCCTATGGGCTTTCTGCTACCGGGGACCCACAACTACTGAGCCTGATTGGTCTCTAAATAAAAAAAAACATTTCCACCCTGAATAATTGCACAAAAATACATTTGGAGCTTTGCATGAAGGTTCAAACGTAAACCAAGATTTGCAGACCCAGGATCCTGGATTAATACATGATCCTCAGGCTTACTTGTACTGTAGGAAAGACATCAGGAGCTGCAAGAACTGCAGAGCCCAAGGGACCAATATTTAAATCAGAGGGATACAGTGAGATGTATGTTTATCGACAGACTGACTTTAAAAAGATGTGCAAAGTGCAGGACCTAAATTACCTGACCTGGCACCTCCGATTGATACTTCAACATTGCATCACCCTCATTCTAGTATAACCCAAAAGTAGAAATGGTTGGAAGTTTTCCAGCAGAATGTTTTTCTGTTGGAAAATGCCATTTAGTTGAAATCAAAAAAATTCAGAGAATGAAATTGATTCTGATGAAATTTCATTTAAAAAAAAAATCAGAACGGACCATTCCAAAAAGGTCAAAATGGAATTTAAAATGTTGGGATTTTCTGCAGAATGGGAATTCCCAATTTGACCAGCTTAACTAAGCATCATAGGAATTAAATCAGGACCAAGCCTTATTAGCTAAATATGAATGTTCAATATTTACTGGGAAATCACAGTGTAAGGTTATTAATTTTTTGACTAATCGAAGAAGCCTATGGAAATAGGGAATACCAAGTGGTACTTTTGAAGCTGTAGAAAGCTCGCTCACACTGCTCATGTATTATATTATTACAAACAGGAGCGAATGGCACTTAACTGGGACCCAGGAGAACTGGGTTCAATTTCTAGCTCTGCAACAGATTCCCACTATGACTTTTGGCTAGTCACAATCTCTCTGATCCTCAGTTCTCCATCTGTAAAATGGGGATAATACTACTTCCTTTTTACCACCCTTTGCATGTCTTGTTTTAGGCCTGATATTGCAATTCATAGTCATGGGTAGACTGCTGCACATATGGGGAGTCTCCTAGAAGTCACCACCCACGCTGTCATTGGAGAATCAGAGTTCTCAGTATAAGCTCTTGAGGGCAGGGACTGTCTCTTATTAGATAAATGTACAGTGCCTAGCACAATGGGCCCCAATCTTGGCTGGGGCCCCTAGTTGCTACTATAATACAAATCATAATTGTACTTAATCTGGACTTTCTTCAGCAAGGTATGGATCAGCTATCAGCCCATCAAGCTGTTCAGATCCAGCTTGCTTCACTTCCACAAAGTTAGACTCCCCATGCCCATTAACATTTACAAACATTAACCCCAAAACCACCAATAATTCCATCCTCATTCTCGCAACAAAACCAGAATGAATTTAAATTACCAACAAGCTGAAATAAAATGCATGTGCAAAGAGCCAATACTCAGCAAGAAAACAGACAGAACTGCCCCAGCAAAACACCTGAGATGTTTAGCTTCGCTACCAGTATCTCAAATGTTCTCCCATCAGTGCACTCAGAGTCTAAACCCACTCAGGGAACTACCATGTATAGCCTGGTGTGCTCTTGACAGATTGTGGTCTCGTAGCCAGAGACAACGGTTAGATTAAGAACCCCCAGCAGTGACAAAACTTCTGGATGTTGATGCAATAGAGCAAGATTTACAAGGAAAATGATCAGGAGTAAATAAAGAAATAAAAATGAAAGGACCTTACCGGGACCTAGCCCCATTCAAGGGGTTAAGCCTTTGACTAGGTCAACAGACCCCAGAGTGCTATTAATTCTACACAGAATTGGGAGACTCATGGTTATATATATGTGTTTTAGAATAGCTAAAAGTAGTTTATCTGCATAATTTAAGGTGATGTTTATTGATGCCCTGGGGTATTTTAGGGACAATATTGTCTCTGCAGAACATTACCACTCAGCTGTTCTGCCAACTAGTGACAATCTGTTTAAAAATACTAGGGAGCACGAAGTCTGTAGTCTATAAGCACATGTGTGTGTGTGTAGTCCAAAACCTCTGTGAAAATAACCTTCAGGAATGGCAATTCTCCAGGAGCACAGTTTGAGCCAGCAAAGATATGAACAAACAATCAAGGCAGCTAGGTAGCTAGATATCAGATTTAATGTATGCTGCTAGCATAGATAAATATTCAGATTTAATTTGGTTATGGAGATCAAAGCCCCTTTAAAAATGTGTTCACATTGTGCAAATAAAATTTGATTCTTTTATTTTAATTTTTGCTCTCCTAGCTTGCACACAATGAGCTGGGATATATTTGCAATGCTCTGGCTGACTGAAGCTATTTTATATATATTCATATCTCTGCAGTCAGGAAACCAGATGCAAAAAAATTTCACCCTATGCTTTCTGTTATGCTGTGGGAGCTATTGCTTCACCATACAGAAGTGGAGGTTACAAACCCCTTGTATCATTTGATTGTACACTGTTTACCTGTTGCTGCATTTCACCCCAGTGGTGGCTGCATTTCAGTATTGGGTAAAGTGATTTCAGTGCAATGTGCCAATTACTTTGGCCTTCTCTGTGATAAATGACAATGTAAACGTACGAGATTATTACCATTATTACTATCAACCCTGAAGGCTACTCTGTGTCAAGGAGAAAGTTTCAGTTATATAAATTCCAATCTCCCGGTTTATTGCCACTGACACCGAGTGATTACATCATTAGTAAGGCTTAGTTTATACAAAACCCATTGTTGACTCAAACAACCGAGTTACAACATGATTAAAAGGTAGAGGCAAGACCTAACCAAGCCCCATAAACCATTAGACACAAGGCTCTCCACTGACGGTGCGACACTCCCAAAATAAGGAAGCGCTTGGTAAATAAAGTTAGGCTTAGCGTGGAATTGATTCCACTGGCACAAAGACTAGGCCGATGTGACTGGCAGGGATGGTCTTGATAACACTAGCCCTGCCTCAGTGCAAGGGACTGGATTAGATGATCTACTGAGGTCCCTTCCAGTTCTACATGTCTATGGTTAAGTCCTGTCCACACTACAAATTCTAAATCAAGCTGTAAGCAGATCTGAACCATACTGAAACTAGGCCTCCTCACTCAGTTACAGGGCCCGATACTCCTCTCCTCTCTAGATTCCACTTGGAGCTGGTCATTTATAAAAACAGATACTACATTTTCTTCTGAAGCCATGGGCTGCACATTAAAAGAGCCAAGTCAAGAGCTCCACTCCCAGCCCTCTTTCCCTGGATACTCAGTCACTCCCTTCTCTGGCTGTTGCGCTCAGACCCCTTAACAGCAGAACACAGGCTCACTTTAAATGGCAGATTGCTCTGATGTGAGCCACTATGTGACAACTTCTGTAGGCTCAATGTGGGCTTGAGATTGGCTGGCAAGAGCTGTAGGAAGAGCAGCTGATTATAGCAGCAGTAGTATTAAAGGCAGTGCTCAGTGCACAGATGAATACTTGCAGAAGAGGGAGTAAACTGCCTGTTAACAGAATCCTGCTGAACAGGGAGAGATGGCAAACACCACTACGGACAGAAAAATAACATTAAAAGGTACTAGAGAGATTAGCAATACAAGCAGAAAACAACAAAATGTATTTCAGCTCAGGAAAATGCAAGTTATCACCACTAGAGAATACCACTTCAGCATATTCTATCCAGTCCCATATTATACCAACTTCTAGGTTTCCCAATATAGATTCTTAACCAGTATCACACTAAAGATCAACACTATAATCAACCTCACACAAGCATCAGTACTTTCCCTGGATACATCAGCTCAGGAAAAGTTATTCTTAGAAAGAAAGAAAGAATCTTTCCTTTCTCCAGAACTAAGTAGCAAAATGGGAGGTGTGCTTTACAGACCATTCTTAAAGCTCTACAATCAGGTTCCCGCAGCACCAGTTTGGCAGTAGGGTAAGCTACAAATGTTGAACTTCTAACAATAGTCATTTTAGTCTGTTTTAGAAAGAAAGCAGGACCCTGTGCATATGGTATAGAGCTTGAACTTGTAAACTATCTTCAAGACAACTTCACATTTTCCTGAGGGATAGGAGTAAGATTGAGTAACTGGTTGAAAACTTCCTACTTGCGCCATCTCACTGCTCCCAAAATTATTTCCTCTATCCCATTGTTAAAACAAATACACTCTTGTATGCCTTTACCGATTCCCATGGTATGTCACTGGCCATGTCCAGACTAGGTATTAAAATCGATTTTAGATACGCAACTTCAGCTACGGGAATAACGTAGCTGAAGTCGAATTTCTAAAATCGAGGTACTCACCCATCTGGACGGCGCGGCATCGATGTCCGCGGCTCTCCGTGTCGATTCCGGAACTCCGTTCGGGTCGATGGAGTTCCGGAATCGATGTAAGCGTGCTCGGGGATCGATACATCGCGTCCAGACTAGACGCGATATATCGATCCCCGAGCAATCGATTTTAACCCACCGATGCCGCGGGTTAGTCTGGATGTGGGCACTGATCAGTGTGACTTTATGAGATGCCTGGCTATTGCTCAGTAATGTAACAGCATGCAGATGAAAATTTTCTTGCTTAAAAACTGGATTAAGTTCTAATGCCTTGTTTTTTTCATTTTGAATAACTAGGTATGTTGGACCACAGAAATGCAACTGCAGAATTCCTTTGATTTCCCTGTTCTGTATGTCTCAACAAATTAGAGATTGATGAGCTTTCTTCTTTTTTGACTATGGTTCTTGACAACAGCTAGAGTGACCATATTTCCCAAAGGGAAAAATGAGACACCACACAGGGCTGACCCAAGCCCCCCACCCCAGCCGCTCTCCAGAGCCCCCTGGCTGCTTGATGGAACACTGTTTCCCCCCCACCCCCCAGTCACTCAAATCCCACCAGCCTCCCCACATGCTGGAACCCTGCCTGCCCCCCTGTGCAGGGCTGACATCTCCACTTCCCCACCCCCACAAGTTCCTCTAACTACGCTGCACCTCACTTTTTTGACAAAAAAAAAGTCAGAATGGACGGGACAGGGCTTAAAAAAGGGACTGTCCTAGTCAAAATTGGATATTAAGTGGTCACCCTAGTCACCACATCTTCACTTGGTAAGAAGCTAGTGGAGATTCACATTAAAGTTAACATAAGTGGAAGGAAGCATGAGTATATGGGATGGCATTGGACTCACAATCAGCAAATCTGGGGTCACTTCTCAGCTTGGTAACAGACTTCCTGTACAACTTAAGGAAAGTAATTTCATCTACCTGTGCCTTGGCTACCCACTTAAGTAATAATAAAGTGAGTAGATTTTCTACAAGATTTTATTTCAAGCAAAGTCCAATGCACATAAGATCCAGTTACCAGTGTGTTAGTCTAACACAAAGGACACTAGATTCTAAGTGTTCAAGTCTCTCAGCCATAATAAACAAATAGAAGCAGCAACGGAAGAGAGATTCAAATACAATCAGTCCCTTTTTTATCCAAAATTAAGAAATGACTGTAAGCTTTCCTCCTCAAAAATTTAAAGCAATAGCTGTGCTAACCCACCTGATCTACACCAGTGATTACATCAACTAGTACATTGGTCCCTTCAGTTAAGATAAACTCATCCCAAGCTGGATCCTTGTACGAATCTGACAATCTTGCTTAGATAAGAAATTGTCAGCCCTGCTGGCAGGGTGAGCAATTTCAGCCTTAGTAAGATTTCCACTAGGCACGACATGAGAGTAGGGGAGGGTACGTCATTAGATCACTTGCTGCTGGAAAAAGGGAGAAGAATTTTTCTGCCCCAGACCCGTTAAGTCAGTACTGTGCATCAGCTCCTAAGCATATGCGATTTTCCTGCATGAAGCCTAAGGTGATCTCCCTGCTCACTATCACCACTGGCCATCATTGTGGCTAGAGCAGGAAATACAGTCTTTGGGTTTCCTCTTTTTAAAAGAAATTTGGGTAAATACAGTAACAAGAATAAAGTGCCTGCTCCCAATACAGTCAATGGCAAGGCTCCCCTTTACTTCAGTGGTGCAGCATGGGGCCCATAGTTTTAGTTTGTACTTGTTTCTGCTGAACAAGTTAATCATGATCCCTGTACCTGACATGGCTCTTACATGCTGTTCATCATCTTAAACCACTGCTTTAGTAATGTTAGATTAAGATACTGTATTTTTGCCTGACCTGAAAAATAAAACTTTTTTTTTAAATTGCTGGTAACACAGAGAGAGTTTTAGGTTGTGAGTGGTTTTAAAAGAAACCCATTAAAATTATTCTCTTCCTGAGACTCTGAAAGTGACTAATACAATAGAATCATAATGAGCCTTGAGAGTCTAGCTACAAAAAAAAAACAAAAAAAAACAATGAAGGTATCAAAAAATCGGGGAATTTCCATCTATCCAAAATAATTATTATTCTCAAAACGTTAGTAGCACAGGTAACGCCCAGACTACAGCTGTGTGCATGCAGTGTACTGACACAGGATTAAACAACCTGGCCCACAGGTATATTTTAAGAAACACTGATAGCGATTGCTCTCCATCCTCCCTTCAGCACTCAGTCCAGTTACACTGCTTATTTAAGTGCCTTCAGTCTGTGTACACACACACCCGTCTAGTCCTCCTCACACAAGTGCAGACACCGCCAGCAGAGAGGCGCACGCAAGAACATTTTTCACACTGACACTGCTCCCTGGAGTCTCAGACTAACCAGGTCCGGCAAAATATGGAGAGAGCGAGCCAGGCTTGTCCCCCTCCGCTGAAACTGACAAGGAGAGTTTTGCATTTGACGAGTGATGAGACTGACCAGTTGCTACCCCGACTCCCTCCTCTCACTGCCGCATCAGATCTACTCCCCGGCTTTGTTTTAAACCAGCTGCCTTTCTTTTCCACCCCAGACGGAGCTCTGCAGGGCAAGCTGGCAAGGCAACAAAGCAAATGACAGACCTTCTCTCTCGCCTCTTCTGTGCTGGGGAGGGAACGTTTCCTCTCCCTGGCTTTGCCTGTCGCCGCTTGGCAGGAGGAGGCGAGCAGCACAGACGCTTCCTCAGGGATGCTCCAGTTTCTCTGCTGGCTCTCTCTTGAGGCGTTGCAGGATCTCTGAGGGCTCATCGGCTCCACATTGCTCGGGCCGGTGGGATTCTTTATTTAAAAAAAATTATCTATATTATTATTATAATATATTCTGGGGACTTGTGGTTCCTGCATCCAGGCGGAAGTGAAACCCTTCCCCCTCCCTCCTTCCTCTGAGCTCAGCCCAGCGGAGAGGAGAGAAGAGGTAATTGCCAGTCCCCGCGCCGAAGGGCAGGCGAGTGGGAGTGGGGATCTGGGTGTTTAAATCTGCACACCGGAGGCACATTAGATTGTAGGGTGTTTCCTGCAGACAGGGCGCTACGGAACCAACAGTGCCTCGGGCGTTATTCACGGGAGCCTGTTCCAAGGCAGCCAGGCACGTGTCCCCCGGTCCGCCAGGGGCCTGCAGGGTCCCGCTCCGCTACCGCCTGCTTCGGCGGAGGCGGCGTGTGGCCGGCTGCACTGAAGCCCCTGAGCCGAGCCCCTGCAGGGGGGATGTTCCTCTGCCGCTTTCAGTCCATCCAGCGCCTTTCACCTCCGCCCCGCCCCAGACCCCATCCCCAGTGCCCCAGGCGGGGGAGGAGGAGAGAAGCCAAGAAGGGGGCGGGGGCTGTCGATCTATTTCACCCCCCCCGCCCTGGGTAAAGTATCCCCAAGGGAATGGGGAGGGGGACTTGGGGCTCTTTTCGCACCCCCCGCTACCTGCAGGCTGAGCTCCCAGCATGAGTGGGCAGGGCAGGACGGTTTCCCTTCTCCACCCCATCCAGGACCTCGGGCCCCCTTTCTTCCCCCGGGAGCGGGGGTGCTCCCGCTGCAGCCCGCCCGGCGAAGAGCAGGCACCGTCCCCCACCGCCCCGCGGAGCAGGTGCACAGCCCAGCTGCCTGCTGGCAGGGCCAGGGAGGCGCAGCTGGACGCAGCGATCGGCGGGGCCTGGCGAATCTCAGCCAGACAGCGGGATTCCCCCAGCCGCAGCCTGCTCTGCATAATAAAGGAGCGGCCCAGCGGCGAGGCGCGGAGCTGGAAGCACAAACAGGAGATCAGGAGGTTGTAGACGCTTCCCGGTTGTTTAACTGCGCTTCGGGTTGTCCCGCTGCCCCCGCTCTGAGCAAAGTGAAGAGCCCGATTAGGACTTTAAGGCTCAGGCCACCCCTGTGACTAGGTATTTAAACAACAAGTGGAGATTGTCGTTAGCTGTTTGACAAAGGTCAGTCTCTTTTTCTTATGTCTTGGAGATGTTCTCTCCTACAAGTAGGCTGGGCAACAGGCTGTTAAGAGGGGAAACACACACTTCTGTGTGTGTGTGTGTGTGTGTGTGTGTGTGTAACGGAGAGAATCATTGACAGGAAGGGCAATTTTCAAACAATTCATGATTAAAATATAAATCCATCTATCTCTTGCTAATTCTTTGTATGGTTTCTTGAATATTGTATTAAATGTTTTACATGCACAGGTAATTTCCTCCAAGAAAAAAATATGGTAGTGTCTAGGGACACCCAGAAGAGGGCTCCCATGTACAAACACAGAGAGAAGCAGCTCCTTCCCCAAAGAGCTTCAGTCTAAATAGACAGGACAAAGGGATAGGGGAAGGGGTAGAACACACAGCAGAGTGATTAATGAGATGGCTGCAGACTTGATGTTAATTGTACAATCAACCATGAACTATTGTACATATTCAGACACGTTCGGTGCTATATTTCATTGCTTCAGTGTGTTCTATGAAGAGGGAAGAGGCATTTGTCTGCAACCAAGGCACCCAAATACCCCTGAAAATCTGGGTAACATTTTCAGAAACACCCAAGAGACCCATCCTCAGATGTGACCCCAGAGCCCACGTCTCATTGCAAGTCAGATGCTATAGGGTCATCAAAAGATCAAACCGCTTTATAGAACAGTGTATATAAAATGTATATGCAGAGTATGTAACAAACATGTGTAGTGTTTTAGATAAATGGTTCAGATGTCTGTTCTTGGCCCCAATCCAATTTTCATAGCAGTAAAGTTAAGTGCTTAATTCTTCTGTGCCTACTATGATTTTTCTTGCAAAGCAGCAAGTTAGAGAAGTTGAAAGAGATTAAGTTACATGCAATTACTGTAATAGTATAGGAGGAAAGATTGTAAAATACAGCTAAATACAATACCTTCTTCTGCTAGCTCCTGAGTGACATCCTGTGGTTCAGTTGCTGCATGGCCCATTCATTTGTACCATTTATTTGGGGCCTAATCCTGCAAGCACTTGAGTGGTAATTTTACTCCCTTGAATTGTCTCATTCACTTAAACTGCTGGGTGCTCAGCGCTTTGGACAATCAGACTGTTTATTCAGGTGCCTAAATGAGTATTAGGTACCTAACTTTAGGCTCCTATTTTGTCCTGTTTTATGCCATTCACAGACGACTCAATTTCCAAAAATTATTGGCACCTACATTCCATAGTGACCAGCACCTTATGAATATGCAGAACCTCACACAGTATGGTGATATATAATTTCAACTGGTTTTATGCATAGGCTGAGGAGCAGAATCCAAAAAGGAGAGATGCTAATTGATCCGCCAACCACAGCAGACACATCCTAAGGGTAGGATTCACACACTTGAGTCCCATAGCAACTCACAAAATTCTGCTCAGCTGCCACCTAGCCCTGTAGGCATTTAAACTCACTCCACCCCTAAGTTTTTCTGCTCTGGGACTGCACACTCACTGTGTGCTTGGATAGCTGCCTTCTGCTTAAGCCCCAGAGCAATTCACAAACCAGGAAAGATAAATGCTCAGCTGCCCAAGTCACATATGGAGGCCTGATCCAGTAGGCAGGCTGTGACCACACCCTCTCTTATAGTCTTTAGACTAGCGGCTAGGTTACTTACTCACTATGTAGAGACCGTGGTTCAGATCCTCACTCCTGAGAGGGAACAGGGATCTGCAGCCTCTTAGGTGAATGCCCTAGCCACTAGCTATGGGATATTCTGATATGGGTCTCCCTCAGTCCCTCCTGCTGAAGTTGTTCCTCCTTAAACAATGGAATACCAAATCATGATTGAACCAGAGAAAGAGTAGATTTCACCGTCCTACCTCACATAATCCAATGAAATATAAGACAATAAAATGAAGTCATTAGTTATAGCGTAAGAGCCCAGTACCTCAATCGCCATCTCAGTGACTGATCCAGATCCATCGTTAGGCACTCAGACTATACCGTCACTTCCAAAAAGGTAGTGTTTTAACAGTGAGATGTCAAAGTCCAGAGTCTGGACATGGACGAAGTCTTCCTATAAGTGTGTATATAATAGACTAGTACAAAGGGGGAGGGCTCCAATACTGACTGGTGCCTCTGGATGCTACTGCAATACAAATACCAAATAATAAAGTGTACACAGTATAAGAGCACTAGTTGTTATGATCATGTATACCTTCCTAGCTATAGAGGAGAACTGAAAGGCCATCAGTGACTCAGCCACCATCCCAGCATACTACCATCTATTAAATGTCCATGAGTTCTCTTCAGCAAATGGGGTGGTACTGAATGAGGACAAGGAGCATATGCCAACTGATGACATGGAAAGTCATGGGCCTCCAATGGCAGGTCATGACAGGGAGCTCATGTTTGCCAATTTTGAAGTGCTGTTTCTTTTTCATTTTCTCAGTCTGTGTGTTTTGCTCTGGAATTCAATCAACATTTTATTTACTATTTTTAATACAAAGTCACCATGCATAAAAGTTACATTTTTGCCCCACATACTTGCTATTGTACAAAAAGCAATCTGCTTTTAATAAACTAGAAACTAATCCCCAGAGGAAATGAATGTGCTTAGGAACCATGAGCTTAAAGGGGAAAAAAAACCACTGCTGCATTTGAAATAATGACAAGAAAGTGAACGAAGACTAATTCCTCTCAAAGTTAGGCAATTTTTTATATCATGCTACTGAGATCCTTAATGAAGAATGATGCATTTATTCACTGTCGTGTATGTTTACTTTAGCTTATGCTGTACAATAATAAGCATTTGTTTCCTAAGTTAATGTGTAGAATGATGAGTTAGCTACTCACATTTCCACAGCAGGTCAACTCCTAAAGGTTTGTTCAGGTGCAGCTAGCAGAGTGGTGTACTTGTGGGAAAGGACTGTTCAAAAGTGGAAGTGTTTCAGAGAGAGTCTTCAGTCCAGCTGGTTTGTTCTCCTGAAAAATCCGGATGAAGGATTCAGAGAAGGCAACCCAGTGTGGGAATCCAAACCGAGTGTTACAGTCTGAGTCAAGAAACAAAGCTTAACCTGAAAGCACCCTTTGGCATGTGTCTCTTGTATAAGGGAATGACGGCACGTGACTGAAATGAGGTAGAAAGCAATGGCAAGATTGCAGACGACTTTTCACAACCTGAAGGAAGAGGGGGGAGATTTTTTTGCCCATCACTGGACACCAGTTGCAAAAGATGTAATGGGGAATACCATGGTTACTTTTTCAGGCCCTGACCCTGCAAAACATGTACACATGCTTATCTTTACTCACTATTTGTATTACAGTGTATTCTTAGAGGCCCCAACCAAGATTGCAGAACCATTGTGCTAAGCAGTGTATACACATATTAAGAGAGTCCCCAAAGAGCTTACCATTTAAATAAGCAAAAGGTGGAGAGGAACAGCACAAAGATTAAGTGACTTGCCCAAAGTCACATCAGGAGAATGGCAAAGCAAGGGACAGAGGCTAGGTCTCCTGAGTCCCAGTAAAAGGATTTATCCACAGAATCATGCTGCCCCAAGTGTGTTCAGGAAAATCAAGACCTCTGGAAACTGCCCATGAGCAGTGGGAAAAGGAAGTGTCCATTGCAGGGTCCTTATTCAGGCAAATCTTCCACTGAATCATCTTGTAATACTCTTGCAGGAGGTTGTTGAAATAACTAGCCAGGAGTCTGGTGTAAGCCAAAGAAATCCTATTCTGAAAGAATAATTATTTGCCCTCTCGAACAATCAAAGGGTCCCTAAATACATTTATAGACTACCAAGAGCTCGACAGCAGCCCATAACAGGAGACAATTAGATCTGCTGAGGGGGGAAGAAAGTTATTCCTGTCATTTTAAATGTAAGTGAATGTATTGCAGGCAAAATGTGCCAGAGCATCAGCCCTGGAGACTGAAATGCTCAGACTATCCACAGACCATGCACAGCACAGAAAGTAGAAATGCAGGGTTCTCTGTCACACTGCCCCAGCCAATGTATCTGATACCTGGAGGAACCTTCTCTGGAGGGTGTTGGGGTGGAGGGCTTCAGGTTTCTTGCCCCATGTAAACATTGTTTTCTCTGACCCTCTTATAATTTTATTGCACACAGATCAGTCTAAGCATGTTTTCTGTTGCTCTAGGGACTGAAAGTGTTAGCTTACAATATAGAGGCCAGCTTCCAGTCTCAGTTACCAGAGTGACACTCCAATCTTGCACTGATGTAATTGAGACTGGAATCTGGTCCCCACGTTGTAAGTAAACACATTGTCAATGGAGTCACCAGTGCTACAGGTAAGAACTAGGCCCTGTATGTTTTGATGCATCCTGGACAGGGGCGGCTCCAGGCCCCAGCACGTGTGCTTGGGGCAGCAAAATGCTTAGAGCCGCCCCGATCCTGGAAGTCTGATGACACGCCAATTCACCGATGCTCACTGCTGGTTGTGTTTTTGTAAATGTACGCCATACAGTACAAGACAATTCAGATTACTCTGTTCTAATGGTAATCGTTAGTTGGGAACAAAGACCCTCGCCCCCAATATGTGGGCTAACTTGAACAAATTGTGCAATTGCTTCCTGGCAATACCTGTTTTCCACCACTAGCTGCCAGTGTTTGCATTAGTAGGAACAGCAACTCTCAGGACAGGAGTCCGGTTTTAAATACTCCTGGTTAATGCCTCCTTTTATTCTTGTGGGGCTTTGCTTTTCATATTTTGTTTGTTTAATAAGTTACTTCATGATATGGTGAAATACAAAGCCATTTACTGGACTTTTGCTACAACCAGCAGAATGCCAGTAAAATTAAATGAGGCATCTTAAAAGTAATTCTTTTTACATTTTTTATTATAAGCTTAGCAGGACATATTTTGAAATTAACGTGTTTATGCTCCAACTTTAATCACAAAGGCAAAACAACAACTTCAGCTATGAATTTTCTTTTTCAAAATATATCATAGCTATGAAACTCCATTCAACAGCTATCATCTCCCTCGCCCATTTAAAGAGCAATAACCTTTTCTGCTTCATTTAGATACCAATTCAAAAAAAAATTAAGACCCAACAACTTCTGGATGGAATGATCCTGCTCCCATTTAAATCAAAGGGACTTTTACAACTGACTTCATTTGGAGTAAAACTGGTGCCAAACAGCGGTTAATTTACAGAACAGAGTCTTTGAAGGATCATTTCCCTCAGTCATATTATATTCTGGTAAATAACCCTCCATGAGGGACTCTGCTGTTCTTTCATTGCTGTCTCTCAGCTGAGCAAATTAATACAAGAAACTGATGCACCTTCAAACCATCTTCTGTCATCACCGAGGTTCTAAGAAGAGTCCCACAAGCAACCACAGTGGGATTAGTGCCCTCTAAGCCTGTGGCTGATTTACAAAAGACCAAGAATTTACATTAGGAGGGTCTGGTTTTGCTCATTCTCAGACTGATGCAAATGAGAAGTAAGACTCTGTGGAAGGTAGCTGAGTTACTGACGTAAGACCAATGTTAGATCAGATTCAGGCCCAAGATCTGTATGATATTTCAAGACCATAATTAGCAAGATGTTATCTCCTCCTCTGGCTACTTCATGTCCCAAATATCCATAGATATTATGCCCTCTGTAGAGAAAATGGCTAGAACTGGAGTAACCTGCTATGACAATAATGAAGTATCCTAGGAGCTTTTGCAGTGAGACATAGAGCAGGTGTCTCTCTCTACAGCAGGCTATTGGAGAATATAGAGCTCTGAGCATAGAGAATCCCTGTTTTAGTCAGATGCAGGAACAAGACCTCAGAGTGGTTATTTCAATGCTGATGAACCACATCTTCAGAGACTGATTTTTTTTACATTCAAACCTTGAGAGAAATATAGAAAAGTGAATCAAGTTCTTTGTGGGATTGAGAGAGTGAATCTACTGGTTTAATAATAGTAATGAGCATGTTCAATCTCCAAAGTACTTACAAACATTTACTAATTAATCCTCATAACATTCCCAAGAGGTAGATATTTTAGTATTTGACAGATGGGAAAGCTGGGAAGGGTCAAGTGACTTTTCCTGGGCCATAATCATAGAATATCAGGGTTGGAAGGGACCTCAGGAGATCAGTCTAGTCCAACCCCCTGCTTAAAGCAGGACCAATCGCCAGACCCCTAAAGGATTGACCTCACAACCCTGGGTTTAGTAGGCCAATGCTCAAACCACTGAGCTCTCCAGCTATCACAGTTAGAATTAGAACTCAGGAGTACCTGGCTCCTGTCCAATGCTCCAAGCACTGACTAGACCATACCTTTCTCTTAGGATAGTGCTCCCAAAATGCCAATGACTCACATAACTCAGTAGTAAGATGGTTGCCAAGTGTAAAGAACAATGTGACAGATCATCCCCTAAGGATCTGTGCACATAAAGGACCCTCTACATGGCACCCGTCCCTCCTGCACAGAAGGTGAGAGGTTCTGGCATCTCCACAGCACTGTTTCCTTCCTCCTCCACACCCCCTGAAAGACTAAGGTTTTGGAAATGTAAATGGGGAAAGGGGAGGCTGGGATGAGTCTGGATGTAGCAAGTTCATCATCTCCTCCACTTCAGAGTTTTCCAGGAAAATGTATACAGTCTGGTCCCCTTTCCTTGCGTAGGGAACCCCCTTTTATGGGTTATCCCAGCGTCAGCTGTTTCCTGAGGGCCTCAGAGTTGCCATAGAGAGATGGGAAGGAGCTGGCTTTACACTAACCCAGAATGCCTCTGCATTGTGGGGAGGAGGGGGCAGAAATCCCTACCAGCCTGTTGAATTCCTTTATGCTGCTCTAACGGTGCAAAGGGACCTTAGGCAGAGTGGAGGATTTTTAGGGGCCTTTCCTTAAAGGTTATTTGGTGCCTTAATATAATTTAAATAAAATCTGAAGTTGGTCCAAACATGTGAACATTATTGAAACTTCAAAATGGTTTGTTCTGAAGTGTTTGAAATGACCCTACTTTTAGTTTTTTCAAAATTTGTCATGATTTTTAAAAAGTCAAAGACAATGTCAAATGGTTATTTACATTTTTATTTCTCAAAGAACATAGTAACTAGTTCAATAATGTTGACTATACATATACATTCTTCAAGGCACAACATTTTTCAGAAACAAAAAAGAAAGATTTCCCACCCACACCCCCCCCAAAAAATTGTGAAAAGTTGTTGCCAAATGCAATTTTTCATGAAAAATTGCAACCAGTTTTACTCAAACCAAAATGCAACATAAATTGGTAACTTGACAAATAAATGCAAGAGTCTGTGCGACATCCCACCCCTCACACAACCCCAGCACACACGATTAGCAAACTAAAAAGAAATCATATTGAGCCATCAGCCCAGAAGGATGCCACAAATGTAGTCTGGTGAACAGTGATTAGAGAGTTTCTATCTGTATCTAGACTTGCAAAACAAAGACATGTAATTTGGCCCCAAACATGGCAAGGGAAGCATGCAGTCTGGACAGATATTTTCACCACCCTAACATCTAACCTTGCCCTGTAATTAACTGACAAGCCACACGCATTTCAGCTGCTTCAACTAATGAGTGGCTCAGGACTCAACTAATGTGGATCCTGAATTACCTGCCACTCATAGATTAGTCCTTGTGGTTACATGGAGCAAGACAGGTGCAGAATTGTGGTAGTGTCTGTTAAATGGGAAAGGACATCTACACTGGGGGGAATCGATCTAAGATACGCAACTTCAGCTATGCTATTCATGTAGCTGAAGTCGAAGTATCTTAGTTCGACTTACCTGGCTGTCCTCACGGTGGCGAGTCGACTGCCACGGCTCCCCCAGTCAACACTGCTTACTCCTCCTGCCGAGGTGGAGTACGGGCGTCAGTTCACGGATCAATTTATCGTGTCCAGACAAGACACGATAAATCGATCCCCAATAGATTGATTACTACCTGCTGATCCAGGGGGTAGTATAGACGTACCCAAAGAGAGGGCCATGTTTCAATTTGGTGCAACTCACCGACTTTAATCACGCATACTGAATGTTTTGGATGGCTGGCCATATAAGAACAAAACCTTGAAGTTCCTGTATGTTCATTACCCGAGACATAAAATGCTTGACATTTTAATTAAGATCTACAGTATCAATATCACAAAATTAGTTTGAAATTACAAGAGCAGGATCCAATCTGATTGTAAAAACATGGTTATTCAATTGATGGCCAGCACTCAGTCATAACCAGAGCTGGGCTAGGATCAGGAGTCCAAGTTCAAGACTGGGGAAAATAAGAAACCAAGGGAAATTACCTTCTCAAATAATCCTTGGAGGAACTGTGATTTTAGCATGAATGGATGGAGTGCAGCTTTAAAGTAGACAGATGAAAATCCTGCTGCCATAATTTCCCTGTAAGATAAAAGCAGACTTGATCTTATAATACTGGCCTCTGACGTGTGTTTTTATTGAGACTGTCCTCCATATTAAAGAAACAAATCACTCCACTTTTAATATTCAAGATTACTCCAATATGTATGAATTCAGAATTTGTCTGGGCTAATCCTTTCCTGGAAATAAAGTTCCCTAGTGTAAGTGTTGAAGGTGAATGGAAAAAGAAAAAATGGAGAAGTGATTTTGGTTCCTATATCAGATCACTTTTTAAATACTTTTCCTGCTTGTTTTTTTTATACTTGAAATATCCAATTCTTATTTCCTCTCTAAGGAGGGCAATGGCAAGATCTCCCCAGGACCTGATGACGTCAAACAAAATTGTAGCTTCACCTGTGGCTTTGCCTCCCCACAATTGCAGGTGGAAGAGATTCAGAAGCATGTGACATAGTGAAATCAACTGGAAAAAACCAGATGCCTCTAAGAGCAGAATATGGGCTTAACAATGCAATGAGTTTAACTAGAGGTAGTGCTGTCCAAAGGACAGCGACTAGACCAGAACTCAAAAGACAGGGTTCTAGTCTCAGTTCTGCCCTGGTCTACTGGGTGACTTTGGGCAAATCACTTGTCTTCTCTGTGCCTCAATTTCTCCCTCTATACAATGGAGACAATGAAACTTACCTCACTTGTAAAGCACCTTGAGATTTACTGATATAAAAGTGATACAAGAGCTAGATCTTATTGCTGCAAATAGATTCATATGCTGCAACATAAGAATTTCCCTGTACTTAAGTTATAGGGTCATAGATCCTGAAGTATTTCTCCTACTAGTGTGACTAACTGGTCAAAAAAATTGCAGCAAATGAACCAAACAGCAAATTCATTGATGGCCTCAGTGATTGTGGGTATGTTGACACGGCAATAAAAGACCCACAGCACTGCCATGGCTGGCTCAGCTTAGGCTGTAGGGCTAAACACTTCAGCGTAGACATTAGAGCTCGGGCTCTCAAATCCAATGTGAGGGGAATGGATATCAGAGATCAGGCTCCAGCCCAATTCCCAATGTTTGCAATTTTTAGTCCCAGTCTGGAGCCCCGTGAACCCAAGTCAGTTGACCCAGACTTGGAGACTCCGTGCCATGTTGTTTTTTGCAGTGTAGACATAGTCTTTAAGTCCACTGATATCAGTAGACTTGCACCTGTTTACATGGTGAATTTCATCCCTGGGATACTTGGTCTACAATAGGAGATTTATATTTGTGAATGAAAAGGGGCTACAGCTCTCCAGTGAGAGAGCCAGGAGTGAGTTCTAAAAACTCTCCTCTCAAGCAAAGTAAGCGTCCTAACCAATCAACCATCATGGATTTAGCTATTAAGAGTTGTGATGTATTACAAATGGTGAGAACACCAAGAATACTGTTCAGAAATTATCATAGAACACCAGGGTTGGAAGGGACCTCAGGAGGTCATCTAGTCCAACCCCCTGCTCAAAGCAGGACCAATCCCCAGACAGATTTTTGCCCCAGATCCCTAAATGGCCCCCTCAAGGATTGAACTCACAAACCCTGGGTTTAGCAGGCCAATGCTCAAACCACTGAGCTATCCCTCCATAAAAGCTTATGGTGGTAATTGAAAAACAAGGTATATTTGATGCACTAGAAAGATCTTCATCCCTACAATGGATGTGTTTAAATTGTGAAATTTATATGTATGGACTCAGGTCTACAGTCCTTACTCTTTTTTTAATTTACTGGAAACAGCAGCCAAAGCTGTGGACCAGATTCTGATTTCACACCAGTTTTAGACCACTGACTGAAATTGAATCCTGCCTCATTTACATGGTATAAGGAGAATCAGCTCCAATATTTCTACGTTTGGCAGATGTTTGTCATGAGAAAACTATTATTCACTGCTAAAAGGAAAAGCAGGTAATATGTTAAAAATAAGATGGAAAATATAAACTAAACCCACTCACTCTACCAACAGCCCCCTCAGCCTATCAAATCACAGCTTCCACCCTCCAGAACCATGTATCCCCCTGCAAGGAGACACCAGTCTGGAAAATCACCAGGTCACCAAAACCTTGCAAGAGAGATTCACAAAGGAATCATTCTAACAGTACACATTCCCTGGGGGCAATGCCCACCCCAATGCCAACAATGAGTAAGCACCACCTATGCCCTCCGTGCAGGCCTTAATTCAGCTATAGCAGTCCTAAGGTGCTCACCTCCCTGGTATCTAATCTTCATTGAGCTTAAAATGGCCTGGAGGGCCTTGCATGGGTCTCTTGAACTGGGTTCATTGTCACCCTACCAGACTGTGGCCTCTATTGAAATAAATATTCAATATTTAGCACATCCAAACATTAACTAATGAAAGCCAACCATCCCTGTGGGGTGGGCATTAACACTGAGGCACAGAAAGGTTCAATGACTTGCCCAAGCATACCATGAGCAATAGATGATAGAGAAAAAAAACCAAGAGTCCTGATTCCTGTTTTTGGGGTTAGTTCCCTGGAAAACACAGACCAGCAAACCATGTCAGAAGCATGGTATATGCTTCAGCAAGATGGAGAGAGAATAGGAGGGCTCACCAAAGACCTAGTGTGGGGTTTCCCACCACGGAGGAGAAGAACCCAGAAGAAGAAGAGCACCAACACCTTGCAGGAGAAGCCTTCTCAGACTGCTGAAAGCTTGCTAAATGCATGCTCACTGCAGTCAGAGTGCTGGCCTGAAGCCATTTAAAGGAGAAATATACCTATTAGCATTAAACTCAAAGGTGCTGAAACAGGATATTCAAAATGGAATCAGAATCAGTGGGGCATGGCCATCTTCACAGAGTTATCCTAAAGCCAGAAAAATGTAGCAAGATACAATAGGAAATCACCCTACCTCTGAGCACTACCCCAGACCATTTACCAGCTCTGAGATGGACTCTAAGGATTCCCTACCTCCAGCTTCAGGCTGGCTGCTGCAGGTCAGGACTGAGGAATGTTAGCAGAACAACACAGGGGATTGCAGTTTAATGGATGCTGCAGTTTAAGATGACTGAGATGTTTTGGCAAAGCTGCGTGTGGGGCTCAGGACTGGAATAGCAGGGGACTGATGTGTACTGGCAGAGATATGTAGTGAATCTTGTCCAGAACCTGTTTTATGCTGTGTCTGCTTTAATCACTGTTCTGTATTCCTCACTTTCATAAACAGCAAAGCTGACCAACAAAGGTCGGAATAAGAACCTGACATGATACTAAATAAACAATTTTTCAAGGGGTTATTTTGGAGCTACGCAGCGAGAGAATGGTTAGCTAGTTCCTCCTGGGCCACATTGTGCAATCTTTACTCACACCACAGACTTCAGCGGGGCTACTTGTGAGCAAAGTACTCCCCAGTCTAGCCCACTGAGATCAGGCGCATGGAATCACAAAGACATAGGATTGTATCACACAGCCATTTTGGAGATCAGAAACAGCTCAAATGAATATGGTCCAGCACCTCTCCTCTTTATTTTAGGGTGATATTTAAAAACCTCCCCTTTCACCCATCCCCTGGAATTGGGGAGCAGGAGGAGATGTCTGCTTGCATCTGTGACCCTGGCAACTCTTCACAAGCAGAGACAGCTGAGTCACTAATATTTAGAAAAATATCACAATTGACTGTATTCAGCCCTGCAGAGAATGCCTGCTGGGTATTCACAGCTAAATATTAGCAATTCAGTCATTGCTGGCAGCCTTTGTGAAGGGCTGTAGATTCAGTCTGATGACCTCCAACAAACCCACTTCCACTGCAAGTATCTTTAAAAAAAAATTTAAATCCCAGTTGAGACACTGAAACGAGAGGAGACAACTCTTCCCAGCCTCAGTGGATGTCCCAGATCACCCTACAGACCCAGTCATATGACTTGCCTGGATGCTATGTGCATTGGCTCTGTTATCACCATTGCCTAATGTGATTTAGTATTGTATGTAATGCATTATTTAAACATGAGAATGTGAAAATGCAGCATTTGGATATGGAATAGGATGTGAAATACTGTTGAAAAGCTAAAACATGCTGTATGCAGGGTTTTTATTTTTTTAAGGACTATTTTGACAATTTTTTATATCCTTGGACAATTTGTTTCTCCATTAGCCATTAGAGTCTTAATTTAAAAGGCACAGCGGGGAATAGCTAGATTCAGTGCTTTGTATTATATATAAGTTGATATATAATACAGTTGAATAGGAATCTAAATATTTATTTCCTGATGTCTGCGCTGTATAAAGTAATTTATTTAGTAAAAAGTAAATACAAGTCTCATTTTGAGAGTTCTGTTTCTCAATTAAGATGTTATGACAATGATATGGACAATATTTGCTGATGCTACCATAATCAAATCAATTAACACCTCATTTATACCTTACAATTGCTTCTTATGCTGTACAGAAGATTTCTAATTCAGCTTCTAAATGGACCAATTGTTTGGGCATCCTTCTGTCTCTGCCGACTGCAGAGATTTCATTGAGATCAACACATTTGCTTTGATAAATTTGTTTTTAGTGCATGCGGCTTCCTGTTTATCTAACCTAGCAAAACCTGACCAACCACCAACCCTTAGTCTTCCTCACACAACATTACAATGCAGCACTAGTTCAACAAGAAGACTCTGCAGAGAAATGTTTAGTGAATAAAGTTTGTCAAGAATATAGCCCATTGTTGGGGTTATCAAAAGTTATTAATTCAAGGACAACAAAATGATCTGGATACAAGCTGTGGTGAGACTGACTATTATATATAAGATATGTAAGACATACTAACTAGGTGGTTACATAGAGGAAACTTTTTAACACATATAGTGTAAATTGGAATGTGGAACAGAGACACTGTACGGAGTGTAGTTCTAATTTCCCCCCCACCCCGCCCCCAAACATTCCCTGCTGAGCAGTGCCACAATTAATCAAGGTTTCTAGGTTTTAGTTAATTGCTGGACCCCAATAAATTGGTTTGTACTGGCTTTGGTCCAGGCCTGATAATTTTGCAGCCTTGAGTTTAGAAACTGCTGCACGTTCACACAGGAGTCTGCAAGGAGGGAGCTGGGATAGAAAGAATAAAAGAAACACTTGTTGTGCTAGGCTCCATTAATACTGAAAAAGCCCGTCCACCAGTGACCATGTCCTTCGCTGTTTATTTTCTCCATATATCTTTTAATGTTTTTTATGATGAAAAAAAACCATCCTTTATTTTAAACTCTCTCTGGAGATAGTTGTTCTCAAATGAGGTGCCTCTAATTTCACCAGTTTCCTCTTGGAAATTTCCACTCAACTTATCCTAGGCTGGAAAGTTCAGTGAAGCTTTTTGAGAATAGTCTAAAAACGTTACCCCTTCTGCACCTCTGTTTGCCTGCAGGGTTCACAGATTTCCACCAAGTAGATCAATGCTTACTGCCTTATAAACTGGGCCAGAGGAATAGCCTAGAGGCAAAGAGGCCCGGTTCCATAAACTGGCCCAAAATTAGCTCTTTGTGAGCAGCCTTAGGTACCAGAATAAAACAGACTATGAAGAAAATTGCAATGGTTTTTTCAACATGGGCAAGCTCAGAATCAGAGAGACTGGTGACACTGTTGAGTAGGAAGTCTGGTGTCTCAGGCTTTGTTCTAGAGTAAATACATTATATTGTTATTAACGTGGAAGAAAATATGAGCCAGGGAAGAGCTACGTGCTCTCAAGTCCCACTGGCCTCCATGCTCAACACCTAGCAGGTCCTGGCCCATGCTAGCAAATATTTGACTTTGTTCTCCTTAAAGAAGTCTCATTTTGGCAATTTCAAAAGCTCTCTCAAGTCTCTGTGCAAGAGTAACATAAAGTGTGAGGTGTTGTCAACTTTGGCTCAGAGAGACAAGATTAGCAGCATTAATCATGGTTTTATAAAAGCATATTTAAATTGAGATTCAGGCCCCTATTCAGTCCTCCTTACTAACTCAGTATCGCTTTAGAAAGATGAACTGGATAGGGCTATCCAGTTGCAAAGAGACCCCAATCCGTAACTACTTCTATATCATAGCATAATTCTATGAACTCTGAACCTGCAAGGCTAGCCAAGGCGATCTATTAGTTATGTTTTGCTCCTGGGGAGGTGAGTAGCTAATTGGCCCCAGCCAGTGGGCACAAGTTAAATAGTAAGTACACTAAAGGGACTCCACTGATGAGGGAAAGATAGCAAAGGAAACAGGTCTCTCCGGCTGAGAGAAGCCCAGGGTTAGGGTACACAGAGACTACAGGACCAGCCCACTACAGGGTCAGGATTTTAACAAGGGCAGTCAGGGGCAAGGATCAAAGCAGGGGCAGACCTGAGGCTAGGATTAGCCAAGGAGTTCAAAGTCAGTGTCAGGCCAGAGTCAACACCAAGGGTCAGAGTTCAAGTCAGGGGACAAAGTCCAAAACCTGCCAAGAGTTCAAGAACACAAGCAGTCACAGCACCCATAAGAGATCAACACTGTTACCAGGACACTTCCTGGAATGTCCCTTGGATTTATATAGGGCAGGGAGCCAATCAGGAGCCATGGGGCTGCTGCCTGTCTAACTCTTGAGGCAGAACTTCCTACAGTCTGTGTCCACAGTGGGTCATGGGAAGCAGAGCATAAGCTAGTAATAGTTGCTGCTGGGTGGCAGTCTGGGGCTGTTAACTACCTAATAGCTCTACAGACCTGGGCCCTAGACCCATAGGGCATTATATGCAGGGGGGTAATGTAGGCTCCTGCTAGAGAAACTATAACATACAGCATGTAAGTAGAGAAGAAAAGACTTCAGTAGCCTGTGAAGGGAGGAGAACTATTCAGTTTTGTTAAAACTTGTTTAGAATACCCCAAAAGGGATGTGAACTTAGGTGACTTAGCCAGAGGGCGAGGCCACAGAAGACCACTGGCAGGAGGTGCTACAACAGAAGATAGAGGCAACATTCTGCACCAATGCAAGGGGGCACTCAGAGCCCCACCACATTGCTATTCAGATACATGGCCAACTCATCAGCTGCTGAACATTGCTGTAGTTCCATCGAAGTGAATACTGATTTACACCAGCTGAGTATCTAATCCATTATTTCAATGGTAAGGAAGAACTTTTATTGAGCTCACATGAGCTTGCCATTTTCAGAGTCAGATAACAGCAGCACTGAAAAGAAGCAGTATAAAAGCTCATTCCAGAATTTAAATGGTCGTTGAAGGAAGATTTTGTGCCACTTTTAACAGTACATTCTGAAAATATAACCTAGTTATGCAGGCACTGTTAGACACATAGTATAATAGCTTTGTATACATTTTCTGTGTCCAAGAGCCATACATCACATGAAATCAGTTGATTATAAATATATATATATGGGAATCATATACTGTGACTTGGAAAGGTTCATTTTAACTCATTCAAACATTCATCACATGACATCCACTGGAGATTCAGACCAGCATTTTCAAGTGGCCTAAGATTTAGGCACCTAACTTCCTATAACTTTCAACAAAAAATAAACAAATAATGAAAAATATTTATGATTATTATTAATTATTATTATTATTATTATTATTATTAGACAGAAACAAGAAATCAGCATCCTGACATTACTGGAAAATGTATCTAAACAAGTAAATTCAGTGGATAAACAACCAAAGAAGATAAATTGGAAATCAAAGATTTCTGTCAGAGAGCAAGATGCAGTATGGAGAGTAAGATACACCCTGTCCAGAATTAGACCAAGTATAAATTTCAGAAAAGGCCATGAACTTGAGAGGGGAAAAAGAAAGACATTCTAAAATTGTCCAAAGGCTCAACCCTTATCATTCCAGAATTTCTATGTAAACAGGACACCTAACTCTCTCAGGCACTTTTGGAAATGCTAGCTAAAATTCCTTCCTCAATTTGGTTATTTCACTGCAAAAGCCCTCATTAGCATTTTGCCTTCCAGGGACTGCTAGGTATGATCTGATGCTCACTTGACTCTAAGGCTACCGTTTATGCAGCTCTTGTTTCACATGAGAAATCTTGCTTCATACAAATTGTCCCATTGACAACATATGGGATTATTTTTGTGAGAAAGGGTTGTAGGATTAGGCCCATAATTATGTCCAGGATACTATGGTGATGGACACCTTATAAATGTCATAAATAGATTAGATTAGAGGGCAAATGCAGATGAATGCTTTGCGATCAAGGTATATCCAGGATGGCATTCCTCACACTCACTCCTTCTCATCCAATGGCCTGTATACATCTCATGTTCAAGACTGGTCACAGTTCTGGTTGGCAGAACATCATTTGCAGTGCGGTGACTTTTAAAGTTATCCTTACATTTCTCCTGCACTCTTTTTCTTGTCACAATTTGCTTTATATTTCCATGACTGTTGCAGGGTTTCACTGATCGCTAAGTAAAGGCCAATCTGTGCAATTTTATTTTTGATTTAGGAATTGTGATAAAGTTCCTCCTCTACCTTGGTGGGTCCTGCACTTAATGGCAGATTTTGCTAGCCTCAGAGATCTTCCCGTGTTGGATCAGGAGTTGGAAGGTTTTGGGGGGAACCCAGGCCCACCCTCTACCCCAGGTTCCAGCCCAGGGCCCTGTGGACTGCAGCTGTCTAGAGTGCCTCCTGTAACAGCTACACGACAGCTACAATTCCCTCGGCTACTTCCCCATGGCCTCCTCCCAATACCTTCTTTGTCCTCACCACAGGACCTTCCTCCTGATGTCTGTTAATGCTTGTACTCCTCAGTCCTCCAGCAGCACATCCTCTCACTCCCAGCTCCTTACACACCCCTCACTAACTGGAGTGAGAGCCTTTTTATACCAGGTGTCCTGATTAGCCTTAATTAATTCTAGTAACTTCCTAATTGGCTACGGGTGTCCTAATTAGCCTGCCTGCCTTAATTAGTTCTAGAAAATTTCTGAGTGTTCTGGAATAGTCCCTGTTATCTTACCCAGGGAAAAGGGACCTGCTTAACCAGAAGCTAATGTATCTACCTTACCACTCTTTTGTACCCATCTGGCCTGATCTTGTCACAGAATATATTCTATTTGCATTTTAGAGAGATTAAAATATTTCCAACCATTCTCACATCTCAGACACTGATGCCTTTTCCTTAAGGCAGGGAAGCTGCTCAGCTGAGACTTCAAGTTTTACGTTGTGTTTATTAAAATTACTTTGCACTTTGTGCCTCTCATCCAAGAATCTCAAAGCATTTTGCAATTGTTAATTTGCTAAGCCTCACAATAGCCCTGTTTAGATAAATATTTTAATTACCAATGATAAAGTTTGGGGGTGGAATCCTAGCCCTCTTGATGTTTTACCCCTGATGACAGGTGGCCAGGATTTCATACAGGTAACTAAGGCAGAGAGTGGTGTATTGATTGATGTGCCCAAAGACACAGTGAGTGAACAGCACAGCAAAGAATCCAGATTTCCAGTCTTCTTTTGTAATCACAAAATAATGTTCCATCCTCAAACTTTTTCTGTTTAGCATATAGTGCTCATAAAAAATGCTGGACAGACGACCAAGCTCATGTTTCCATTATGAATCCCAATGTCGGGTTGATTGTACCCATAAAAATTCACTCAGGGCTAAAAATAGCATTATAAAATCTGGGGAATAATCTTCTATTTAATAAGTTTTCAAAACACTCAGTTCAAGTTATAGGCATGAAAAATATTTCTTCAGAAAAAACCACCCATAGGAGTTTACTAATTCAAAAGCTTCCTTTCACACTTGTATAATTTTGCAGATTCCTAGACCTGACCACAGGCTAACCAACCCTCTAAATCTAAATGACTGAGTTAATATTTGGTATTAAGAAAACTCCAAAAATGTGTATCAATATATTTGAGTATATGCATGCTTCTCTTGTTCTCTTTTTATTACCACAAGAACAGAGACATTAGACATAACTGAGAATTGCTAAGCATCTTAGCTGCATCCACAGCACAAGGAGATGGGCTCTCTAACTGTCAGTTTCACAGGTTTTTAGCTAGACAAGGTCTTTATTATTTTTAATGAGAGTCATAAGGCTAAATCTCTGAGCTTTTTAAAACTTTAAAGCATCTTTGTAGCTTTAAGACCCATCCCTGGGGAAGCATGGGAAGATATTTTGTTTCAAGCACAAATCCTTCCTCCCAAAACTCCAGAGCATGTCGCTTCACATGTTCAGCCAGTCAATTATGCTGGCAATGTGTAAGGTGGCAAATACCTGGCCAGTGCCTTCTCTCCGGGGTGTTCTGTGCCCCAGGGGTGCTAAATTCCTATGCTTTGGGGAATACAGGAACTGCAATTGCACCCTACTGTGTGGGCCCAGAGCAAAGGAGTCTTTCTGCTTTGCAGTGTATCTGAGTATTGCAGTCCATAAGGTATGTGACATGTAATGTTCACAGACTCTCTAATACAGGGCCGTATCAGATGCAATGCACAATACAGGGCACAATGGGAATTTAATAGAAAATACTGACTTTGGCATAGACTTTTTTGAACTATTCACTAGAACCGAATAAAGAATTCCATCTCTGCAAAAAAATTCTACAAGACAGTTCCAAAAACCTATTGAAAGAATCTCACGGGCTATTACACTGTATAGACATATAGAGTAATACCTATAGGAATCCTACTAGTTTCATGCCTATTAAATTCTATTGGACTTTTCCATAAGAATAGCTAGTGGAAAGGATATTGCAGACACAGTCAAAAGAAAGCTCAGCAATACATTTTTATTTTTACTATACATTAATTTCTATAGAGTTCCTTTTTTTCAAATTACAAATTATGGACAGGCCTCTTCAAAAAGTTACCTAACTCCCACTGAAAGTCAGTGGGAGCTGGATGTCAAACTTCTTCAGGCACTTTTGAAAATCCCACCATACAGACATATTATATGTAAAGGTAAATTAATCCAGCATCAAAATGCAGCTAATTCTGTGGCAGAACACAGCTTCAGAATAGAACAGCTTCGGTAACAGAACAGTGTAGAGACCACGCATGGGAAAGAATTCCTTATCCAACTGTAGCAACATGGGAATTTAGGAAGATAAGCTAAACAATATTCTACTGAAATCCAGCCAGGACACCATGTCAGTTGCCCCTGCTCTTCCAAAGAAATGCCTGGGGATCTTTAATCACCACCACTGATCAGGAAACCTTTAAAGGAATCCAATCTTGATTTAAAGACCAAGTGATGGAGAATTCACCATGTCTCTTGTTAGGCTTTTCCAGTGTTAATTATCCTCACTTAACAATTCACTCTTTATTTCACTTGAATGTATCTGGCTTCAGTGTCTAACCATTGGACCTTGTTATGCCTGTGTCTGCTACATTTCCTGGAGGTCTCCAGGTCTGTTCCTGCTTAGCTTGTGAGATTAAGGCCACATCATCTGAAATAGGAAGGCAGTAGGATTTGCAAGTGGTCACACATCTGACTGGCTCCCCACTTGCCAATAGTATAAGAACATAAGAATGGCCCTACTGGGTCAGACTAAGGGTCCATCTAGCCTAAGATCCTGTCTTCTGTCAGTGGCCAGTGCCAGGTGCTCCAGAGAGAATGAGCAGAACAGGTAATCATCAAGTGATCCATCCCCTGTTGCTCGTTCCCAGCTTCTGGCAAACAGAGGCTAGGGTATCCCTTGAGAAGGCTCTGTCCAATACTCACTGAAGTCAATGGAAGATTTTAGTTAATTTAACTAGACTTTGGATCAAACTCTGAGTTAAGTTCTCAGAGGTCATAGGTGGTTGGCTCAGAAGCTGGGGCCTGAGTGCATACAGGGGAGTTGTTCACCCACCACATTAAACCTGTCTTATAGGCCAGAGCCATGCTACCAGACCAGGCAAAATATTCCAAGGCCCAAACCCCTTAGCTGTTGCACACCCTTATCTCAGAACTTTAGGCACCAATCTTTCAATGATTTATGCACATCCTTAAGTTTATCCAACATGAGTAGTTCTATTAATAAGTCTTTGCAGGATCAGGGCCTAAGTTAGTAGGATTCCCTGCTCACCCATGAGATTTAGGATCACGTTCCTGATAGAATCCTGGCATTTGTCTTTGTCCACAAGCACACTTCGTCCTCTGCCTGTAACTCACCCAATCCAAGAGAGGTGCTGGCAGTCATTCTGCGGCAGCGGCTTCCACCTTCATTACTAAGATTTCCTCATAATCATTGCAATTTTATTCCTATAGGAATATGTGTGTGAAGTCAATACATTTTACACCCAAAATCTAGATGGAAAGAGATGTAACGGAGGGCAGTGGGGAGGGATGTGTTTGCACACTCTAAAATCTTTTCAAAATGTTTAGCTTCAGAGCATGGGGGGTTTATGCTAAGAGTTGTAAAATCATATTAGTACACAGCCCTAGTTACTTATTGAACTGGAAAACAGCCATGAGGTATCTAATCCATCCCTCTGCTAATGCAGGATTGTTCCATAAACTCTATGTCTAGTGTTTTATCTAGTTTTGTCTAGTATTACAATAGATGGAATAAAAGTTGCACTCAGTTTTCAATTTTATAGGATTTACTGAAGTCCAAGGAGACTTGTGACCTCTCAGCAGTATTAAGCTCCCAAATACCCTTATACAAAACTAAGGGGAAATAGGCTGTAATTTGTTTCCCTACATGATGTCTTCTCATACCTCACTCTTTCTCTCAGATCATTTGTCAAGGGTTTGCTGATCTCTTCTTATTAGTTAAAGGGGCTACAATAAGACGAACAAGAATGTTTGACCAACCATGTAATGTCATGAGTCATGGGTTTAATTTAGTTCCAACAGATTTTCAGTATGACCTTGAAACCTTCTAACACAATAAACCAGACCAGGCCATGAGTATCAGAAAAGGGTGCCTGACAAATCCTAACAAACAATAACTTAATCAGTCCAGCAACTATCTGAACTCTGTGTGTGTGGAAAGCCTGGTACAGAGCCAGCTTGGTTTATATTTCTATCTCTAAGAAAACTGAGCAGAACTGAAAGCTTTGCCTTATGGGGAAGCCCTATACAATTTGTTAGAAAATGGGAACCTTGCTATGGTTTTTCATTTTTAAACCATCCTGTAGAATGTATTAGTGAAGTCTAGTGCTGTGATAGAATTCTATATGATTACAACCCCCTCCTCCAACCCCCCAGACAGGATCTCATTCTCTATTAAATCTAAGTGTATAGAGTAATTTCTATAGACATTTAATAGGTTTCTATTAAACTTTGACCATTGCCAGTTGCTGCCTAAAGATAGGCAGAATGTTTCTTTTTTTCTTTTTCTTGAAATGAAGTATCCGGCATTTAAAGTTGAACCATCCTGTTCTGTGGCTCACCTTCCCCTGCAAGCTTGTGAATGGGTGGGGGGGGGGCAACTAGTCCCAGGATCTGGGCGAGCGGCCCCTTTAAGCTCAGGGTGAAGTTTGCTTGAGTAGAGAGGATCTTTTGAAGCTTCCTTGCACAGAGGGAGGGAGGGGAGAGGCTCTAAGATCCCTGCCATGGAAAGTGCTCGTTTTCCTAACGCACTGACTTTCCTGCCTCCCTTAGACAGCCCCGCCCCCACCCCCACCCCAAATCAAACAAACTCCACCCCAAACTTTTGTCAATCACCACTTGTGTGCCAGGCAGAAGCGAGGGTGGCGCAGAGAAAGGAGAGGGTGGGAGGGGAAGGCGGATCTCCGAGGCTCTGGCTACATTCCTGCTCCTGCAGGCAGCAGCCCCGCTGCCGGCGGCTCTGCGGGGGTCATTTAAGAGCATCCTCCGAGGCGTTGGGTCCACCTCCAGCTCACCGGGCTCCCGGCTTTTAGCCCTTCGCAGAGCAGCTGCAAGACGAGGAAAGTAGGTGGCAGAGGCCCCTCGTCTCTCTCCCCCCTCGGCAGGGCAACATCAGACCCTGGGCAGCTCTTCCCCTGGACTCTCCATCAGCTCCTGGCTTGACCACCACGCCCCGGCTCATTTGGGGGCGCGGGGGTTATAGGACCCAGAAATCCCCAGCGTCAAGGCTCCTGGAGTGAAGGAAGAGGCTGAATCCCAAGTGGGCTTTGCCGGTGGGGGCCGATGGCACCGGGACTGTTATTGAGTCTCGGGGGGTGAGATCCCTGCCTCTCCGCCCCCGCCAGCCCAGCCAAAGCCCCTCGCCTGTTTCCAGGGGGAGCCACTTGAGTCTCCAGCTGCTGCTGCTGAAACTGACCTGCCCTCCAGCTTCTGCCTTCTCAGCAGGTTTGTTCCCGTCTCTCCCCTCCGCCCGTAGCCGGCCAGGGACCAAGGGGGTGTTTAGGCTGGACCGAGAGAGGGCAGGGAGCTGTGGCACAGACAGACACACCTAACAGGGCCCGTTTGCCATCCCCCCACCTGCCTCCCCGCTGCTGATGCTCGCTCGCCACTTGGCCGGGGACTGGCTCCCAGGTCTCCCGGAGATGGCATGCCCTTCGCTTTCCCCTTTCCCCCACGACACACAGAGCTGGCTTGTCCGTGTCCGTGAGCAGGGCTGGATGGGGCTCAGCGGCTAGAGGAGTCGGCAAACGTCTCCCCTCTGGCCCCAGGCTACCCCGCTAAAATTAGTCCTTGAACTAAACTTTCATCCTGCTTTTGGGTGAGGGCTGAAAACTCTGCAAACCGATACAGAGTTCTCTTATGTCCAGTCGCCTATAGGAGTACTGTGGGCTTTAACCATTACAAGCCAGGGCTGCATCAAACTAGCTTTTATTAAAATTGGTTGCCATTGTAAGAAAACAAGCCTAATGCAGTGCCTAGGAAATCTCCCCCCCCCCCCCCCGCTGTACTTTGTCGATGAGAAAGCAACAATGCATGTTTCTAAGTGGTGCATTCTTATGTTACAAAAAGGACAGACAGCCATTCCATCGGTGACTGACATTTCTTAAACTAACTGCAATTTGCATCCTGTGCTCACTAATCAGATTAAACTTCTAGGAGACAATTTATCTGAACATATTTGGTGTCTAGTTGCATGTAATAACATTGATCCTGTCACCGATCTTTAAAAATATATTCGAATTTTCTTTGAACATTCCTGCTTTGTTTCAATAATAGAAAGTGTGGACCCATGCCCTGTTATTTTTAGCTATTACATGGGATTTATTGGAAATCAAAAGATATGAAAATAGGTCTTTTTTTTCTGCCTTATTTCAGTCTTATGTAATGCTAATTAAAGATGGGGTTCTCACTGATGAATACCAATAACGGATAATAAAAAGGTTAATTTTAATTGCAGTTAAGTAGATCAGAATATTTTCAACTGAGCTATTGCTCAAAAATAAAGGAAATATGTTTATTGCTAAAAGTATCTGTATTTGGGTTTATTGTAACAAGGAGTCTGAAGTTAAAGAGATTAAAATCCATCTAATTTCCATTATTAATTCCCCTCTTTCATTGTATTATTTAACATTTCTTTTTTAAAGCAAGATGGGGTTTAAAGAAATGACATTTTGAAATGGAAGGGTGTCTGAGTTCTTTCCCGTCTAGCTAACAATCAGAGTGCTCCCGAGATTGCAAGAGGAGTAACGGTGCTCCATTTACAAATATTTTTTGCTCAAATAACCAGACAGCACCCCAAAAAAGTCAAAGTATTTAAAATGCCCACATTTTGCCCATTCTAGTGATCTGAGGCATGGTACTGTTGCTCTGAGTACTGGCATGTTATACTGAGACTAAATTGCAACTTTTTCCATTTTAAACAAGTTCTTAGAAAGTGTTTATCTTAGAAAACGTCCTGTGAGATCTGAAACGTCCTGTGAGACCTTGAGGGAAAAAATGATGACAAACTTTTGTTTCTAAAATGAAATTTTATTTCTTGTTCCCAAGAAGAAATTTAAATTCTATTTTGCTATTGTGTAAAGAGCACCCTTTAAAAGCTACATTAGGCTTTTGAATGTTCTCAGATGCATTTTAAATTATTTAGGATGAGGCTATACAGTACCAGACAGAGGTCAATGATGAGTAGACAGAGTGGTTGTACTATTTTGAATGGGGAGGGTTGATGGTCATGCTTCTGGTGTTATTTTGAGGATTGAGAGTGGAAGAAATTATAGAATAAGAGAGATAAGCATACATAATAGATCAAATCATCCAAATTATCAGCCCCTTTTTATAGAATCCCAAGTCAGAAAGAATAGTTCTACCTGGAAGATGTTTTAAAAGTGGTATTGATCAGTACATGACTTAAAATGATTACTCTGTAGCTTGTATAAGCATTTTGTTTAGTTTCTTCAATGAGAATTTGAAAAACAGTATTTTAAGGTGAACGTGTGTTGTTTTTTTTTCAGTGCTTCTCCGTTCCTCTAAATTGTCCTTAATTTTTTAATTTATATGTATAGTAAATCTTTCTGCTTTGAAAATGCGTCACTGAAACCTTGTGAAATCTGGGTCCAGGGTTCAGTTTTTGATAAGTCATCTGAAGATCACTTATCTAAAGAGGTCAAATGACTTGAACATATTTTTAAAAGTTTATATAATTGTTTAAATTGCCAGTGGTGAATTACTTTTCAAACTCTCATAAGGAAAACAAATACTGAGACTGTTTTAAAAAATCCACATGAATAACACTGTAAATTATTCCCAACTGTCCTTTTAATGAGACAATTTTCTTTATTGTGCTTCACATGTTTATTAATTTATTGTTCCAGATTGGATTTTTTTTAAAAAGACTCATATTAATTACAATTTGATCAGTTTCCTCTTTTCACTCTAAGGAGACTGACAGTCTTGAAAAAGTCAGACAAAAGGCGCTCTGGCACCATTAGTGCAGCTTTCAGGGTAAGGCATACTTGATGACTATGCTCCATGCTAACAGGGTGTTGATATTAAAGATCTGCATGAATAAAGACTGGCATGTTATTTGCATATTGTACCTTCAGCATAAAACTGGAGAATGCAGGGGTTATTAAGACAGGTTTCAAGGTAACGGTAAGAGTTAACTCCTGAACAATCAATTTTATGGAGTCCCAAAATATGAGGAATTGGGGGATGAGTTGATTAGGGGTGAAATCCTGAATCTACTGAAATAAATGGGAATGCACATTAAAGCGTTAACATATATTCAAGGTTCAGATTACTCTTACCATGGCAAAGCTAAGGCATTACAACCAACATTCATACTTTCTTCTTTACATACAAAAGATCTGATTCTGTCCATGGAAAAGCTTCTAAACAAACTATTTCTCTTGTGAAAGAGGGTTTTAAGAATTTAGACTTTGCAAGTTCTTTGCTTTGCAATCAGAGAAGGACTTCATAAGATGTAATACCCACTTTTCAGCTTTTATGAAAGGGAATGTGGTCCCTTTTCCAAAAATGAAGCAATTTAATCTCAAGTCTAAAATGTTTCCACTAAACAAAGCTCTGTACAGACTTTTTTTTGCTGTTGTTTTGTCTTGTCTTGTTTTCTGGCAGCGTTCGATTTTTACATGTTGGTTGAAATCATATTGGAGACCTTCATTTTAAGTAGTCCCAGAGGATTTCAGCCTTAAGTCTTTTCACATTTTCTTCCCAGCAACTCAACATTCTGCCCTTTGAAGGATTTTTCTTCCGTTTTTGTTGGTAAAGATGAGGAAAAAATGGAGATTGGAGGACTTTCGATTTATCTTTTCCTGTGTGCTCTGGCTCCTTTTCATAGATGGAGGTAAATCGGAACAAATAAAACGTAAGTAAACTTCAAAAGAAAAATGCATCTATCACATTAAACTAAATGTGGGGTTTCCTGTTGTCTATCAATTGTGC
Source organism: Gopherus evgoodei (assembly GCF_007399415.2). Taxonomy (NCBI): domain Eukaryota; kingdom Metazoa; phylum Chordata; order Testudines; family Testudinidae; genus Gopherus; species Gopherus evgoodei. The sequence continues at coordinate 90,381,052 of NC_044330.1, forward strand.
GTGTCAAATAAAAATTTTATATATAATAGAACTTTAACGACGTTTTTGCATTAAAATAAGCCTAGCGCAGAAAAAATGTGTCTGCTTGTTTTCATTTAGTAAAATCAAATCAAAATAAATTGTGGCCTATTTCCCTAAAACCATACAGTTTTCACCACATCATAAAGAACATAACACATCAAGCTGCCAAATCTGTTTTACTTCAGATATCCTGCATACAGAGTGTCCTTAATTGCATTTTAGTGACCTCTATAAATGTCTGACAGATTATCTGGATTTTGTCCCATCCATAAGTCTATTGTGCTGAGGTTTTCAGCTAGTGTAAACCTCCTCCAAGGCAGACCTGTTGTGTTCCAAAAAACCTCATATGAACTGGATTAGAGATGAAATAGTCTTTGAGAAAATTAAGGATTTCCTAACCCACTGTCAAAAACTTGGTGCGATATATTGAAAGGAACACAAACAAGACAAAGGAAATATTTCTAGAAACCCAATGATCCATGGGAGATGTTAACACATTTCATAAAGAGGAGTGATAGGAAGGAGTAACTAACAACACACTCCAGTATCTATAGGAAGACTATGGCTTGCTAGGAGACACCTAGTGCCTTTCGCTACCTGCATGTGCAGCTCTTTTGGCCTGTGTCTAAGCTCAGTGTTTGCACTTCAAGGAGTAGTCACAGACAGTGTCAAATCTTTCAAACCCAGCTTCTTGTCCTAAGCAAGTGGATGCAGCAAAAAATAAATTGAATTGCTCCAAAGAAGGCATTTTCTGCTCTCCTGAGCTTGTTCAGAAAAAAGAACTGTGCAAATTATCCTTGTCCAGAGCAGAGGCTGCACAGGAAAATTCAGCAACTTCTAGTTGCCACTTCAGCTCATTACTTTTTCAGACACTAAGCGTCATTCACCATGCAGCTGTCTGAAGTGAAAGCAGATCACTTTACACATGCTACCAGTAATCCCTGCATCTTGCTACCTGCTTTTAGCAGACTGAATGCTAAGGACATTCCACTCTCATTCTAATATTTGGGAGCCAAGTTTTTGTGTGTTGTTTCAAGATGTGTTTGTAAGAAGGGTGATAATTTATCATGAGGCTTGACATTAACATTTGCCAAAGCAGCATCACATAAGTAGATGGTTAAATGATACCAGTTGTGTGTGCTGTTAGTTGCAAGTGGAAAACTTTACTTGTGAAATTAGAGGCCTTTGCTGAAAAATAGGCCTCTAAAATATCTTGCACACTGCTGCATAGATAAGATCAACACACTGTATCAAATAACACACCATGCTCCTGTTTGATCTGGTTCTTAAACTGTGGAACATGCCATATAAGTACAATGCACATTTCCTCATTCTGTCCTTCAACACTTCTGCTGTCCTGAGCAGAGACTGCTGCAATACCTTTGAGATTGGGAACATTTTATTTACTATGAATTAGGCTGAGGGAACTAAGCACTTTCATCTGTGACTTACACAGAATTTGTACCCAAGTCTCTAGGATGTGAAAGGCTAATGAATCAACCCAGTATGAAAGCTACGACATCAGAAATCAGGGGAGTTTCCTGGCTAGAAACCGGTATCCAATATGAAGGCATTAATTTTTAAATTGTGTTCTCAAAGAAAAGGAAAAAGTAGAATTCTTTACGAATTTCTTTGCACCTTAAACAAACTCAGCTACCTGGGGCTTACATAGAGTCCTAATTGAGATACCATAGCTACCACTGTTTTCCTGCACTGAAAGGGATTATTAATTCATAGCTCTTTCTATTCCATATTATTTTAACAGATTCAGAGACATACTGTGTGTTTCAAGATAAGAAGTACCGTGTAGGAGAAAGATGGCATCCCTACCTAGAACCCTATGGACTGGTTTATTGTGTTAACTGTCTTTGCTCAGAGGTAGGTCAATTCAGGTTTAGCTCTAGTGATTCCTTGCATGTCCTTAACTAAGTACAAGTCTTTATACTAAATTTACGTGGCAATGTGGCTCAATCCTGCTCTCCTATAGTGTCCATCTCCTATTGGCTTCCACAGCAACTGCAGAAAGAAAAGGTATTCCACAGCTGGGATTCGCTGCCTCAACAGAGAAGGGCAATTCTGGCAAAAATACATAGATCATGCATGCCTTTTACAGTGATGGAACAGACAAGAGACTCCTTAACTATGCATCAGCCTTGCATAGTCTTTGCATTGAACCATGACTCATATCAACTCTGCATCCACATATGGTCCTCACCATTTTGGATGGAAGATTAGACTGAGCCCAAGCTTGATTGTGTTGAGATCTAAATGCAACACCCAACTCTCCAGTAAGGCATTCCCATCCCACAGTAAAGAAATCTCTTCCCTCGGAGCACTGGGGGAACTAGGCTGGGATGCCACAACTTATAAAAATCCAGGAAAAGGCAGGGAGAATGAAGGAGGAGAAAAGAAGGGGTTAGGGAATAGGGAGGACTGGCTTTGACATGAAAGGGTGAGCCCTTCTGGCATGATTAGGCTCCCTTCAATTGGTGATTGATGTTTAGATACCACAGTGATAGATCCTGTAGCAACATGACAGATAGCTGGGGTCAGGGGGGTATATCAGAGGGCAGAATTTGTCCCTTAAAGTGCTTTACAGTCATTTTAAACACAAAACCCACCACGGTTCAGGGATTTGAATCACTACCACGTGACATTCCAGATGTTGTATTTGGTCTGCTATCTTTAATGCTCAATAAATTCTTTTGGACCATTTATCCCCCTGCAAATATAAAACACTGGGCCTTGTGCAGCACTTATCCTAAAGAATCTGCTACTTGACTTTCATGCGCACATACAAACATTAGCACACAAGCTTGGCTTGGCATATGTTTTTCTCCTGTGCTCAGAAACAAACCGAAAAGGGGGAAAAGTCTCTTTTTTAAAGTTACAGGGTTTGAGGACATGATCAGGCTCCCTTCAATTGGTGATTGATGTTTAGATACCACAGTGATAGACCCCTTGTCAACATGATAGCTGGGCGGGGAGAGCACATATCGGAGGGCAGAATTTCTCTGAGTGCTTTAAAAGGACTATACAGAAAACCCACCATGGTTTAGGGATTTGAATCACTAACACATGTGACACTCCAGAGTTTTAAAGTTATGAGGATTTTCCATTCATTTTTGCTGACCTTCCATGAATGTTTAAAAGTCCTTCTGAATCAATGGTAAAATGCTCATTAAACTGCTTGAAGGGTGATGCCCTGTTGTAGGGGTTGGGGAAAATTTAGCATATGAAGAAGGCCTCATAGGTATTAAAGTTAAAGGAGAACTGCCATGTTCCACGCAAACCCATTCATCATAAGATTCATGTAGGGAAAATCCTGTTTCCACAAACACACATGGACTGAATGACAACAGAACTGGTGCAAAGGGATATAGGAGAGGTGGAAGTAGGATAGAAGACCATGTCCACTGTATGAAGGAGGCTACGCAGGATCTTTCATGAGGCTGTTACAACATTTCTGACATGGCTTAATAGAGGGTAGGTGCACCACCAAGCAGAGCCCAGAAGTGGCTCCCTGCACCTCAGTGGATCTGGGACTACCTGGATCCACCAGCCAATTCCCTCCTCCCCCTCTTTGCCGGGGTGCAAAAGTAGCTATGGAGTGGAAGCATGGCCACTCTGCAGTCTGGATGGGAGGATTTCCTGTGGACATCCCCAGTGCTCATCCATTTACTCCAGCTTCATGCTTGGACAAAGATTTAGCTCCAAAAAATGCCATTTGAATGTTGACCTATAGTGAGAAGGCTCTTATTTTAAGGGGGAAATTACAGCAGTAAATTAGTAGTAATTGGTATTTCACATGTTACAGTGATTGCATGTTCCTGTTTAAAAGCAAAAGCTTCCAGGTTCAAAGTAAAGCAAGTACCTAAAGAGAACTCATTATCTTCCACAAGGCAGGGACAGGTAGAGTTAGAATTGCACATAGACTGCTAGCTTCAGCTAAGCAAAGTGTTTATAAACTTCCAGATCATTATTCTATTCTGAAAACTAACTCTATAAACAGGGCACCTTCGTACTCAATAGAGCTGCTCCTTGAGTGTGTTCAGCGTCAGATCTGCAGCCATCAGTGACTAAAAATGTTTACTACTTTTTAAGCAGTGCAGGCACAGCTAAGACAGAGGGAGCTGAATTCTATTCTTCCTTGCTTATCATAGTCAGAATTGCTTACTAAGTTCTAATTAGTTACAACAGTGTAAACCCACTGAAGGCAATGGTGTCTCTGAGGATAGCACTTGGCCTGCAGGACATATTATGTTAATGATGCACAAAAAGGAAAGAATCTAGCTTGGTTTTCAGAACCCAGGTTGCGTTTGCATGGCTAGTAATTCAAAACCCTATTTTTTATTGATGTAAATAGGCAAAACTCCATTGAAACCAATGGAGGCAGGCCCATTTACCTCAGCAGAGAATTTAACATTTATACTGTCGCAGTGCCTATGAACCAATCGGTCTGGGGTCCCATCAAGCTGACCTGTAGTAAATGACAGTCGCTGTGCCCCAAAGAGTTTACAACAAAAAGACTGGCCCAGTTTTTGCAACCCCAGTGCATCCAATCTATAATCTTGAGACACGTTTCAGAGTCATTTTTCAGAGTGAATTGCACTTTATGACAACAACAAGGATTGCTTGTGTATAGTGACGGGACCGTATCAAGACATTCTATGCATGTTATGGTATGATGGGATAGCTTAATTTTGGCAATTGATCTTTGATTATCAGCAGATAAGTATGCCCAGTGGTTGATGATAGGATGTTGGATGGGATGGGATCTGAGTTACTGCAGAGAATTCTTTCCTGAGTGCTGGCTGGTGAGTCTTGCCCACATGCTCAGGGTTTAGCTGATCACCATATTTGGGGTCGGGAAGGAATTTTCCTCCGGGGCAGATTGGCAGAGGCCCTGGAGGTTTTTCGCCTTCCTCTGCAGCGTGGGGCATGGGTCACTTGCTGGTGGATTCTCTGCAGCTTGAGGTCTTCAAACCACAATTTGAAGACTTCAGTAATTTGGACATAGGTTAGGGGTTTGTTATAGAAGTGGATGGGTAGGGTTCTGTGGCCTGCTTTGTGCAGGAGGTCAGACTAGATGATCATATTGGTCCCTTCTGACCCTAAAGTCTATGAGTCTATGAGTCTATGTTGGAACCCAATCAAATGGAAACTGATTGGCTGGGCCAGTCTCATAGTGTTCTGATGGCCCATGTGAAGTTGAAATGGATTTATTTCATGCTACATAAGAAACTACAATCATTCACAAATGTAGCACAGCATCAATGTTCATGTTGAAGAGTCTTTCTTATTTACAAACATTAACAGCTTTCATAGCTAACTTAAGGGTATGAATTAGGGCTGGGAAGTGGAAATCTGAAATAGTCTTTTCTGGTGTAACATGTCTAGTCTTTTCTGGTGTAACATGGATGGTTTATAGACATTGGAGACTGAATATTCCCTGTGCTTTAATTATAAATCAAACCTAGATATGGTCAAACAGAATATTATATGAATTATGATTAATGAATCCTATTCCCAAATCCTGCTCATAGTTCTTAGAAAAATAACTATTTTCCAGCTGGTTTCCTTTGCCTATTGGGGAATCAATACAATGAGAACAAAGGACTCTCTGCAGGTTTAGAAGAATTAAAAATTACAGACTCTATGATCTCTTGTGATCTCACATGAATCCTCAGCAGGGGGTGCCTCAGAGACCTATCATCCATCATATATTTCTTAGCCTTGGAAAAGCAGTTTCTAAGTATAATTTGGCTCAAAAGACACTTGAATACACAAGTGAAAATTGTTGCAATCCCATTTCTAGATGCTCCCTTTGATTTGAAAGCATTTATGCTATTTTGTGGATTTATTCCACATTCTAATTTCAGTTACTGCAGTGTAAATCTGGAATCAGTGGAGTTACCCCAGCCTTACACTGGTGTAACGGAGATCAGAATCTGGCCCATAACAACAGTCTTCAGCACAATACCTAGATGCAGAATAGAGGGCAAAATACCCAATCCATGCATTTAATTGTTGCATTCCTTCCCCAGAATGGGAACGTATTATGCAGCAGAATAAGATGTCCAAGCCTACGCTGCCCTACCCCAGTGCATGTGCCACAGCTGTGCTGCCCACGATGCCCAGGTAATGAACGTTTGCAGAATCATAATTGCTCTTGAATGTACTCTATTATTCTGGCCTGTAGGAAACAGGGAACTTCCACAACTAGAAAACTGATGAAAAGCTTTCATGCAGAAAACCCTAGTATACACTCCTTTTATAATAGGAGGGAGACTTGTTCTATGTTATAATGATCTATGGGGGAGGGATAGCTCAGTGGTTTGAGCATTGGCCCGCTAAACCCAGGGTTGTGAGTTCAATACTTAAGGGGGCCATTTGGGGATTGGTCCTGCTTTGAGCAGGGGGTTGGACTAGATGATCTCTTGAGGTCCCTTCCAACTCTGATATTCTATGAAATAATAAGCCCTAGTATTTCCTATGGTGGTTTCTTCTGGGATTTCTTTGTAATGCTTAGCATGACCATGGAGCTAAGATTTATTTTTTAAAGTGGTCACTTACAGATTCTGCAGCATTACTAAGTAGTTGTTCCAAAACGCTATGACCAATGTGCAATTGTACAACATCACTGTATAATTGGAGTCCTACCTCTCATATCCTAGTATAGCTTGTAATTAAGGATAGCTGTAAATCACAGAAGCAGAGCTGTTGAAGTTTATGACTGTATAAATCTGATTAGTTACTGTATAGTAAATTCTTGCAGACTGTACATTTATTAGACGTTCATTGTTAAGAGCCACTGAACGAAGGAGGTTACGCAGAATCTCTCATGAGGCTGTTACAGCATTCCCGACATGGCCTAAAGGCTGGTGGGTTTGACTGGCTTTTTCCCCTAAGCATGTCTCTTAATGGTACCCCTCGTTTCCAGCTATAAAAAGCTATTTATGCAGCGCTGTAGAAAGAGTGCTTATTTGGCTCTCTCTGGAGAGAGTTTCGTTGTCTGAGAAAAGAACTGTTCCACTACGGAAACGTGTGAGCAGAGGGCAGTACATGAGAGGACAGCTGTGAACATGGACGTCAGTCTGCTACTCATCAGGGCTAGGAGAATATTTTAAGTACCTGCCACAATGCAAGGATAACACACTGACCAGTGTGTTATGGTCACCCTCTGTGCCTAACATGGGCAGTTGGTATCAAAGACCACGGGAGGCTAAGCTTCCCCTATCCCAGGCCTGTGGCCATGCCTATGCTCTGTCCCGAGGCCCTGCCCTCACTCCTCCACTCCCCCGAAGCCAGCAGGGCTCAGCTCAGCTCGGGTCTTGGTCCAGTGGTGACTCTGGCTGGTCGCCCATGGCAGCTGGGGTGGGGTCAGGCCAGGGGCCCAGGGTGGCTGGGGAGCTCTAGTCAACCAGCCAGCACGGCTGGGATGGGTCGGCTGGGTCTCCTCCAGTTGCAGGGAGGGGGGTTCAGGGCTCCTCTGGTTGCGGGGGCTTGGGGCTCCAGCGGGCGAGGGTGTGTGCTTGGGCAGAAGGGGTGGTGTCTGGGGGCTAGCCTCCCCAAAAGGAGGGTTCACCTGCCACCCATGGTGCCCAGAGGATAAGAGTCTGTTACAGCTCTCAGCGAGGGAGCATGGCTCCAACAGCAGCTCATGGTTTTAGCTCTGGAGGTCTCTGGCTCAATCCTTTGCCTCAGTCAAGATTGCAGCTGTCACACAAGCTCAGCTGATTAATTTGGCTAAATCTATCTCCTAATCTCTCCTGCTCAGCAATACAGGGCTGCTCCCTCCAGGAAGTTTTCCAGTACTCTGTCCTGGCTACATTTGTATCCCAAGCAATAAGACTTTCAACACTCAACTTGTGAGATTACATTCCATAGTGTACCAGATTTTGGGTCCTCACAAATGAGGACATTCAATAGGCCTTACCTGAATGAATACCCGCAAGCAGAAAGTTGAAGGCCTGACATAGAACTTCCCCGAGTGCACAAGGGTAGAGTAGTGACAGGAGGACTGCGGGCACTCAGGAGTAGGAAATGAACAGCAGCCACAGAGCTGGTAGTCACAGAGCAAGGAGCCTCTAGGGAGGCAGGACTCCATGGGCAGTTATTAGGGTCAGGGTTGAAGCACACACAGATTTTTTTGATTGCTTTCCTGCAACATGTGCATCCTAAATCTCAAGGATCCAGTCTTGGGGAGAAAACCTTGCTTAGAAAAAGCACTCTGATTGTTAGCTGCTGCAGCATGGTGTAGTAACGTTATTTCCTACAATGATAGGAAACTCCAGTGATTAATCTACTTTTTTTTTTTATTAACCAAATGCAAGTAGAGAATTATCCACCAAAAAAAAACCAATCACAGATGAATACAAAACAAAAGCACAAATCACATGTGTAGGACTAAGGTCAGGGCAGGCAACCTGAAGCCGTTGGCAGATGAGGGAATTATTCTGCCTCTTACTGGACCTCAGTCAATAATTATCATTTCTAAACCTCAATGGGTTTCTGATCACATGGCCACTTAGCGTTCTCAAGGCAGTTCTTTCTTCAGTGGCCTCCTCGCCCACAGAGGTGCATCTGACACTTGATGCCTGTTTCTCTTGTTCCTGGTGCTTTTCATTGTCAGCATGGATGTACAGTCTCTAGCCTTCTGGAGGTCCTCAAGAAATGGAAAGACAGTCGTCCTTCTCCTTAGCTGCCTTTAGACATCATGTTCCTCTCTTGGAATGACCCGCTGCTGTGTTTATTACGCATATTCTTGGTGTGGACTGTTACATTAGCAGGTTGCCAGCCACTTTTTGTTTGGAACAGAACATCTCTCACTTGCAAATGAAGGTAATGGTTTGGCATTCTTTTGGTATTTCTCTGCTTCTAGTATCCTGGTGCACAGCTCTTTTAGGGGCAGACAGTGTCTTTGTTATGTTTGCATAGTGCCTAGCACGATGGGCCTTGGCCCCTTGGTGCTACCATAATGAATACTAAATACTTCAGCATTATCGGGCTCTAAGACTTTTTCTATAAACTGGTGATCTCAATAAAGGCCTGAGAAAGTATGTTGCAATATTCTAGCAATGCTAAGTATGGATCTCTTGAAACAACCAGGGCTCTTTTATCAAATCAAGTGTAGCTGTTTGTATTGACTTTTGCTATCATAGCAAGGGTTTGACATGGTGTACTCGAACTGGTAGATCAAAAATTGCCAGAAAGAGCCACTTGTGAATTGTGGGCCATTACCTCTTCTTAACTCATTATACAGTGAGTTCTCATATTGCTAATTGATGTGTTGGGCACAAGTTCATTTTAAAAATGTGAACAGTCATCCACCAATGAGTAATCTTTTTACTTTTAATTGAAATAGATCTGCACCAACCTTGGACCAAGGGTGATGGCTCATGTGGTTTCAGTAATTTTTTGCATTCTGCCTCCAGCATTGGCTGTAGATTTCATACTTGGATGCCTTATCTTCAGTAATAGTATTCATGACTGACAAGAATAGGAGAGTGAGGCGCTATTCGCACACTTCTCAATCCAGATTATGCGCTCATGGTGTGTGATAGTATGATACAATGTCCTTTGTGCAGAATCACATGATATGTGGGAATTTCATCTCTATAGTCCAAATAAATATTGTTGCTTGAAAGTGCTGGAACTTTTGCCATTGGCCATTCATTTGAATTACCATTAAACGTCTGTAAGATTCAATCATGTGTTTCTCATCAGAGCTTCCCAAACCGCATTTCAGAAATGGGTCATACTTGAGTCATGTGACTTCAGACTCTTCCTCCCACTGCTCCACAAGCACTGTATAGTGTCATCCCCCAAATACATGCCTCCTTATATAATGAACAGAGGTAATGCCAGGAGGCAAGAACTTTAATTGGAAACTGGCACTTCATAGCAACCCCAGGGGGAGAGGCTGTTGAGGGGGATCCCTGTGAGGGAAGTTGGCAATAATATCCTCTTGGAATTAAGATCTCCCTCAGCCAAAGCACCATGGTCCCTGCTGGCACCAAAAGGTGTAGTTTCTACCCCCGACTCTCCCTTTGCCAAGATGAATTTTACCCATTGTCAAATGCACATATTACATGCGATGTATCATCTAATTTTCTCCAATGCCTCCCAGCAGCTGCCATAGGTTCATGGCAAGCCTTTCCATAATCTTTTCATGTTTGTTGTCCTTTGAAGCTTAGTCTTAATTTTGCTGGTAAATCCAGGATCTGTATCTTTCATACATAGAGATTATTCTTCCTTTACAGCTCTGTGAACCATTTGCTTTATTACCCAAGTTAGATTATGCTGATAATACAAGGATCTTCCAGAAAACTGAGATCACTTTTTAGCTGGTGCCACAAAATGGAAACTTCTGTGCATGTTCATGAGCCCAGGTACCAAAGGACAGATGTCCTCATCAAAACAATTGGTACCCTAGCTGGCAATCTAAAATGATCGAAGAATTAGCTTACAATGGGCCATGGAATCTGAACTCCTTACTTGCACCTAAAGCTTGTCCATCCAGAGCAGGATGGAGGTACTTTTGCAGGATGGGATAGGGGAACTTTGCACTGCAACTGTTAGATTGAGATCAGGTCTGTTAATAATTAGAGAACTTCAGTCTGCAGGCCTATCTGAATGGTACCGTTCATGGCAACACAGTGCCCTGATTAGTTTTTAAGGCATGTAGATGAATCCCACAGTCATGACATTACTATGGACAACAAAATTTATAAATGTAACTAATTTAAAATATAAACTATACATTTTATACACTGAGTAATGTGCCTGAGTCATTCCAAAATGGAGCATTCAAAGTAAGGTTTAAGATGATAAAGTGAATATTTGAATACGAGGTGTTGCAAATTTACAATAGGAGTAAAAATGTACACTTCATTATTTTAGATAGGGTTTCCATATTCCACTTGCTGCTTTGATCTTCAGATATGTTTTGCTGGGTAAGCCAACATATTGGCATATGAATCAGCCCATCTGGCTCCATCATTTTTTAAGCTTACTGCCCAGTTTACACATACTGACTTCCAGGAACTTTCCTGATTAGTAACACATTTATGTTCAGGCTCCTGTGGTGGTATGATTTTTCAGCATGTATGGAATTCAATCTGTTTCTTTTCTCATTTAATTTTTTATTCAAATATTGAAATAGCTGTAACAGCAAAATGCGAGGCAGTGGTATACAAATACATAACCCAACACAAGAAGAGGTTTCTTGCAACAGTCATATGTAGTCATATTAGAATGTCACTTAAATATACAGATTCAATCCTGCAAACTCCTGAGAGCTCTCACCTCTCATTAACCTTCATATTATGTATAAATATAGGGACCTGTATATTACAATGCATGTTGCATTGGATTAGAAAAGGGATTCTCAACCTGGTGGTCATGAAAAGCTTTCAGAGGCCACCACCATTCTGCACCTCCCATACTGTTAAATGGGAGGGGCCCAGTTATATCCTGGCTAGGAAGAATAGAGATTCAGGGAGTTACAGTATAAAAAGTTTGAGAGCCACGGGATTAGAACACCATTTTCAAGGGTAAATGACTTACCTGAGGCACATTGACATCTAAATTGACAGAAAAACAAATTAGGGGCGTAGATCCTATTGAAGTCAAGGAGAGTTTTAATTAACTTGAATAGGAACAAGGTCAGGCCTAAATAGAGAGGTTAGGAAGAAGGAGAAAAAAACAAACAAACCAGGAAGTAGTAATAGCAAAGGATGTGCAGCTGACCTACCATCAAACTGACACTGTTGGTGCAAGAGTGGTTGGTTTCTCTCATACACAATGTACCTAACAAGGCACTGTATGAAACTGTAGTAGGAATAAATCTCAACTCCTTACCTTCTTGAAGATTTCAAGTGGACTAGAAGAAAAATATTCTGTACCATAGACTCATAGATTCTAGGGTCAGAAGGGACCAATGTGATCATCTAGTCCGACCCCCTGCACAAAGCAGGCCACAGAACCCTACCCATCCACTTCTATAACAAACCCCTAACCTATGCCTGAGTTATTGAAGTCTTCAAATTGTGACCTCAAGCTGCATAGAATCCACCAGCAAGTGACCCATGCCCCATGCTGAAGAGGAAGGTGAAAAACCTCCAGGGCCTCTGCCAATCTGTCCCGGAGGAAAATTCCTTCCCGACCCCAAATATGGCGATCAGCTAAACCCTGAGCATGTGGGCAAGACTCACCAGCCAGCACTCAGGAAAGAATTCTCTGCAGTAACTCAGATCCCATCCCATCCAACATCCCATCACCGACCACTGGGCATACTTATCTGCTGATAATCAAAGATCAATTGCCAAAATTAGGCTATCCCATCATACCATCCCTTCCATAAACTTATCAAGCTTAATCTTAAAGCCAGATATGTCTATTGCCCCCACTACTCCCCTTGGAAGGCTGTTCCAGAACTTCACTCCTCTAATGGTTAGAAACCTTCGTCTAATTTCATTCTTGTATCTACATTGGTACTAAGCTTAAATAATTCCTCTCTCTCCCTAATATTAATCCCTCTGATATATTTATAAAGAGCAAGCATATCCCCCCTCAGCCTTCTTTTGGCTAGACTAAACAAGCCAAGCTCTTTGAGTTTCCTTTCATATGACAGGTTTTCCGTTCCTCAGATCATCCTAGTAGCCCGTCTCTGAACTTGTTCCAGTTTGAATTCATCCTTCTTAAACATGGGAGACCAGAACTGCACACAGTATTCCAGGTGGGGTCTCACCAGTGCCTTATATAACGGTACTAACACCTCCTTATCTTTGCTGGAAATACCTCACCTGATGCATCCTAAAACCGCATTATGTTCTGTATGAACAACACATCAAAGAATACAGGATCTTCTCTACAAAGAAACAAACCTGAATCAGTAACATGGATCCAAGCACCAAGAATTTTGTGGGAATTTGGATTTGGATCCAAAATTCACAGCTTGCTTTTGAAATCCCAGATCCAAACAACCCCAGTCTGTGTGGCAGTCTACATCTAGACCTGCAATTTGCACTGTGGTCCATGCGTATATCCTGCTAGCAATGAGTTTTTCATGTTTAACTCACCAACATGAAAAGCAGAATATACCCAATTCTAAAAGAACTTTATCATTAGGAGTTCTGATATGTCCCATGTAATTAGACTGACTACACTTACCGTGGATTGACACTGCGGCAATCGATCCACTGGGGATCAATTTAGTGGGTCTAGTGAAGACCAGCTAAATTGACCGCAGATCACCCTCCCATCGATTCCAGTACGCCACTGGAATGAGAAGCATAAGGGTTTCTCTCATCGACCCAGTGTGGTGTAGACACTACAATAAGTCGACCTAAGCTACGTCAGCTCCAGCTGTGTTATTCACATTGCTGGAGTTGCATAACTTAGGTTGATTTAACCCTGTAGTGTAGACCTGCCCTCAGTGTGGTCATATTCAGTAGAAAATAATATTGATATAGTGCCTTCTCACTGGTGTCTCACAATACGATCAGCAGAAGGCACCACAGCTACAAAGTAGGATTCAGCCACAAGCCATATTAAAATTTAGTTTTTGAGATATTAAGTCTTTGTGAAGCAAAAGAAATAGAATGTCACCTGCAGTTTGGAAGATATTCCTAATGGCTGGAACAAATTGAAAACTGCCCAGCACCCACTTGCCATTAAGCCCAGTTCTCCCCTACATGGGGACTAGCCAGCAGAGGAGAATAGAAATGCCACACACTGAAACTGGGGAAGTTTCTTGTAGATTCTCCCATCAGGCCAAAGGGAAGACTTAAAATATGGAAGGCACAAGTGGCAAACAAATAGGGGACTCATAATTAAGGAGACCTAGCTAAGCGAAGGTCCCAGTCAGCATTTGACAACTTGCTTTCTGTAACAGGGCTAGTCAGCCCTGATTACAGAATGAGGCACATCTAGGATGCATCAGGTAGTTCCCTATCGAGGGCAGCAGGTGCCTGCAATGATGGGAAAGCTGTGGCAGAGTCTGCAGAGACTAAGACTCTGGTAGAAAAAACCCTGAGACCAAGTGAATTACCTTAGGTAGGGACATCTGCAGAAAAGAGCTTGCAAAGACTCCAGGGAGGAAGGCCTGGGAGGAAGAGAAACCTTGGGTTGTGGGGACATAGGAATGGATTTTGTTTGGGGATTTTGTTTTATTTGCTGTTTATTTTTAGATTAATAAACCCAGTCCCAAGGAATGACATCGTGGACAAGAAAAAGCCTAAAGTGAAGTTTCATTTGAACAGTACAAGAAGGGAAACTGAGACAAGATCCCATTAGTGTGACCCTAGGATATAAGGGGCACCCAGGAGTTGGCCAGCCTGGTTACACCCTCCCTTAGATTCACCCCTCAGGGCCTTCCATCCTTCTCTCACCCTGGTAGAAGTGGGATGTTCCTCACCTACAATCTTCTATATGGAGACCCTTTGCCTTCTGAATGCCATCCACTTGCTCTAGTTCCATAAATGACTGGGCAGCAGGACTTGTTCAACAGCTGTGCTGCCAGGTGCTCCACCAGCTTCCTATGGAACACCACCCTCCACACCAAAGCAAAATGGGGTTCCAAAGCAGGGCTGGGGCAGAAGCATAAACTGAGCCTGTCCGCAACAATTTACTCCTCTCTGCACCACGGGGGTATTCTTTGAGAGAGAGAGGGGAAAGCCAGGATGAGAAAAAATCCCGCAGACACCTGCCAGCCTTCTCTAACTCTGCAAAGAGGCTTTCCTGGGGGTTGAGACTAAGAGGGAAGCATGGTGTGCAAGCGGCACTGCTCCTTTTGTGATGACTGGGGTGTGGCCTTCCTGCTCGTTGCTCCTGCACCCCATTCCTGTTTTTTTCCTAGTTCCTGCTCCCTGAACTCAGTATTCCAGCTCCTTTGTGTGTGTTGGGTGTGGGCAGTTACTCAGGGCCAGCTGCTACATACCTGCCATTTGGACTGTTATGTTTTGTTCAGACTGCTGATGATTTAACTGGTTTGTGGCTATTACATATTTTCATTGACCACCTGTGCATCTTGCTTCAATTTCCTTGTGTTTTGGGATTGCTGTTCTGGATGCATCAAAGCATTACATTATGGTGACCAGTGGTTCTATTGTGCAATCCACGCTGCCTACTCATCCTAGGGCTGTTAACTGGTGACACTTTATTTGGAATTTTCTGAACTACGTACCAATCCTGCAACTCTTCCATGCTGCTAAGTTACTCTTGCTGCAGAACTGCTTAAGCCATGATGGCATTGATGTTTATGGTGGACTCCTGGAGCCCACATTCTCCTTTGATGCAGCTGTGCAGTGCTGCAATGAGTATTTCAGTATTGCAGATTCTGTTCTGCTAGAGGAAAACATTTTTTAAAGCTCACCAGCAGCCCAATGAAACCATATGTGAGTTTGCATGTTGTCTGTGGCACGTGGCCCACCTACTCTTGCTCCACAGCAAAAGTTGCTGGCTCCTCGCTGTACCCGCTGTGGTAGTATGGGTCACTTGGCCAATTGCCTGCCTGGCTAGAACTGCTATGTGCCAGAAATGCCGTGTGCTGGACCTGTGGGAAGGAAGGCTATTGTAAGTTTGTGTGCCGTGGTACACTGGTTCACAATGATGGGAGGCCTGCAGTGCTTACTGTAAATGTGGAGCTGCATGAGACTACCTTTACTAGGGACCCTGATGTTTCCTTAGTATAACTAAGTACTAGAAATGTCCATACTGGGTATGGAAGGTGCTCTTCCCCTCATCTCCTTTCTGGATCCATACCAAGTTATATGCTCCACAGAGGTCAAGTTTCAGGAAGATCTTGACAGAGCAAAGCCTCTGAGAGTTAATTGACTTGGGGTAGGGATACCGGTTACAAATAGTGACCTTATTTAGCATCCTGTAGTCCACTCAGAGTGGCAGGGATCAATCCTTTTTTACAAAGAAGATCAATGTCCCAGCTGGAGAGGAGGATGGATAAATGAACCCCTTTCAAAGGTTCTCCTGAAGGTAGCCCTGGACGGCCTATATCTTGGTCTCTGAGAGAGTAGATGTGGCCAAAGGGAAGCTCTGTTCCCGTGGAAGATCAATGGGGCAGCGATAACTGTGATGGGGCAGCAAGGTATCCTCTTTCTTCTTGTCAAACATGTCGAGGAAGTCTTAGTATCTGACTGGTATCACAGGGGCTATACAAAGAGATGTGGAAGATGTTGCAGTCACAGCCAAATTTATCTGATAGTGGAATCTGGTTGCTGGTTGGTGGTCAAGGGCAGGAGCAGTAGGGGGTGTGGCTTGAACTTGCAGGACTGTAATCTGTGCTTGCAGATTCTATACAGCACCCACTATCCCTGAGAGGGAGATGTTGGTCTTGTTGGGATCCCTGCTCACAGAGCTGGATCCCTATTTCCCTGAACGATCCCTTCCTTTTAAATGGGCTGCTCAAGCTCTCAGGAGAACGGGTTGTAGGAGTCAGGTCTAGTGGCTGGAGCAGGAGTCAGCCCCAGTGATTGGAGTCTAAATGTCAGAGCCAAGTATCAAGATGGTCAGAACCAGGAACCAAGACTGAGGCATAGAACTATAGCCAGAGCCAAGGGTTGAGACAGAGTCAGAGCCAGAAATCAGAGCAGAGGGTCAGAACCAGATTAGCTCGAGGCTTGTCTGATTTGCACAATTATTATGCCTGCATGTAAAAATTGGATATTTACATGCTCAGAAAGCAAGTGAAGTCTCTTACTGGGCAACTCAGTACAAAGACTGGGTGCATAGTTGCACAAACAAGTTAGGTGCAAAATGGCACAATTGACATTTGAAAAAGAGTTCAGGAAAATGAGCGGGTTTGATATTCTAACAATATGGAGTATGAAAGACTCATGTCAGAATGTCATAGAGCATCAGAAATTAGTGACCAGCTAGCCTGGTATTGCTCATTTACACATTACCAGCAACACATGAACCTCAGAATCCCTGGAGGTTTGGCTCAGGTGAGTAACCAAAGTTCAGAATAAGCTTATCTGAACCTCTTGATGCCCCAAATCTGAAATAGAAACATAATGAGAACAGGCTTTCCTGGGTGGTTTCCAATACTTCCCACTGTTCAGGGTTTAACTCAATGTTCAGTGTTGCTTTGCAGTTCACCTATAATACTAGATTTATTAGCACTGCTAGTTAATCTCACCAGGTGGAATTGTCACACCCAGTTTCTTTTGGTCATTTTAAAAAAAGTCTATTTGAAAATCAGCTACACAACATGCCTTGAAATAAACTCATATCTATATACACGGATTAGGCGGTTGCAATTTCTCAGCACTTTGGACTACCATGATATCTGATTGAGAATTTTTCAAAGGTATTTGGTGAAAGACAGATTCGGCAGAGCTTCCAGGATGTTTCAAGTACAGCTCAAAATGCATCGAGTCCATGTAGTTTGATACCGTGGAAGGCTGGGGAAATGATTTATACAGCGGTTCAGCCTTAGAACATGAACTAAAATGTAGCTACAGAGAAAGCCTTTTTTTTTAATAGTTCCTCTCAGACTTTTGTTGGGCTATTTTTTATGCCACCATAAAAGAAAATACAGGAAATTAAACCTCACAAAAATATATTAAAATAACACAGAGTCAGACTTTAACCCAAGAAAGTTAAAAATAAATCCTTGAGCATTTAGACTGAAAGAGCATCCTTAGCTCAGTTTGGAAACTCATACTGCCTAGGTAAAGCATTGCTGGTCCCTTCAAGAGCTGGATGATCTTACACATGCTACGGGCCGGCTGTATTAAAGACCAAATGTTCCCCTCATCCTTGAATTGCCTTGTTCTTTCTGAGTTTAGCCTAGTCATTGAAGTTACTTTAATATAAGGTGTTTTGTGATTTAATATCTTTGACACCTGCATCTCAGAGCTGCTCATATGGATTCTGTTAGTACTTGTGTTCACAGTTGTTTGATAGTGGATAGCTTTTCAATTGAAATTTATTGTCACCCTCAACCACTCCTCAAAAGCAAGACAATTAAATTCCTTTTAAAAAACTCCAGACCCTGAACCACATTATTTATATTTTATTTACATTTCAGATTTATATGAAATTAAATTGTGATACATGAACAACAGGAAAAGGCTATCTGCATATGGACTAGATAGACTCCCAATGAATTTAGATAAGGCCCCCTGTGAAAAAGGGATGTCGTTAATATGCACTACCACCCAGAAATGCTAATGAATAAAACAGAAGAATGATTCAGAAGATGAAATCACTAAGTTAAATGGACTTTGGATCCCTGTGGTGTACTGAGGACTGTGTTGGAATTGCAGGCTAGTATTTTAAGAGTGGGATGTTTCCTGGTCCTGCTTGCAGGCTATGGGCCTCTGTAGTGAAGTGTCTGGGAGCATCAATCTGAAGACAGCCAGTCTATAGTAAGATGGGGTGAGTTGCGGCTCTTGGTTTTCTTTGTGTGTTTTCTGGTTCCTGTGTGCTATTTTTCTGAATTCTAAGAAATAAAGTGGTGTTACACTGCAAACTTCCAACCTGAGTAGTTGACATTTTTATGTAACTCTGTGTGTATGCTGTGAACCTAATAGTACCAACGGCTATAAGTAGGAGGAAAGAGATGAAATTAAGCAAAGGAAGTTTTAGGGAGAGAAAAATCAATTTGCTCTGTTAACCTATGCAAAAATCCTCCACAGGTCTCCTATCACAAATGTTATTTGAACCAAAACTGTATAAATCATTAGAAGATACGTTGTGCTAATGAAACGTAGTTAGTCTTCCCCAGCTCTGGTTTCTATGATCCCATAGAGGGTGAAGCAGGATTTGGCTCTGATGCTAAACAACTATAAAACATGTGTGACAAGGTGGGTGAGGTGATATCTTTTATTGGACCAACAAAGTTGGTAAGAGAGACAAGCTTTCAAGCCACATAGAGCTCTTCTTTGGGTCTGGGAAAGGAACTCTGAGATAAATGCAAGGTGGAATAGATTATTTAGCATAAGTAGTTAGCATGTATTCTATGGGACCATCTGTTAACACTTCTGCAGTCAGATAAAACAGGAGCATCACTTATCCTTTATGACATTGTGGTGTGAACACACTTGTTCTCCCACTAGCTGATGAGGTTAGCCTCAGTCTTGTCTAATAAAATAGTGCTCAGGAGAGAATCATGCACTGAAAGATGATGGTGCTTTTTCCTATTCTTTGGGCTCAGTTCAGTCATCCAGACCCAATGCTGTATTAGTTGCAGGATTGGAAGGTGCACCAGGTGAGTGAGCAGTGGTGAGAAGCATCGTGCCATTGTGAGAGAGGAGCAGAGAAGACCCACTCTCTGAAGGGGGTTGTTCGGTGGCAGCCTTAACACATATGCAGAAAAGGCACAGCTTGCATTGTCCGTGGCACCAGCTCATAGACTCATAGACTCATAGGTCAGAAGGGACCAATCTGATATGGAGGGGATGTTATGATAGGATTGTTAATTTGGGCAATTGATCTTGGATTACCACCTCTCCATGCAGTGCGATAAGGACACAGCCATGCATGTCAGGATGGTCAGAATGTGGCCCTATTTTTTCCCTCCCAGAAACACCTTTAAGCATGAGTAGAAGTGATGGTGATAGTGCTGGAGAATCAGCAAATGCAACTGAGTGAATGCAGAGTCCTGAGTGCTTAGAACAGGGTTTCTCAAACAGGAGTCGCCACTTGTGTAGGGAAAGCCCCTGGCGGGCCGGTGTATTTACCTGCCCTGTCTGCAGGTCCGGCCGATCGCAGCTCCCAGTGGCCGTGGATCACTGCTCTGGGCCAATGGGAGCTGCAGGAAGCAGTGCAGGCCGAAGGACTTACTGGCCACCGCTTCCAGCAGCTCCCATTGGCCCAGAGCAGTGATCCGCGTCCACTGGGAACCGCGATCGGCCGGACCTGCGGACGGAGCAGGTAAACACACCAGCCTGGCCTGCCAGGGGTTTTCCCTGCACAAGCAGTGACCCCTGTTTGAGAAACCCTGTTCTACAATCTGTCATCATAATCATCATGGTAAATCCCAAAGGGACATGGCCTCATTGCAGATTGGTCCTTAAGGAGGTCTGGCTTGATATTCAGTTTGTCTATCACTAGCTATCTTGAATGCACCACCAAAGCTTTTGGAGACCACGTGACTGCTAGTCGTGTAACACCATTCGTGGTATATATGCTTCGGAATTTGTTGGACTTCCATTCTAACAACATGTCCAGGCCTAAAAAGCCACCAAACCAAACCAGGGCCGATGAAAGCCATTGCTGGGTTCAGCTTTGATGAAGACAGCAAGAACCAAAAATGTCAATGTGATGTCTTCAGCCTTCCTAAATGCCCATTTTCCACTGCCATACAATAGCATTAGTATAATGGTGTTTTGATAGAACCACAGCTTTGTGACAAGCTTGATGTCACAGTGTCCCCAAAACATGACAGCAGTTGTTGCTATACAAGTATCCACATCTTTTGCACATCCTCTGGCACTCTCATGCCCAAATATTGACAGGTGCCACCTGCTTGATGTCCCATCTAGACAGATTAATATTGAGTTGGTTGTAATCTGGAATTGGAGCCTACTTGATGCTAATGGCCAGGGACTTTGTTTCATCCCAGATTAATAAGCAGACCAATGTGTGCTGCTTCTTGCCCCACCAGACTGGCCATCAACTGCAGCAATTCACCAAACTGTGCTAACAAGACAATATCATTGGCATATTTGAGATCTCAGAGCAGAATGGTGTCATCTCAATGCCTCTGACAGCTTATCAACTAATCAATGACAATATTGATCAACCGTGGGGCCACGATACAACAGAGTCCTGTGGAGACAGCAAAATACAATATGTATCTGCCATTGACTTAAACATAGCTTTCCATTCCATTATAGAGCTCTTTTGTCAATGACACTATCTTCCAAGGGTTGCCCGTCACCTTATCAGATCCTACAAAATTGCTTGATGAACTGAATCACGGACCTGATGGAAGGCTATAATAAGTGTCTCACACGGCTTCTTAAATTCAGCCATCTACTCCAAAAGCTGCTTCAAAAGTAAAGGTCGGGTGGTCAACAGTGAAATGATCAGGTCTAAAGCTGCATTGAGTATCCTGGCCTTTTCCATGAAGGGCATCATGGATTCTAGATATTAACATGGAAGCAAAGACTTTCCAAGGGACTGACAACCATGTAACACTATAGTTGCCACAAGGGGCAGCTTCAGGCCCCAGCACGCCAAGCACGTGCCTGGGGCAGCAAGCCACTGGGGGCACTCTGCTGGTCACCGCAAGGGCGGCAGGCAGGCTGCCTTCGGCAGCTTGCTTGCAGAGGGTCCGCTGGTCTCGCGGCTTCGGTGGACCTCCCGCAGGCCTCCGCAGGCAAGCCGCCGAAGGCTGGCTGCCTGCCGTGCTTGGGGCGGCAAAATGCCTAGAGCCGCCCCTGTTTGCCACCTTCAGCTTTATTGCCTGTTTTGAACAGAGGCAGAATGACTCCTTTTTTCCAGTCATCAGGGATAATACTAGTTTGCCAGTTGCTCTGGAGGAAGCTATGCAGCCATGGTGCAACAATACTCTCACCTGTCTCCAGAAACTCAGGGGTTTCTGGCACCTTCCCAGACTTGAGTTTCTGGACTGAGATCTGGATCCCATCTTGGGTGAAGGAAGGCAGCTCTACAAATGGAAGTGAGACTGCAAATGCTAGACAATTGAGCAAAGTCTTCTACAACCTATACTCAGGCTTAAGTGTAAAGTGTGGCGTCTGTGTGAGTGAGAACTGCAGCGGCTGGCCCTAAAAGTAATGCCTGTAAAAACTGAGGGTACAGGGTGTATAAATGTAAGGGCATTTTCATCCCTGATCTGCTGCAGGTGCCAGAGCAAGGAAAGAGAGAAGCAGCACCTGGACCAGGCATGGGGGGCAGCCCTCAGTGCAGCCTAACAATGGCCGCTACAAGACTTCGCCACCATGCAGAATCATCATGGCACAGCTCTGCCTTGATTATTTCCCCCTTCCTGACCCACCCTCTCTGGTCAGCACCCACCACGGAAGACCTTATGCACCCTGGGCTGCTGCAGACGTGAGGTGCTGCTGGCAGAAATGGCTCTGTGCCTAGATGTGGCACCTTGGGTATGCTCAGGATAATGGAGAGCTTATAACTGCTATACAGCCACTTTGCACCAGCCCTGCAGGTATAAAGAGCACAAAAGACAATGATGAATTGGGTCCCTTAGTACAAATTCTGCTCTCAGACACATTCTTGCAACCCTACTGCTCTCATTGTTCCTTGTAGTCAGTGGGGCTGCTAGAGGAGAGATGAAAGCAGAATTTAACCCTCTCTGCTGTAGCAAAATGCCTTGATATATACACACAAACTATTATTTATTTGATCTGTTTCCCATATAAACATGAGGTTTTTTAAAGAACAAAAAGCATAAGATTTTTTTTTAAACAAAATTTTAGGTTGAACAAACAGCTCCCAGGGCTAGGAGGGGCAACAATATAGTCTCAATATAGTCTCTAGTATAAATAAAGCCAGAACTGACCCACTCCTGGTTAGATTCTCATCTCAGGAAAGAAGGCAAGAGTCACTCCAGATTTACACATATCTAACAGACCAAAATCAGGTCCGCCTTGTCTATCAACTTTTGTAGCAAGTCCCATAAATCTCTTGCTGCAAGATGCTATCCTCATCTCTTTAAATCTCCTGCAGCTGTGTTTTGGATTTGTATGGATCAAATTCTCAGCACTTATTTATTCTTCCATTACAAATGTGTCACTGATACTGAATAGGCTGTTTCTGATCCATAGTTATCATATTTTATTGGCTCACGGACAGTATGGGGTAGAGTCTGAAATTGGAGAGTTTCTGATTGGATTCTAATTTTTAATATACTTCATTTGGAATAACACTAGTACTGAGATGAAGACTCTTCCTGGCATAGGGCCCTATCCCAGGTCTGATCAAGCTGCTTGCAACACAGACTCTAAGGGTGCAGGGGGCAAAGGGCTATATGCCACCTTTTTGGCACTCTGATTCTTTGGCAGAATGGTGACTAATTCAGGCCATGGTATACGTTAGAGCATTCTCAGGCCTGCCTGACCCTACACATGGCCGTCCAGGTCACCCAGGGCTGTTCCATCAGCTGGAAGTAGCAAGCGTAAGAGCCAAACATCCTTTCCTCCAGGCGCATGCCCTATTTTGGGGCTGCAGGGGAGGGATGGGCACAGAGTCACTAGGACAGCAACCTGCAGAAGGTATTTTAAACTGGTCAGGTCCATTGGCTTTATGGCCCCTTTCCCAGGTGCTGACCTCTCACAAGCTACTATCCACTATTGGATCAGAGAAATTTTGCTCACACAGTCAAAGGGAGTTTTGCTTCACTTCAGTGAGCTGGGATTTCATGCTCAGTGTATATGGCATGTTGGTGTACAATATGCCACCTAGATTAGTACTGACTGAAAGTCAAAGTTTGCAGAAAGAGAACATTGATATTTGTGAATTCATTTATTTCAGTGGACGTTGAATTTTCTCCCTTTTTAAAAAAAAAGAATATTTGAAGCCAACAGAACATTTTGATATGGCAGTGCACTCTGTCGCCTATTTCTGAACTTGGGAGTGCTATAGGTAGATGCAGCCTTTGAATCCGTTTTCAAGGTAAATTTATTTCCATATTAAGATAGTTAAGCCTGGTCACACATCTTATCCTCTTGGCATTATCTAACACAAACGCAATTACCAACAGATAAATATTGGCCGGATCCTGATACCACTGAAGTCACAGGCAAAATCATGCATTGCACATTCACTTCACTAATGTAGAACTGAACCCTTAGAGGACGGCTGTCAACCCTGGAAACAAAGACCCTTTCTTTCCACTTTATCCTCCATTCTTCACCTCCCCTGCCCTGATACTATGGGGGCTGACAAAGGAGAATTCAGAATGAATCCATTTCATTAAGAGGATTTACACAGATGATTTACCTGATATTTTCCATAAGCAACTAATTACTACAAAGATATCCAACACTGTTAAATGCCATGCAAAGCTGTGAGAGCAATCCTTATTAGGAAACAGGGTTCACAGATATGGGCTATATGCAGTACTGTATAGCTGCAGCTAATTAATCTATTGAATTATTTGCCCCAGGAAGATCTTTACATAGTCTAGAGCCTGTGCCTTGTCCAATTCTCTGGTGCAACTGCAAGTGCATGAATACTCTCTCTTCTCCAAATGGAGCTATCCCATATACTGCTCAGCCACGCATCTCACCCAGTTCCTTCAGTAGATCATTTCACACCTCCGTATTTCTCCCTTAGATCAACCAAAGAAGTTAGGCCTGTAACAGAGAAGCCATAACACACTCTTCTTCATGTGCCTATGAAATCCTGTTAGGATTTATGGCCTAGGGTGAAGTCCTCCCCTGCTTGGAGTGCTTAAGTGGTTCGTCAGTCTTGTGCTGACCATAGAGGGGAGAATATGACCTTATGTCTGTGGCTCTGATCATGCACGTGCTTATCTTTTAGCAGTAGTCCTATTGACTTCAATGGGACTAGTTAGATGCTTGAGATTATGCTTGGGAATGAGGAGTTGCAGTATCGGGGCCAGCATTGCTATGACTGCAATGAAAGACATACAATTGAATGTTGGAGACTGCATGTGAGAGTGTGTGTTCCTCTACACAAACAGCATCTGCCTAAAATTATAAGGAGGCTTTGTTTATACTGTATGTCTATATATAACTTCTGTCTGGTGCCATTTCTCTCTTTCCCTTTCTTCTCTTGTGTGATTGTCTTTCGGATAGTAAAAGGTGCCTTCTCAATTCTTTTCTGTGTGCCTAATTAGAGGACTTCAGATTCCTTCCTGATATCCTATTCTCTTGAAGAATGTGAACTTAGAGTGATTATGGCTAATTTTAGTAAGTGCCAGTTTGTGTTTTGGAAGAACTTGGCATGAATGCCGATATCAGCATGTGTCATTCCATACCTCAGTTGAGATGTGTGAAAACTGGATTAGATTAATTAGCCGCAGCTATACAGTACTGCATATAGCCCATATCTGTGAACCCTGTTTCCTAATAAGGATTGCTCTCATAGCTTTGCATGGTATTTAATGGTGTTGGATATCTTTCTAGTAAGTAGTTGCTTATGGAAAATATCAGGTAAATCATCTGTGTAAATCCTCTTAATTAAATGGGTTCATTCTGAATTCTCCTTTGTCAGCCCCCATAGTATGAGGGCAGGGGAGGTGAAACATGGAGGGTAAAGTGTTTTATAGCCTCAAAGGAAAGAAAGTGTCTTTGTTTCCAGGGTTGACAGCCATCCTCTAAGGGTTCAGTCCTACATTAGTGAAGTGAATGTGCAATGCATGGTTTTGCCCGCGACTTCAGTGGTACCAGGATCCTGGGGCAAATAATTCAATTCCCAACTGAAGTACTATTAAGACCTAGATACCAAGATACCACTATGTCCATGCTGGTTTTGTGCTGAGTAGAGAGGCCCATCCCATTTAGTCACTAAATGTGTTCCTGATGATCTCATTCAGTTTCTTGTCCTCTTTGCTTCAGCTTTAATAGACAGAAAAGAGTCTCATGCGGAGCAATATGGAATTAACAGAAGTCTTAACTCTGAGCCGAGAACAGAGATTAGAGGAACCAAGCTGGAGCTGCAGTCTTGAGCTGGTCCAGAGGGAGATCCATCATCCCATCACTTCACAACCTTCTCTTCTGTCCCCACCCTGCCTTGCCCTTCCATACTTTGTGCATCAGTCAGAGACATCTACTCATTTTAATCAGCCTTGAAACAGCATTGACTGTGGATTGGTTTTCAGATGAAAGCTAAGCCCGTGGTGTTGGAAAATGTGGTCCGGATCAGGATTAGATGCAGTGTCAGCATCCTGTTTGAATGCTGGGTCCCTCTCTCTCCTCCCTACTTTCCTCCAGATGCAAAGGCAGCTACTATTGCTTCTCAGGCCTTATCTAAACTGGCAAGTTTCTACACAGTAAAGCAGGTATCTGTGCTGTAACTCCCAAGGTGTACACACTGCCAAGCCACTTAGTGCACAGAAACTGCACAGTTGCAGCGCTGTAAAAAAACCACCCCGATGAGAGCTTTTTGCGCTGGAGCTACAGTGCTTCCACAAGGTGTCCCACAATGCCTGTTCTTGCCTCTCTGGTCATCGGTTTGAACTCTATTGCTTTGCCCTCAGATGACCAACCATGAGCCCCACTCCTTAAATTCCTTGGGAATTTTGAACATCCCCTTCTTGTTTGCTTGGTGATGCATTCAGTGGTCTTAGTGCATCTTTCCAGGTGACCATTTCTGCTACACACACACCAGGCAATCTCTCACTTGGAGCAATGCCGAGCTGCTGGACCTCATCAGCAATTGGGGAGAGGAGGCTGTCCAGTCCCAGCTGCACTCCAGCTGTAGGAACTATGATACCTACAGACAGATTTCACGATGCATGACAGAAAAGGGCCATGACCAGGTCACACTTCAGTGCAGGGTCAAAGTGAAGGAGCTGCAGAATGCCTACCACAAGGTGCAAGAGGCAAACTGCCGCTCCAGTGCTGCACCCACAAGCTGCCAGTTCTACAAAGAGCTGGATGCAATACTTGGTGGCTCCTGTGTCAGTCATGAGTGGACCGAGCCAGGAGGAGGATATCTTGGATGAGGATGTGGAGTGGGAGAGGGACCCAGAGGCAGAAGATGACTTGAAGATCACAGATGCATGCAGCCAGGAGCTCTTCTCTACCCCGGAGACAGTCACAGTGATCAGAGCTTGGCAAAGCGCAAACAGGAGAGGAGGCCTCTGGTAAGTTACTTTGATTTGGAGAAACACTGAAGTGAGTTGTTGGGGGCAGGAGGGTTGCAGAAAGCAGGCTTGTGTCTGTATGGTGTGTGTACCACCACATGCCTAGTCTGATTGGCGGAACATAATGTTGATTGATTCCCTCACTTCACGGGAATCTGCTTCAGAGATCTCCATGAAGTGCTCATGGAGATACTGGGCAATCCACTGCTGCAGGTTCTTTGGCAGAACAGCTCTGTTTCTTGCCCCATTAAAGGTAACCTTTCCCACACCACTCTGCCATCACTGGTGGAGTGGAGGGAGGGGACCATTGCTGCACACAGGCAAGCTGCATAAGGGCCAGGGCAGAAAGTCTTGGAGAAGACCCTCCCTTGATACCCTGCTCACCCTCAGCAGCAAGATATCTTCCATAATGGATGCAGCCTGTGGAAAATGTGGGGACAGTAATGATTATAGTGCTGGCTCTCCCCAAGAGCCATGTGCCCAGTGTACAGTATGGTCCTGGAACACTGATTTCCTCTGCCCCTGTGGTTACTCACCATTTTGGAGGTCTGATGGCTCATGTGTGCTTGCCTGGGGTCAGCCAGTTAGTGACAGGTATGAGAATAGAGGCTGTGTTTTAAATCACTGAATGAGTGGTCTGTGTGTTGCAAACAATACTGCTTCTGTAAAATGTTGCATTTTGGCTTCACAGATATGACCTTGGGAGCGCAGCCTCCGTCCTTCTTATCATTGGCTGAATGGCTGCGCAGAATTAGAAAGCAGCCACGAAAAACTAAGGATGTCATGATGCCCTCCGCGGCCAAAAAACAAGAATTGAAGGAGTGGCAGGACAGCGAGAAGAGGGACTGAAAGGAGAATGCAGCATGCCAGAATGAAGCCACGGAGCGGCTCTTAAATGTTATGGAGCTACAAGCAGACAAGCTCCAGGCACTACTAGCATTGCAAACCAAGCAGCTCCATGCCCGCCCTCCCCTGCAGCCGTTGTCACAATCCCCAGACATCACCAACACACTCTTATCAACCTCCTGGCTCCAGTTTGTACTGCTGCATTCCACTCCTGCCCCATCACAATCCAGCCCTGTGGAATCCCAGTACCCACTGCACTCAACACCCATCCCTCTGCAGTTTAGCCCTGCTGAAGAACAGTACCCACTGCACTGTACTCCAGAGGACAAAGTTGCATAGGGTATACCTAAACATACACAAATCTTTAAACCACCCTGGGACCCCACCTTCTCCTGAGACCCTCCCTTCCCCCATCCCTCTCAGTGCTGATGTGTTTTTTGTTTTGTTTTGTTTGTCTCTCTCCATCAGTTGTTGTTTTTTAATAAAATAATTGTTTTGGTTTGAAAGCAATCTTTATTCTATTAATTGAAAGCAAAGAAACAGAGCCCTGCAAAGCAACAGGCAATTTTCTTAAACCTTCATAGTGCATCATCTGCATCAATCACAATCATCTCCTGGCATTACAAGCACTGCACTCCCGATCACAGCAACAAATATTAGTGACTTTCAGCTTCAAATTGCTGCCTCAAGGCATCCCTGATCCATATGGCCCCACGCTGTGCCCCTCTAATAGCCCTGGTCTCTGGCTGCTCAAATTCAGCCTCCAGGCACTAAGCCTCAGCAGTCCAGCCCTGAGTGAAGCTTTCACCCTTCCCTTCACAAATATTATGGCGTGTATAGAGTGTGGCTATAAGCATAGGAATATTGTCATTAACCAGTTCCAGCTTCCCATATAGGCAGCGCTAGCGGGCCTTTAAATGGCCAAAAGCACACTCAGTCATTCTGCACTTGCTCAGCTTGTTATTGAACCGCTCCTTGCTGCTGTCAAGGTTCCCCCTGTATGGCTCCATAAGCCACGGCATTAAGGGGTAGGCAGGGTCTCTCAAGATCACAATGGGCATTTCGACTTTCCCTATCGTGATCCTCTGGTCTGTGAAGGAAGTCTCTGCTTGCAGCTTCCTGAACAGGCCAGTGTGCTGAAAGATGCATGCATCATGCACCTTTCCGGACCAGTCTGTGTTAATGTCCATGAAATGCCCACAATGATCCACAGGCACCTGGAGAACCATAGAAAAATACCCCTTCCGATTAATGTAATCAGTGGCTATGTGGTCTGGTGCCAGAATTGGAATATGCGTGCCCCTCCGCAGTTAGGGAAGCCCATTTCTGCAAAGCCATCCACAATGTCACACATGTTGCCCAGAGTCATGGTCTTTCGGCGCAGGATACGATTAATGACCCTACACACTTCCGTCAACACGCATCCCACAGTCAACTTTCCCACTCCAAACTGGTTAGCGATCAATCAGCAGCAGCCTGGAATAGCCAGCTTCCACAGTGCAATCACCACACATTTCTCCAATGACAGGACCACTCTCACTCTTGTGTCCTTGTGCTGCAGGGCTGGGGTGAGCTCATCACACGGTTCCATGAGTGTGATTTTCTTCATCTGAAAGCTCCACAGCCACTGCTTGTCATCCCAGATGTGCATGATGATGTGATCCCACCACTCAGTGCTTGTTTCCCAAGCCCGAAAGCAGCATTCCACTGTGGTCGGCACCTCCGTGAATACCACAAGCAGTCTCGTGTCGTAGCTACTACACATGGCGAGATCAATGTCAAACTCCTCTTGCCCTTGTAGTTTAAGGAGTAACGTGTTAGTGAGAGTGAGCAGCATATTGGTCAACAGTGCAGGATCCATTCCTGCAGACCAAAGAGGCAGAGTGCACAGTACACAAACTGTTGAAAGATGGCGCCAAATGCGGATGGAAGCACAGGGATTGCTGGGATGCAAAGCAATGCATCACGAGGCATTGGAACAGGACCCAGGATGTTCCATGACACTCTTTGCCTTCCCACAACTTTTAGTGGCAGAAGAGGAAGAGATGCTCTTTGCGATAGCTGCCCAGAGTGCACCACTCCAAATAACGCTGCAAGTGCTTCAAGTGTGAACACGCTATTGCACAGGCAGCTGACAGTGTGAACACACAATAGTAGTTTCCCTTCAGTGCTCTCTGAGCGGCGCTGTAACCTCCGGTGCTGTAACTCTGCCAGTGCAGACAGTCAGTCTTCACTTTGGTCTCTAGGCTAGTGAGACAATGCAGTTGCAGGTTTGTCAGTTGCAGAATGATTTCCTCCACCTGCTGCTGTCCTGAGAAACTACAGGGACTCCACAATAGTTCTATAGACCCATATGCAAGAGGATCTTCTTCCAGAAGAAGAAACTATCTTACAAAGAAAGTCTTCCCTTCCACCTCCCAACAAACATAATTAATGACCATAATTCAATGTTTTGAGGGGTGATGGTGATTTTATTTAGCAATGTTACTTACTGGATATAAGATATCTGCAGTAAAACTTATTCACTGCATCCAACACTCTTTCTTACTCTGAAAAAGTTACAGGGAGCTCATGCATGCATTGGTCTTTGCAAACTGCAGACTATGGGCAGGTGCCTAGAAAACAACTTCCCAAATGGACACAGAAATATGCTGCAGAGGCAGCATTAACGCATGGCATGTATCTTGTATCTTGATCGGGGACAGCTCTTGCAAATTCCAGTGACGTTACAAGAGCATGAAGTGCTACATGCCAGAGCTGTTATGTGGCCAGGAAAGCTGCACAGGTCAGAAGCATGTGGATCATTCATTCCCCACGGAAAGCTACGTGTGCTACAAATGTGTGGATCCATCTTCAGAAGCCTTTAGCTACATTTTTATGCTCACCATGAGGTCAATTGCAGAGGGCCCCTGGAGCTATCCCTGCACAACTTTTTGGAGAAGACAGAGTCCCCAGTAGCCTTTTCTGCACTTCAGTCCTGCTGGCTGTGGTTTGTCTGGTATCGATGTACCACAGACAACACCAAATTTTGGCTTGAGTGATTATTCTTATGAATTTCAAGGATTGTGTCTAATTAGAAAGAGCTACTCCAGAATACACATTAAAAAATTAATCCACACAGCAACAATCAAAGTGCCACATCTCCTGGATCAGCTTGGGTCATAGCTTTGTGTTATTTACAATGTAAGATGTGACTCTGTATGAAAGTTTCAAATATAAACATTTTTAAAGGTACAGTGGGCTGTACAGTAATAGGCTTCCCCCATTCTACATTTTCCTTTATGTTTGACACCCACTTCTCAGTGACATCTCTCCTATATCTCAGAGGGTCCCTTCTGCCAGAGACATATATAGTCCTCTAAAAGAGGCCACTAGCCATCAGCTACCTTTCAAACTTTAAGGTTTTAGTTGTTTCTTGCCTTCCTTACAGTATCTTAGCAAGCTAGTGATTGAGAACTCAGATCTTGTTTTCCATTTCTTTTTTTAGCAGGGTCCCCTTTTCTGTGCTCCGGACATGTATAGAACCTGGTGATTTTCTACACTTGCAGTTCTCTTTCTTATGGTAGGAAATTGAGTTTTATTTCTTGGCTCTAGATATTGTAAATGCTCCTACACTGGCCCAAGATGGTACAAGTAGCTGGAAGCAACAGCATCTCCCAGAATAGAAATGGAAGCAAGTGCTGATCAGCAGCCACCAAGATAGTACCTCTAGCAGCAGCAGATTTTGGAAGAGACTCTTCTCTTTCAGAATTACAATCAAGAGACTGATTTACCTTTCATGTCTGAAGTATATTAATAATAGGTACCAGAATATGGACACATGAAAATTCTGCTCCTAGACTGTTGAATATCACTGACCAAGACAGGTTTCCACATAACCATACATGTCATCCACCATAAAGCATATCAAGGACATAAAACTTGAGTTCGCTGAAAGATCGGTGAAGAGAAAGCTTGGAGCTCTGCATGGGATATAGTATCCATGCTTCAGCCATGCATTTCCCTTTTGCTTTTACAGTATCACAGGGGGCCATTTGTGGAGCTGAAATAACTGCAAGCTGTGGCCTTTCACAGAGTGGAAATGCAAATAGTAAACACATCTCCTAAAAAAAGGATACTCCGTGTACATGACGTACAAAGGGTCATTTAAGAGCACTAAATCCTCTAGTGCTTTGGCTTACATAGCTTCTCCTCCTCCAATTCCCTTTGTCATAGCTGTAGGTCTTGCACTAACACACCAGACCTTAAAATGTTGAGGTTTGTACACACGGTACATTCCTATTTGACATTTACTAATTTCTCCCATGTTGAAAAGATTATTAATATGCAATGGTGCCAGCATACCAAAACAAACTCTTTTATGGAGGGTTCTAAATATTAGTTTAAATCCATTGCCTATAGTCTAAAAACTCTTGCTCCCTCGGTTGAGTGCTCAGCTAAAAAACCTACATTCTTTGATGACATACTAATTTTGAAGACATTTTTATATGAAACGATCTGGCAGATATTAAAATGCTATAGCAAACCATGATGTTGCAGCTCAGGTTTCTCCTATGTGAAACCCCAAACCCACCAAGTGAAATGTCAGCTGCATTCCTTGAAATCTGAAGTGATTCTCTGGCTCCAGAGAACAATCACTGCACTGTTATTTCTAGGGAGCTACTACTTAAAAATGCCTGTGCCCATTTCTGGATGCTAGAGTGACAAATGTAAATGCACAGTGCCAGAGTCACAGCCCCACTCATCTCAGGCAGCACAAAGCAAGCAGAAACTGCCCACGGCTCCCCAAATGAGGATTCCTCCGAGATTGGGGAAGCCCATCAGGAATACTTCGATCATAGCCTGACCATGCCACACTCCAGCTATTCGCAAGCTGGCCGACAACCTCTTTGGGAATTTTGTCAACAGGCATTAGTTAGAGCAGCCCCTAGGCTGTTTGCACTAGAGCTAGGGTTGGGGTTGGCACAGAAGCCAAGAAAACCTGGCTAATAGTTCTGCTGAGCTGAGGCAGCAGGACCCAGAACTGGATCATGGCTGCCAAGTTTGGGGCAGCTCTGTATGTGATGAAGTATCAAATTTAATGGGTTAATCTGAATATTTGAAAATAATTTGCGGGCAACCAAACATCAGCTTTAACAAATTTATGCACATTTAGTTCAGATGAAATGTGTCACTTTGACAGCCTTGGCCAATGCTAGGAAAAAAGGCAAGCACGGAAGCCACTGGAAACAGAGACTTCCAAGGTACAACTATGTTTGGGCATATTTGCTGGTAACAGAGTTCTACCATGACCTCATTGCACAGAGCAGACAACATGATTTTACCTAACAGCAGCATTAGAGCCGTGTTATTGCCTCATGCACAGGTGAAGATAAGCTATACCACAGGTTGCTAACATAATTCTTTATACTTCCTTGTTAATGTAAGATTGTAAGCTCTTTGGGGCAGGACCTGTCTCTTTGTTCTGTATTTGTACAGAATCTAACATGGGGGGGTGCTGGTCCATGCCTGGGGCTCCTTGGCACTACCACAATGCAAATAATATTGGTTCTCCCAAAAGCAGAAACCAGGCTGGGTGATTTTTTTGTTCAAAATATGTTTTAAAAAAAAAAAGAGCAGATTTGGATTGATTGAAACATTTCACAAATTGTTGTGGTTGAAAAAAGCTAAACAAAAATTCCAAAAAACTCAAAACATTTGAAACAATATTTCAATTCAAAATGTCTTTGTTTTTAAATTTCTTTCAACTTTATTAAAAACTATTAAAAATACTCAAAATTGAAATAAAAAGTTTTATTTTAGGTAAAAGGAAGCATTTCATTTGACTTGAAATAGTCACCTCCCACCCCCTAACTTTTCCTCTAAGTTTCCTTTTGGGTCAACTTGAAGATGCTATTTTTTTTAATTGCCAGTGAACCAAAAAATTAGATATTTAGCCCACGCTAGAGAAATCTTACATACAATATAACCTGTGCTAAGTCAGTTCCTAACTGTGGCCACCCATCCCACTAGCTGGCAAACACTACAGTGTCATTAGCAAAGCCGACACACATCTTCTTCAGCAGAAGTACTTTAGCAGTCTGAAATCACGCTATCAATGCTGCTATTGCATTTTGACTATAGATCTGCGAAGACTAACAGGGACAGAGACAGCTTTTTTTTTTAAATCTGGGGTTCTAAAGTCAAAAAAAAAATAAACTAGCTGTTTAATATTGCTGTAATGAGTAGTTTTGTACCATGACTAGATGTGCCCACTTTCAATAAAGTCATAAACAAGCTTCTGTTCCAGACTCAGTCTTTCTTTTATTTATTAATGCAATTTAGCCACCAAAAGCTCCCAGTTGTCTGCACCCATGATTGAGCAACTTGTGAAGCATTTTTTTAATGAAATGTTTTTTATTCTCATTTGTTCCAGAGGATTCACTTTTCTCCATAAGCAGTAAAATCACTGGGAAATCCTGTGAATACAATGGCACCACCTACCACCACGGGGAACTGTTTGTGGCAGAAGGGCTTTTTCAGAATAGACAGCCCAACCAGTGCATTCAGTGCAGCTGCTCAGTAAGTAGGAATTTCATTGAACCCTGCTGTATGCTTTGCTAGATTCTCTTTGCTAGGAGACCAGCCTATTGAACCTTTACTAATGTCCAGTCGTACCTGAGCAGTGGAGGCTGAAAGTCAGTAGTCAACAGTGACATATAAAAGCATAATCAGAGCCAATATGCAGCACCAGGTAAATACCATTCTGCCTCCTACTCCAAACAAAGTAGACAAAATCTACCCCATTGTGAACACTCTGTACATGACCCCACACTGCACACACTTAAAGTAGTTAGGTGGGTGGTAGAATATTGCTACTTGAAGTCTATATAGTTTTATGTCAACAGGACTATGGAAAGTTCAACACTGGCTCTCTAAAAGAGGCCAGAATTATTCTAAATCCAATAAAGATTCCTACAAGTGGGAACTGGATGGCTCATGGGATTGACAATGGGCCACAGAACTTCAATTCAATTTGCAGTAACCAATAGTTGTCACCCTCCAGTGGCTGTTCAGAGCCACTCTGTGAACTGAAATAGGTTCAGTCTATCCACCCCTTCCTGGACAAAGATTGGCCACATATGGACCTTCATTTGATCAAGTCACCAGCAAATTTTGCATTAAGGAACCATCTCGGTAGCTGTCTGGCCCAACAGGTCAAGTACTGAATGGACTTGGAGATTACGAAATGCTAAAGGCAGTCCCTCCAGGTCAAGGCTGAAAATCCTTGACGGGGCAGTGAGTTGGGAGCTTGCACTATGACAATGCCTGTGTTGTACCTCTCTTGGGAACTGAGTCTCCTGGTAAGTTAGGCACATTTCCTGAGCACTATATTCTGTACAATGTTTTGTTACTGGTTTGTGTTTTTAGAAAGACAGTTAAGGAATACTCTTCAGTGCAATATCCTGTTTCTACATCCTGTTTCTGTGGGTGGGCAAACTACAGCCTGTGGGCCACACCCGGCCTGCGGGCCCCTCCTGCCAGGCCCCTGAGCTCCTGCTCTGGGAGGCTCGCCCTGGGCCCTCCCTTGCTGCGCCGCCTCCCTCCCCCTCCCCCCGCAGCCTCAGCACATCACGCCGCTGGCACAATGCTCTGGGCACTTGGGCAGCGCAGCTGCAGAGCCACAGCCTGACCCAGTGCTCTGTGCTGTGTGGTGGCTGGCTCCAGGCAGCGCAGTAAGGGGGCAGGGAGCAGGGTGGGGGGTTGGATAGAGGGAAGGGGAGTTCAGGGTAGTGGTCAGGGGGCGGGAGTATGGATAGGGATCAGGGCGGTCAGAGGGCAGGGAACAGGCGGGTTGAATGGGTGCAGGGGGCAGTCAGGAAGGAGTGGGGGTTTGATGGGGCAGTGGGGGGCAGTCAGGGGCAGGGGTTCTGGGGGAAGTCATGGAGAAGGGGTGCTTGGATGGAGCAGGGGTCCGGTGGGGGACAGTCAGGAATGAGAGAAGGGGTTGGATGGGGCGGCTGGGGGCAGTCAGGGTGTGGGTTGCATGGGCGGTAGGGGAGGAGGAGGATGGTGCAGGAGTCCCTGGTGGGAGGATAGGGTGTGGGGACTGAGCCACACCTGGCTGTTTCGGGAGGCACAGCCTCCCCTAACCGGCCCTCCATACAATTTCCAAAACCTGATGCGGCCCTCAGGCCAAAAGGTTTGCCCACCCCCGTTCTAGATGTTAGAGTGGCACATATGTTAACGTACAGAGCCAGATTCAAATCTGTATAAGGGCTTGTCTTCACTACTGGGGTGTGTCGACCTAAGTTACGCTACTCCAGCTACGTGAATAATGTAGATGGAGTCGACATAGCTTAGGTCAATTTACTGCAGTGTCTACTCCGCGCTGCATCAACAGGAGGCACTCTCCCGTCGACTTACCTTACTCTTCTCTGAAAGGTGGAGTACAGGAGAGAACTCAGATGTCGATTTACCAGGTCTTCACTAGCCCCGCTAAATCGACACCTGCTGCATCGATTGCGGCAGCATGGATCTCCCTAGTAGTGAGCATAAACCTAAAAATGTAAATGCATAATACCATATGAATCAATGCAGAAACCGTTTCTTAATTGTCTTTGTTTTTACTGGCAGGAAGGGAACGTGTATTGTGGCCTGAAGACTTGCCCTAAATTAGCATGCTCTTTCCCAGTTTCTGTTCCGGAGTCCTGCTGCCCAGTTTGCAGAGGTAAAATCTACTATGTAAGCAAAAGGATACTGTCTGCAGGCATGCACATTCACCCATTGCAGATGGAGTTTGGAAATTAAACATTGTATTTCAGCAGATGTGTCATTTTTTGTTTTGTTTTCCTAAACTGAAACAAACAATTAATACAGCAGAAGCAACATTACAATAATGAGTTGAAACAAGGATGCAAAGTATTAAAATATCTGCCACCTCTCCAGTAGATGAGCTTTGAAATATAAACATGTATGTATCCTGCAAGTGCCCAGACTTGCTCTCGTCATAAAAAGAAACAGTTCTTAGGATACGATCAATTCCCCAAGTAAATTAAGTGCCAATCTACATTCATGTATCTCCGGTATAGTATTAGCAAGCCTGTGTGAGATCCTAAAGCAACCCTCACGTAAACACAGGGAACTTAATTCTGGAGAAGATCAAAACCCTAAATCTGGGCCTCCAAATTTTGCAGGTGAGTCCTTCTTTATAATTGTATCTTACCTATATGTTTATATTGGGGCTTGTGTCCCCCACCACTTGAATATCTAATCATATGGACCAGATTTTTAAAGATACATAGGTACCTAAATATGCAAATCACTTAGGCACCTAGGCACTTTTGAAAATCCCACTAACTCCTATTGAAATCAATGGGAGTTAGGCACCTAGTGGGATTTTCAAAGTGCCTATCTGTGTTCTTAGGGGTCTACATATCTAAATGTCTGACCCTTCGAGCTCAGTACTGTTAATTGGAAAATTAAGGAGCACTTATATTGTTTGTAGTTCATTTGTGCCTACAATACTAGACACTGCACTAATGTATAGTGAGGGATAGATACTGCTTACAATCTATACAGTCAAGCAGCGGGCTGGGGAGAGTGAAAACTGAGACACAGACTGGTGAACACAGCAGGTCAGCCAGGGACAACTGAGGCACAGAACCCAGGTTTCCAGACTTCCAGTCCAGTCCGCCTACCCAGTAGCCCATGCTGCTGCTGCTTATATTTTTATCCACTAAACAGAGAAACATTTTATTAGGCAACTTGGATTTGAAGCTTTCTGCACTCAGACCGGCAAAGGTGATGGTCCCTGTCTCATGGCAGGCAATCTAGCAAATTACCATTTAACAGTCAATGTGCTGAATGTGCAATAAAATAAACATTAGCTAATCATCTGCCCCGGTCTCTGTTCCCTGATAGCTATTTTTAGCTTCCTGGGATGGTAGCACATAATTTTACTTTATATGGCGACTTGGATTTGGAACTGACTGGTTATAATCACAAAAAAATCAAACTGAGTTTCAAAGCACAAAGCATCGTGCCTTAGTTACGCAGTGCACTAGGATTACACTGGAAAAGTCAGCCACCTAAAACAGGAGAGGACAGTCACTAAAGAGAAAAAAAGCTAATCGGAAGTAGGAAATTGAGGGCAAGATGTGGGGGGCATTAGGCAAGATGGATTATGCGGTAAAAGAGATTCAGAGCCTGCAATGGCCTTTGAGAAGTCTCTCTACGTTTGCATAGTGGTTTTTAAAATGCTTTATTATTTATAATAGTTTCTTAAAAGTAACATTTCCTTCCTAACTACCCTTGTCCTTTTCAATCTAGCACATGCTGATTTATCCTTCCCCTGCGATTCTTATGAAGCACAAGCCTGAGCAATTCGTTTGCATGAAGATATATGAGCATAGCCTCAGGGAGAGGGATCTGTTAGTTAATTTCTACTTCCTGGAAGGACAAAGACTATTAGTAACTTATGAAGAGAACACTTAGAAGCCCTCTGCGTTTTCAAATTAGTCCTTTTCCTACTGACTAGAGATGGCTCAAAGCCATAAAGTCCAGCTCCTGATTTGGGGGCACATGCTGCTACCATGGAATTCTGTGGTGCAAATGTGGGGCCATTATAAAGCTTACATTACATAAACATGTCTAATAAAAGACAGATCTAAACACCAAAGTTTGGGGGTGTTCAATTCCAAATCTGTCTCCCCAGTAGATAACCCTCCCGCCCCATTCCTGTCAGTCATCCTTACAGGTCTTTAAACAATTAAATGTCAGTCAAAGCGTTTTTTTGGTGCCACATCCTCCCCTCAAGCGTAACAGATTCCATTCCATCATTGCTCCCCCTCAGTGCTACTGATCAGTGCTCACTGGCTTGTAGGAGTTTACATTTCTAAAGCTGTTTTTACAAAGACTTTAATGGAAGCTGAGTTTTTTGTTTACATTTCTAAATTCCCCCAGATCATGGTGTTGGGTTTTGAGGGGCCAAAGCCTTGATCTGAAGTTCCTCTAATTGCTTCTCTAAAACATTTTAATTCCTCCTCCATCACAAAGCACAAATGGCAAGTGCCTGAGCTAGAGGCACCAGAACAAGGAGGGTCAGGGGACCATGGCCCCATCCCTTTTAAAAGTAGGAGGGCTATGCCTTCCCATTTTGACCTGCCTTAAGGGTGAGCAATGGGAGGGAAGGGGCAGAGAGGAGCAAGCAGCAGGTGGGGCCTCAGGCAGAAGAGGCAGAGCAGGGGGGTGGGGCCAAGGTTTGGGTGCCGGTGTCCCCACCCCACTTCTAGGGAGTTTCCAGAGCTCCTGGGTTAATCTCTCCGATTCCACAAACATTCTTCTAACACACAAGTCAACATTTCCTTCTAGTGTTCACTTCTTTGTTATGAGCATCATAAGTGATATGAGCCTTATCCTGGGGACAGGGCTATCTACTTGTACTCCTTCTCCTGGCTGTTTGTCTACATCAGTGGTTTTCAACTTTCTCATTTGCAGACCCCCTAAAAATCTTCAAATGGGGGTGTGGACCCCTTTGGAAATCTTGGTCTGCTGGCCCCCAGGTGTCCCCGGACCACAGGTTGAAAACCACTGGTCTATGTCAACGGCAGAGCTGTACAGTTCATGATGGTTGGCCGAGGTACAGGAATCTACTGGCTGACATTAGAGCCAGTCCTACTAGTTCTGTTTCTTATATAGCCTGATATATGTTACTGCACCTGGCTCCCTCCTGGCTGTGTGTCCAGGGAGTAATGCATTCAGAGTGGCTGTTGCATTTATTTTGTGTTGGATTTTTTTAAAAAAGAAACTAATTGGTTCAGAATAATATTTGAGAAATAAAATTTGGTAACTCAGTATGTGAACTTGACAGTAAGCAAAAAGGGGAAAACAACCCTTAAGGACAATGCAACACAAAAAATGTACTTCGTTCTTTATATGATAAGTGTAGTTTAGTATTGACTGAGGCTAATACTTCATAGCAAACTAGGAAAATGTCACATAGATTGTAAGTTCTTTGTACTCAGGGACTGTCTTTGTTCCATGATGGGTTTTTTGCCCAGAATGGCAGCTTCTGTGATACAAATAACATATTTTGTAAAAGTAATGGTGTCTTAGTAAGATGTGACCTCACTACAGCTCTGCCTCACTCTTTGGTCTCATTCAGCTGTACAGAATTCTCATAGGCATTTCTAAGGCATTGCACAATTACTCCCATAACTGTTTATTTCACACACAGGAGATGGAGAATTATCATGGGAACATTCTGATGGGGATATCTTGCGGCAACCTGCCAACAGAGAAGTTGTAAGTGTGCCCTGTGTAATCAGAAAACCTGTTTTCCTGCCGAGCCATTCACACACACACACACACACACACACACACACACGGGAGGATTACTCTAACTCTTCACCAGTTCTGCTTTGGCACAGGAATACCTGGCAGAAAAATTCATAGTAGTGACAATACCTTTTTGCATTGAATCTTTCTCTGTTTGCCTTTAGCTCTGTACCCAGCTGAAAATCTCTGATGATCTTGAAGAAATGACAGAGAAAAATTCTCTTGTGATAGATTGGAGCCCTCTCTCCTGGCCCCCTAGACAGAAACTTACACAGGATGCTCTGAAACCAATACAGTACACTTCACATGTCAGCTCTCATGAGCTAAAAGGTGCTGCTAGTGAACCGAGGGCACCACAGAGTGAGCAATTAGGGCTCATGAGGGCAGAATGGGCATCTCTCTTACAAGAGGATACTTTGTTTTCCGTTTCCTAGGTAGTGATTTCTCGCACCTGCTCTGTCCATAATCCCTCTTTCCCACTTTGCTATCCCTTCTCCTCCTCTTTCACTATTATATTCTACTTTTCCTTCTAAAATCATTTGTGGTTCATAGACTGTTGAGATGGCAGCCCATGATCAGATGATGTCTAACATCTCCCACAATGATTGTTAGAAAAAAATTCCAGTGTCCTTTGTTAAAAAAAGCTAGCACCAGAGGAAAGGGGAACGTTGTTTATTTCCTGTGGTTCAGTGTATTTTGTTGCCAGACAAAAATTCTATATCCATTTCTGTGGCCCCTGACTCAGCAACAGCCAGGGACCCTGTCTGTAGAGCACTACGAATGTTGGAAAATTCATCATTGCTAATACCAAGTAAATACTTAGCAATATATAGGTTGTATTTCATATGCTGTAGCTGTTTGGATACTATTATATCTGCCAGTGTTCAATAGTGACAACAGTAGAACAAAATGCCACATTATAAGAAGATAGACCCAGTGAATGGGTCTGACTCTTCATTGCTCTGCACCTTGTTTAGTCAAGTACCTTGCACTGCTACAGAATGAGTGCAGACTACCACCCAACTAGAACAGTAGCATATTGCAGCCACCTTGTAAATAACCACAGCAGATGCAGAGCAAAGGAGACTCTAGCCCTGTGTGCGCATCGCCACTAGGACGCACATGTCACTGACCCAGGTTCTCTCTGGATCTTGTTATGGAGATTTTACTGATTCTCTTGCACTTTACTGAGTGAACATGTGCAGCTAAGGCCTGATCCAAAGCTAATGGAAAGACCCCCATTGACTCCTGCAGACTTTGGATCTGATACTTGTGCATACCATACCTGAATAAATGGTTTGTCTGCCATGTGAGCATTACTTTTCAATAGTAGTAACACTTATTTTCCAGTTCTCATGCCTGAGGTTTATGAATTCACTCCAGGGGCTAGATCAATCTATGGTGCAGCTTTATTGCCTCCAGAGTGAAAATTAACCATCAATAATACAGCCTGGCAGTGTTGATTTTTATAACAAAATTTGGAGAGAGCACATGGAATTTTTAAGCATTTGGAGCACAAAATAAATGCATGCCCATGGTCTCTGGTAAGTCTTAGGGTTGTTCAAAATAAAATAGTAATCGTACAAGGAAGTTAACAAAACAAACAAACATCTTCAGTCATGCCTTTGGATATTTTTGGAAAAAATCCTCCAAAACAACCATGATGTTTTGTTTTGAAAAACAGAGTCACTGCAGAGGCTATTTTCACCTACAGATCTCTCAGGGTTTCCCAGCTGATGGACTTAGAGCTAGATTCCAGCAAGGTGCTGCTCATCCTGAGCAACAGTGGTTGAATCTGGCCTTATGAGTGTATGTGACTCTGGCTCTATAGTGAAATGAGAAGCAGGAGGGCAGGCAGCATCTGATTACACATATTGGACTATTCTTGGGCCATATTCAGGGATGCTGTAAAAAGTAGTTTGGATGGAGAAGGCTATAACGCCTGGGGTCAAATACCTACAGTTTAACCCAGGTTAATCTCAAGCACCTGCATGAGTCTCTTTCCAGCAATGAAGAAGCGAATCTTGAGATTTAGCACCTCACTGACATCAGTGGCAAAACTCATTGACTGCACAGGGAGCCTTAATGCAGACAGTTTACACGCAAAGTTCAGCTCTCCAATTGCTTCACTTGAATGAAACATTTACATTCTTGTTCCTTTTGTCTCCACACAGAGGCATTCCTTCCATCGCTCCCATTACGACATGTCCCCCAGCTCCACTAGACAGGTAGTCAACATTCCACGATTTTCCAGTGGCAGGAGTAACCGTGGAGTCCTACCTGACCCCCAGCAAGCTTCAGGAACTATAGTACAGATTGTCATTAACAACAAGCATAAGCACGGACGAGGTAAGGAGAAGTCCTTTTAGCAATACTACTTGGAGTCAGGTCTCAGCCATTTATAGTTCTCAAAGAATTCTTCGTACATAAAGGGGGAGACCCTTTGCAAATCACCTATGAGCGAAGAGGAACTTCCCCGTTTACATCTGTGTTGAACAAAGCTGTTATCTAGTGTTCAGGCCAGCAGTTTGATTCTGTTTTTACTTTGATTCTGTTTTTCAGAGATCAATACAATACTTCATATCAAAGATATATGAAAAATAAAGCCCTGAGAGCTAGAGACATTCCAGTAACATAACATAATATGTCTTTAAGCCTCTCAGAGGCTTATTACATTATGGGAACATTAGGACCTCAAGCTCATATGGAAAACCTTTATAGAAGCATGACTCAAAGATTATACTAAAAAAGGGCGGGGGAGAATAACAAAATCCCCAATTTAAAAGGGGCAGCAGATTTTACGTCCTGGCAAAAGGACATGATGCTGCAAGGTGCTGAGTGCACTCAATTCCTATACGTTTCAACAGAGCTGCTTGTGTAGCAGGTAAGTATTATTTAAGTGAATACTGGTCTGCAGGATCAGGCCCAAATAGCAATAAAAGAATTAGCTATAGAAGAGCAACTATACACAAAACCCAGAGTAGCGTACACTCTAGAATGTCTCAAAGAGTTAAAAGCCTTTGTGTTATAGCCAACTAATCCTTTAAGGTATTAACTAACAGAAGGAATGTTGGCCATAGGATCTTTATTATCCACCTGAACAACCATGAAAACACATTCAGATCATGCCAGTGTTTTATGCTGAAACTAGGAACAGGAATCTCCACTCAGTGCAAGATCTGTGACATCCAGTTCACACATGAAGACATCAAAGCAATTTCTAACTGATTTGTTTCAGCAAATAAAAAGCAGACAAATGAACAGCACATTTCTCTGTGCCGTTTAATATCAGTGATAGCTTTAGGAGCTTGCTGCCCAGAGAGAGTCTCAGAGGTCTCTGTAATGGAAATTAGAATGGTGACCATGTACTCTCTTTTGTTCTCTACAATTAGAATGTTATTAATTAATGCACATGCTTCCAGAGATACATTTTATAAATCTAAAAATAAATTAATTATACTGACATGCAGATTTGATGCCATTACATGGATACAGAATTACATTTCTATGTAGACCGTGGTTAAAGCAGGCCATTTGGGAACTAGGGTTCTATTTGCACAGTGACTACAGACTTCTGTCACTTGGGATTAATTATTTAACCTTTCTGTGCCTCCATTTATCCATCTGCAAAATTGGGATAATGTATCTATAATCAACATATCCCTGACTACAGTACAGAGAAGTTGTGAGGTTTAATTTATGTTTGTAAAGCTTTTGGAGCTCTCTGGCAGGAAAAAAAATGATATAAAATAAGTATAAATATACTACTAAAGCATGTAAGAAGGTTACTTATAACAATAGAGTAATTAATCCCGTTTTATGTAACCTTCCCTTTTTTCTCGTCATTCTGTTTTGTATACAGAGAACACTTCATTTGCTTTCATGAGAGAAAAACGGTTTCCCCTTTTAAAATGAAAACAGTTCTTAACAAAAAGTAATAAATTATTAAACCAAATGATGGTATAACACCCATGAAAGACAATACATTATGAAGAACACCCATCATAAATCTTGGTAACTTAGTAACACATAAGCCAGTTGCTCACATCTGTTACCAGT
Source organism: Gopherus evgoodei (assembly GCF_007399415.2). NCBI lineage: Eukaryota > Metazoa > Chordata > Testudines > Testudinidae > Gopherus > Gopherus evgoodei. The sequence goes on from NC_044330.1 coordinate 90,425,081, forward strand.
TAGATGTAAATTTAAGATTACAGATAAAAATTAAATTGCTTTTGAAAGTTACAGGCAAAAGAGGAACATATTTTACAAATAAAAGCATTAATAAAAAATGATTGCATATTAGAAGAATTAGAAATATTTACAGCATATCCAAGCTTGATTTTAATTGCTTTTTGAAATCAAACAATGCTCTTTCTTTCACCTCTTTTGGTTAGTCTGTATTTTTTAATGTGTTTATGAAAATGTTTAAAGCAGCAAGGTTTATAGGGCAAATTCAGCCTTGGTATAAACTGGCGCTACTCCCATTAACTTCAGTGCAAACCGAGTCTGCTTTTGCCAGTTGTTAATTTGTGCAGTGTCCTTTTGCCTGCCTACTTCCCTACCTTGCAGGGGTGTAGTGAGGATAGATCCATTAAAGATGGAGGCATTCAGATATTGCTGTAATGGGCGTCCTTAGATACATTTCAATATCATCTGCAGCCTTTCAATTTAAAGCCTCCTTTTGTGTTTTGAAATTACAAATACCAAGTCTACAAACACCCAAAGTATATTTGGGAAAAAATATGGAAGTGATCACATTCCATTTTCTAACCATCTCCTCCTTTGCTCTGTCCGTGTCATCTAGTGGAGGGCCCCTCTGGAAAGTAGCAAAGTGTATGGGTGACAACAACTCACCCAACTGCTAGCTTGAATAAACAGTGTTCACTGACTAATAAGAGAAGCTGCGCTGGAGGTTCAGTAAGAAGTGCCGTGATGCTGAGAATTAGAGTATTGTCCTGGTTGCAGGTTGAAATTTTGGGGCAGGAGCCAGTTCAAAGGGGTGGGGTGTGCATGAGAAGCTAAGATCATAAAGCCAACTGGTGGGAGTAAAGGGTCCCCAACAAAATTGGGCACGCACTGGAGAAGAGTGGTCAAATTCTGCACTCCATCTCACTCGCTGAAATACCAGGGCACCTTCACGGGTAAGTGAGGCCAGAATTTTGACCAAATTGCACAGAAAAAGGTGATCAAAGGCTCAATCCTGTTCCCTTTGAAGTAAATGACAAAACTGATCAATGGGAGAAGGGCTGGGACAGAAATCGCTAGTGAAAAAATACACTTCCAAGCAGAGGTGCGTCCTTTAGTCATGAATGAAACATTGCCTCAAACCAGTGTACATGCACTAAGGCAGAGGTTGTAGTTCAACTATGGACCTGTTGGGGCTTTACCGTACAATGAATATTCATTTTCTGCCTCTCTCCTGTTCTGTTATAGTCTGTGTTTCAAATGGAAAAACATACTCACATGGTGAATCGTGGCATCCTAATCTCCGGGCCTTCGGAATTGTAGAGTGTGTGTTGTGTACCTGCAACATCACCAAACAAGAATGTAAGAAAATTCATTGTCCGGATCAATATCCCTGCAAATACCCTCAGAAAATAGAAGGAAAATGCTGTAAAGTCTGTCCAGGTAAAACAAAGAATAGATCACAGACTGCCTTTTTGCTGTGGATTTTAAGGGTTTTTTTGATCATAATGACACCTGATGAAATGAGCAACTTTATATCTGTTGCTATATTTTATCTAGAGGGAAATCTGGGCATGATAATAGATCTAGTTCCCAATCTTGCAAGCCATCTCATTAATTTCATTTCCACAGGTAGAGGGCACCAAGGATTGGGCCCACCTTCCGGTCTCTTTCTTCTCTCTAGCATTAGTGTGACATTTGGACATCTATTTCAGAAGATTATATCTCCCCCTCCCCAACAAGTAGAGATTCCTTCTCTCCCAGACAATAATTCAAGGAGCATCTCATTCTCCCATCTCTTCCCATTTACAATACTCACAGAGCTTTCCATTTGTTTTCTAGCTTGGGATATTTATACCATTGTACTATAATAAAGGTTTTGTTTTGCAAAACATAGCAGTAGTTTTAAAAGTTTTGGTCATAACATTATTTGTGCTAATAATGGAACTGGATCCTTAGAATAAGCACTAATGCTATGACAGCTTATCATAGCACTGTGGGAAAAATCTAAATCACTTGATTAGCTTGTTGTAGGATATTAGAAAAAATATGTAAAGAAAACAAACTACTTAGAAATTTGCTAATTCCTCTTATGATATTTTGCCAGATGCCTAACTCCTAAAAAAAAAAAAAAAAAAATGAGGAATCCTTGTGGCACCTTAAAGACTAACAAATGTATTTGGGCATAAGCTTTCATGTGCTAGAACCCACTTCATCAGATGCATGGAGTGGAAAATATAGGAGCAGGTATAAATATATGAAAAGATGTGATTTGCCTTACCAAGTGTGAGGTCAGTCTAATGAGACAATTCAGTTGGCAGCAGGATACCAAGGGAGGAAAAATAACTTTTGAAGTGGTAATGAGAGTGGCCCATTTCAACAACCCCTCATTGTTTTTGCTGATACCGACTAACATGGCTACCACTCTGAAACCTAACTCCCGTATATAGCTTTAAAATTTTCCCACAACACATTTAGCCCCTTTTTGTGTTTAGTTTTGTGATGCACTGGCAGAAACACTCTGAGAAAATGAATGTCAGAGCCACATGCATACATCATTTACAAAGCACCTGCTAGCAATATGTTATTAGAAGGGAGCCTGGGAGACAGGAGAGCTAGGTTCAAGTCCCAGCTGTGTCCCTGACTCATGTGCTGTAAGGAGACTCAATTAACTGCCCTGTGTCTCAATCATCTTATGTGTAAAACAGGGATGATACTTTACTTCACAGGGGGGTTGTGAGGCTTAATTCAATTAATAAGTAAAGAAATGAGAGCCTGACATGTAGATATGCTGAGCATCCACAACTCCTCTTGTAGTCAATGGAAGAGGAGGGCACTCCGAAAAATCTGGCTAAGCACCTGGGATGGAAATGCTCTAGAAGTAAAAAATTTGTCATCTAGATTTCAGATCAGTCTCTAACTCCTGATTGTCACTCATAGCTATAAAAAAAAACCTAGATCTTTTTTCAAAGTCTTGTGTGTTAAGATAAAACATACTAAATACAAATCCAAATTGTTTTATTGTTACCAGGTCTGAGCATTAAAAAGGGAGAGCAAAAACAAAATTTCATTAAGTAGTCTGGACTCCGCTGGAGAAGGACTTGAAAGACCACTTCAGAGGAACTCTCTACAATTAAGCTAAACTTGTTGGGCAGCACGAATCTAGTAAGTTGCGAGGAGCATTATTAAAGCTGTATCATGTTTTGCTTACAGAAGAGATGCCAAGTCAGAGCTTTGACAGCAAAGATTACTTTTGTGGTGAAGAGATGCTTCCTGTCTATGAATCTGTTTTCATGGAGGAAGGAGAAACCATTAGAAAAATCGCAGTGGAAACAGAAAAGCCACCTCAAATAGAAATACATGTGTGGACAATTAGGAAAGGTAAGTAGGTCAAGTTATCTTAAAATAGTGCCTCTCTCTTTTTCTAACCTCAGGAAAGAGTTACAAATTCTTGCCACTCAGGACTTTACAGCTGTTCCAGTTCTTTACATTTGGGGCATTTGACACTTCCCTGGTAGCAGCGATAGAACTCCAGTCCTTCTACTACAAAAGCATAAATTGCTAATGCTTGTGCCAAACTCCCTTGTTGTTAGCAGTATGGGGTCTATCATATGCACTTGAGCAGTTCTGCTTTTGACCAATAGAAGGCAGTAGCCAGTTTGATGCCACCATCCTATGGAGGGGGAAAGCAGTGGCAGGGAGACCATGGTGCTTCATGGGAGATGTAGGCCAACCAGTGAGCCTGGCCTATTGAAGCGAACAGGAGTGCACAGCTCCCAAATTACAGCTCCCATGAAGCACTATAGCCATAGGTGCTGGAGCTGAAAGTGCTGGGGGTGCTGCCGCACCCCCTGACTCGGGGTGGTTTCCATTGCAGATGCCCCCCTGGGTTACGCAAAGCCAACTTACACAAATCTGCACTTACGGAAAAAGTTCCACAAGCTAGAAATAGGAGGGTTTTGTTGGGTTTTTTGGCGTAATGGTCAGCTATATGTTCTGACTTTCACAAAATTCGAGTTATGCAAGGCATTCTGAAACGGAACACTTGTGTAAGTTGGGCAGTGTCTGTATATACAGGGTTTAGTTTGGTTCAATGGCTCTCAGCATCCCCATGATACAAATTGTTCCAGCATCCCTGACCATAGCCGTGCTGCAGAATCAAAATTCTTCAGGTTTTGGCCAAAATATTTTGGATTTTGATTTTTCAAAGAAAACTTGTTTTCTGTGGAAGGGAAAAGAATCTCTGTTATGACCAGCTCTAGTCTTAACCCTGAGCACAGACTTCCAACCCTTTCAGATCACTCCCTACAATTGCCCAAGCTCCTGAATATCTGAAGGGTTTAGATGTTTCTACCCATTCAGATAATCAGTGTTGTATGTACTGCAAATGAATAAAGCCTGAACTTTTACTTTAGCTAATTGACTGGTCTCCTTGGTTTTACAGATCTAGAAGCTAGATCTCAAACAAATGCTAACTTCCCTACAGTTCTTGGACTCTATGTTGAATCTGAACTTGTGTGATATTGCTATGTATTATAAGAGAGTATGTGTTTCATTATGTATCCTAAGAAAGTGTATTGTCTGTGAGAAGGCTGCGTTTCAAAGTGGGCAAAGTGATTCTTACTGAAAGAAAAACCCTTAAGGAATCTTTGGGAAGAGTGGAGTTACATAATGTGTATTATTTCAATTGAATTAAAAAATACAAGTGGGGACCCAAAAAGGGAAATGCCAAAAGTGTGGGTGTAAATAGATATGTTCTTCAGTATATAAAGAGACGCAATGTTATTTTTCTCTTCATTTCCTACAACCAACTCTCCTTCCCTTAAGAATTATGTTGGCTATCTTCTCAAAGGTCCTTTACATGAAGGTATTTACTAAGTGATGACACTATGTCAGAATGCCTTAGTCCACATGCTAAATATTAAAGTAGTTTTACTTTCACTTCTTTGTAGTCTCTTTATCTGGGAATGTTGTCACACAGTCAGAGCAAGCAAATAGGCAGACACAAGAGTCAAGGGTCCTGGGTTCTAGTCCTGACTCAGCCACTGACTCACACAGTGTGACCTCTGGCAAATCATTCAATCTTCTTGTACTTCACTTTAACAGATCTGTGAAATTAGGATATAGATTTACTTAGTTCACTGGGGGCATTGCTAGGCTTGTTTACAGGTTGCTTTGAAACCAGTGTCAACTTAGTTGTTTTAGTCTCTACCTTAGGGGAAAAAAAAAGACGCTTCATAAGTTGAGATCATATTAAAGGGCAAACTACACTTAAAGTTACACAGATCATGATCCATGAACAGCCCTCTGAAGAGCTGCTGGTTAATATGGGGTCCTACTGACCTATGCTTCCAATAGTGCACAGACCCTTCTGGCAGTTTGGCAGGAGCATTTTCTGCTGGCTGCCTGCAGTTAGGCAAAAGACAATGTCCAATGTCAGCGTGCCAAACTGTTTTTCTCCAAGGCACTGGGATCTGGGCCTCTGCTCTGCTCCTCTCTCATTCATTCCAGGGAGGGCTGAAGCTAAGTGGGCAAAAGGGGAACTAACTCTCAGATCTTGGTGATAGTCTCTACCATCATAAAACCACAGAAGAAAAATATTGATGGAGCACATGGAATCAGTTAAAACATTATTGGTAAAGATGATTTCATAATGTGGCTCAACATGCCAGTAATTCTACACACAATCACAACAACGCAAGAAGCTCAGAGCAGAGGGGCTTGTTTCAACTACATGCTCTTACTGCTTTGCTACAGGGATTCTACGTCACTTCCACACTGAGACGATATCCAAAAGTGAATTTGAAGAACTTCCCTACTTCAAGCAGATAACAAGGACAACACTGAGTAAGTAAAAGTCTTGTTTTCTTAGGCTCCACTTTTCTATATAACCTCATGCCCTGCATTACTCCTCCAACTGAAATAAATGTGCTACTTTCCCATCAACATCTGGAATCAAGAGTTTATGAGTATCAAATAAAATAATCAGAATGCAACATATGATTAGAGGGTTACTTTTGCATTAATCGTATTTAAAAGATGCCTTTCCAAAGTCCCTAGTAACACCTTGGATTATTAAAAAGTGACTGTTTAAAAAGTCCAGATTCGTTTTTCACCACTAGTGCAATTTATATTTCACCCAGCTTGGGCTACAGAACTTGGCCTCCCAATTCCACTTGTTTATGGTCAGTTTTATTCTCCAGTTCTTCTGCACTAGCAAGTTGCTGTTATGCTTGGACTTCTACTATTGCACGGCAACAGCAGCTGTTGAAAGAATCACTCTTGAGAGTTTGCTGCAATTACAAGCCAGGGCCTTCCCAGCTACAAACTAAAGTCCCACCCCCGACCCCACCTTCCCCAATCAGAATCTGGCCCTTCATGTTCTTTTAATGTAGTTCTTCTGCACGGAATGTATTAAGTGATTGGAAGGTTTGAAAATCTTAAAGGAAAATATTTTAATTCTCCTTATCAACAATTTGAATGTGTTTGTCTGGCTAGTGCTTGTAAGTGACTCTAAAGCTCCCTGCATTCTGTCTAAGTCAGTGTCTCTCTGCTTTGTGTTTTTGTTTTCAGGCCAGTGGAAAATATTTAGCGAGGGAGAAGCTCAGATCAGCCAAATGTGTGAAAGCAGAGTGTGCAGGACTGAGCTGGAGGATTTGGTAAAGGTTTTGTACCTTGAAAAGTCTGAAAAGGGTCACTGTTAAGGGAGACAGCGCTGGACGGAGAAAACAAGAAAACTTATGAAAACGTGGATCTGCAGCTGGACTGCAGGCTTGTTTTGCTTAAGTCAACAGTTGCCCTAAAAACCAAAACTATAATGCAGTAATTATTCACATCATGCACAGCAAACTTGCTGCTTTATGTGTAGTGGTCTGTGTCAACCATTTAAATATCTCCTCAAAAAGACTAGGACGTTCTGTATTGGTGGGGGGAGGGGGAAAGGGAGACTGTAGTTCCTTGTAAAGTTAAAAAAGAAAACAATTTTTTTTAACCTTGGCATGTTATGCAAACTAACGAAATGAAGGACCCCTAATAACTGTGCAGGAGCTATGGAGAGCATTATTTCCTGTGCTGAGTTTATACCACTTCTGGTGTTGAAATGACTCATGTTTTTCTAGGCGGGGTAAATACAAGTGATACAGTACTTGAGTTTGAGCCATAAAAATCCAGATTTAAATGAAAACTCCCAACGAGTCTACTGCTTTTGGGACGATGTCTTGCAGTTGAACAAACTCTGAGTACATAAACAAACCAGAAGGTGTTAGTGGGAATTACTGCATTTATGTAGCAGTTTGAGAAAACGTTCACCTTTTAAGTGGTTTTCACTTGGTTTCCATTATCCACTTCTCTACATGAAATATCAGCTCCCTCATGCTGCCCCAATACTGCATTCTCATGGGCCCTGTTAACACATAACCTTGGTCAATAAACTCCCTTTACAAAGTAACATAGCAGGAGAATGCTAAATACTTGAATCATTTGTGAAAATTCCTATAGGGTTAAACCCACAGTGATTACTAACTCATTAAATGTCTTGTGATATCACTTAATTTATTAATGGTAATTGTCGCAATAAGAATGTTCTGCGTGGTTCTAATTGGTGGCCTCTCAAGTCCCAGCAAACTAATAAGCATAACTTCAAGGAAAACTCTCTCCAATGGCAAACTAATGAGCACTTATATCAAGCCACTAAGTTAGTCCAGCACCAGCAAGACCATTATCTTCCTGCAAAAAGAAATCTAAGGCACTCAGTTTGATTTGCAGTTCACAGGTGAATAGTCTGTCCAGTGTCTGCCATCAGAAAAGAGTTCTGTTCTGATATACAAGGCCATTACTTTGAAAACTTGGCTTTCTCTGAGGAAATCCTGCCACACCAGCTCATGGACACCATCTTAGATTCACTCCTGAGGTGCAAGTGACTGTGGCTGCTTTCCCTCCATTTTCTGTGTCAGAAGCATATGGGAACATTTCCCATTGTGTTTGAACAACAATGACATTCTAAAAACGTGGCCTCAGGCCGGGCACTTGGTCCTCAAAGGCAGTGAAATAAATGGCTGTAGCCAGAATTTGGAGGCCTCCAGGGGACTTTGCAAAACTTGTGCTCTCTGATCTACCCTCCTTTTCCAGTGATGGCACTCTAGGTCTTCATCAGGGGTATGTGCATCTTAACAAAGAGGTTAAGGGGTCTAGCTGTTCAGTGCTCAATGCCAGTGACCCAACTCAGGCTCCAGCAGAAGAAATATTGAACCTGTTAGTAGGGCCTTGTTCACAATAGCGATCTCTTTGCACCTCTCCCTGCTAGCAGCTGCAGTTGTAAGAGGCAACCCCCTTTCACTGCTTTTTCAGTGGCGCAGGATCCATCCCTGCCAGGGTTTCTTGCAATAGCCAGCAGGAGTATATGGAAAGGGTTATCGACTAAGAGCAAGGAGAGAATGAGAGTGGATGGATGGGAATGTGATAGGGAGGAAGAGGGAGACTAAGTGAGGATATAAAGATGAGAAGAAAACCCAGGATTTCCTATACAGAAATTCTTCATGGTTCTGCATGCAAAGAGCAAGCTATCCTTCCTGCCAGGATAGAGAACAGATTATTTTTTAGTGCACTTCCTGCCCAAAGTAGCCTAAAACACATAACAGGATAGTGGTGCCAGAAGGGAGCTCCTTCAGCAGCCAGTTTGATTGGGAACAAAATAATCCTTGTGATGTCAGCAAAATCATTTAGAAACCAGACAAGGCACCGACACCAAAATATAAATGCACAGTCCTATAAATGATCCTTGGGCAGTTCTCAGGAGAGTAAGTTAACTCCAGTGTCCGTGCCAAATTTGGCAATGAGACTTCATCTCTCTAAATTCTCTTGTGTTTAAAATGGGTGTCGTGTTCACCTCCTGTCCAAAATTGTGGTGTAGTGCGCCCGTGCACTGTTAAACAGCTGTGTGTTCCCCACCAGAAGGAGGTGCCATGCAGTGTAGTTGTGGGAGCAGCCGTTTGTAACACTTTGGGATCCTTTGGGTTGGAAGACACTGCAGAAATGTAAAAATTATAAATCTACTAATAATACATATATTAACATGAACAGACCTCTGATGAAGACATAGTGGAAGGCAAACTGAGGCATCATAGTATTCTGGTAGGCAGACTAACACCTGGCTATGTTTGGCTCACCTCTTGGTACAGTATGTTTGTAGCAGTAGCTGATTGAACGAAGATTATGTGGAAACTGTACAGTGTTTGTTTGGTTTTTTTTTGGAAGACAAACAGTCTTGTGTTTGTGACAGAACAAGTGAAGTTCAAATTGTGTATTTATTTGTATAATAAACACTTTTATGAAAAACAAAAATATAAGCACCATTTAATAAATGAAGTTCTGCATTTTTACAGTCTCTGGTCACTTAAGACAATAAAATACACAATATCATGTTTTTCACTGTCTTCACAGGACATATACCTGATGTGGTACTGATTTATGTACTTGCTCTATCACTTTGACCTGGTTTTATAAATTAATAAACTCTGCAGTTGTTCAAAACAAGAAGTTCTCTCAGTGATGTGATAATGTGAATTAAATAAATAAATGTTAGACCTATTTGCAATTCGGCTGCTATTATCCCTTTAAACCAAATCAGCAGGTTTGGACAACAGAGTAAACCCCGTTCTGCAATGCTAGCTCATGGGAGTGTGTCTTCAGCCACATGAGCTGTGAGTACGCTTTGCCAATGAAAGTAAGCTAAATTCTGATTCAAAAACTGAATCAACAGCAAGATATGAATCAGGGACTAAAGCCCTGCCTTATTTTATTCCTTTAGGCCATAATCATATCCTTCAGTGTAAGCGTGTGCTTACTTAAACCCCCTGAATTTGATGGGACTTAAGCATGTGATTAAGCCAGTGGTGAGCAACCTGTGGCTCACACGCAGCCTGTCAGGGTAATCCACTGTCGAGCCACGAGACAGTTTGTTTACATTGACCGTCTGCAGGCACGCTATCTGCAGCTCCCAGTGGCCATGGTTCAATGTTCATGGCCAATGGGAGCTGTGGGAAGGAGTGGCCAGCACGTCCCTGGGGTCCGTACCACTTCCCGCAGCTCCCATTGGCCGGGAACGGCATACCGCAACCACTGGGAGCTGCAGGCAGTCGTGCCTGTGAACGGTCAATGTAAATAAACTGTCTCATGGCCCACCAGTGGATTACCCTGACAGGCTGTGTGCGGCCTGCAGGTTGCAGGTTGCCCACCACTGGCTTAAGGGCTTTGATGAATCAGGGCCTTAGGGAGATGCTGGTGTTTAGAGACATTAGTCCACCCATATATGGGTGAGATCAGAATGTGCAAAGCCTGCACACGAGACTCCCAGTGAAATCAGCAGGAGCCCTGTATGTTCCGCTCAGGGCACCATTTAGCCCTAGTTTGTCAGCACTGGTAGAACGTTGCTGTCCTTTTAGTTCTTAAGGGGCCAGTCCCACTCCCATTTAAGTCAATGGAAAACCTCTTTCAAGCAAGGGTGGCAGGTTCGTATAATTTTTGGTGGTGCCCAGAACAGGTCCAAGTCCTGCCCCCACCCCCCTGCCCACACATACATACCTGCCTTGTAAGCTGATATATATTTTTTAAAATATAAAAATGTGAGGGCTCTGGAGCGGAAGCTTCAAGGAGGCTGGGCATCCACAGTTCACAACTTTCATTGGAGTCCTGGTTGCTTGGTACCTCCCAAAATAACAGACTGTAAAAACCTGTAGCAGCACAGTTGGAAGTGGATATGACGCACAGCTCTGGAGTCTTTTTCAAATGCAAAATGCTTCAACAGAAGCCTCAGTACAGTATAAATGATCACTTATGAGCTACTGTCTCATCTAACTAAATCCATCTGAGAGGGTAAAGGAAGATTTAAGAGCCACTACTGACTGCACAGGTTTCCTCATGTATAGCTGGTATATATTTATATATCAGAGAACTGGAAGGGACCTCAAGAGGTCTTCTAGTCCAGTCCCCTGCATTCATGGCAGATTAAGTATTACTAGACCAACCCTGACAGGTGTTTATCACTGGTAATTTTAAGAGCAGGTAAGATAGACTTCACAACCTCCATAGGCAATTCCAGTGCTTAACCACCCTGACAGTTAGAAGTTTTTCCTAATGTCCAACCTAAACTGCCCTTGCTGCAATTTAAGCCCATAACTTCTTGTTAGGACAAGAAGCAAACAAGAACAATTTTTCTCCCTCCTCCTTGTAACAACCTTTTATGTACTTGGAAACTATCATTATGTCCCCTCTCAGTCTCTTCTCCAGACTAAAAAACCCCAATTTTTTCATTCCTCCCCGATACAAAAATGATTAGAGGTCTAGAAAACAGGACGTTTTTCTTCTCTGGACATCCTCCAATTTGTTCACATCTTTTCTGAAATGTGGCACCCAGAACGGGACACAATATTCCAACTAAGGTCTAATCAGCACAGAATAGAATGGAAGAATTACTTCATGTCTTTCTTACAGCACTCCTGCTAATACATCCCAGAATGATGTTTGGCTTTTTTGCAACAGCATTACATTGTTGACTCATTTAGCTTGTGATCCACTATGACCCCCAGATTTTCTTTCAGCAGTACTCCTTCCTAGGCAGTCATTTCCCATTTTATAAGTGTGCAACTAATTGTTCCTTCACAAGTGTAGTACTTTGCATTTGTCCTTATTCACTTCAGACCATTTCTCCAATTTATCCAGATCGTTTTGAATTTTAATCCTATCCTCCAAAGGACTTGCAACCCTTCCCAGCTTGGTATGATTTGCAAACTTCACAAGTGTACTCTCTATACCATTATCTAAATCATTGAACCTATTGAACAGAACTAGACCCAGAACAATCCCTGCAGGATCCCACTAGATAGGCCCTTTCAGCTTGACTGTGGGCCACTGATAACTTCTCTCTGAGAATGGTTTTCCAACCAGTTATGCACCCACCTTACAGTAGCTCCATCTAGGTTGTATTTCCCTAGTTTGCTTATGACGTGGTCAAATGAAACAATACCAAAAGCCTTACTAAAGTCAAGAGATACCACATCTACCGCTTCTCCCCATGTGACATTTGTCCGTGCTGACTGTTGCTTAATCACCTTATTATCTTCTAGGTGTTTGAAAATTGACTGCTTAATTATTTCCCCCCCACCATCTTTCTGTGTGCTGAAATTAATCTGACTGGCCTGTAATTCCACAGGTTGTCCTTATTCCCCTTTTTATAGATGGGCATGATATTTGCCCTTTTCTAGTCCTCTGAAAAGTCAAAGATGGGATAGATTCTAAAGATAATTGCTAATGCCTCAGATCTCTCCTCAGTCAGCTCCTTGAGTATTCTAGGATGTATTTAATCAGGCCTTGGTAACTTGAAGACATCTCATTGTCTAAGTAATTTTTAACTTGTTCTTTCTCTATTTTAGCCTCTGATCCTACTTCATTTTAACTGGTGTTCATTATGTTAGATGTCCAATTGCTAATAAACATTTTGGTGAAAACAAAATAAGTTATTCAGCACTTCTGCCATTTCCACATTTTCTGTTATATGTCTGTGTGAATTACCTTAATAACTGATGATGGGTGCTATTTACACTGTGGCTAATCTCTCTTCTCCTGATGTTATACTGGTACGCATGGATTTTGACAGGAATGTAAAAACAATTCAAATTAAGTCTATTAAAGTTTAGATTCTCCCAATTACAACTGAAGTTCAGCTCATTACTCCGGAAAGAATGGGGTTAATATGATTTTACATACAAGTGATTGCGTTTTCACATTATGCTGCTTCATCACCCTAAGCCCTTTGCTGGAGCCTTTAAGTTGCACTGAAGTACAGAAGATGGGGGTGGGGCAGGGAAACTATTGGGCCAGTTTGCTTCTACTAAAGTGAGTTTAAGGAGGGAAAGTGAGCAGGTACATGGCAGAAGGCATTTATTTGATTTAAACTTAGTGTGTTCTGGATAATTTCTGCTAATGAATGTCATAAAAATGTATACATTATAGTAATAACTCAGCAATGGTATAGTGCTTTCTATACCTTCTGGGGAGGAGAGATAGCTCAGTGATTTGAGCATTGGCCTGCTAAACCCAGCGTTGTAAGTTCAATCCTTGAGGGGGCCACCTAGGAATCTGGGGCAAAAATCAGTATTTGGTCCTGCTAGTGAAGGCAGGGGGCTGGACTTGATGACTTTTCAGGGTCTCTTCCAGTTCTAGCTGATATTATAATATAAAAGCCTTATAGAGATTGGTCTTATCTTGGTTTTTACAGATGAGAAAATGGAAGCACAGGGAGTTTTAATGACACAGTGAGTAAGAGCTGGTAAGAGAAACTCAGTTGCCATCCTAGAGCCCTGTCACTAGACCACATTGCCTCCTGTACTCAGTTGGTTAGGAACACCACCATTTAGGCAGTCTCCTGGGCTATGAGCTTGTTGGATTGTCATTACTTGGGTTTCCCCTTGGCTAAATCTGATGACATTAAAGCTAGAATTTTGAAGACAAAATATTAACTCCAACCAAATAAGCTGGATATATTAGCAAGCAGGATAACACAAACAGATAAACTAAGGAGTGGTTAGAAGTAGTGAAACAAGTGGCCCATTGAAGTTGTTTAATCTCAAGAGCCATAGTTCTGTTCCTATCATGACTTCTTGGTAGAGGAACAGCTATCACAACTGGCTGCAGTGTTTCTGGGCTTGATCTGACAGGTGAACAGGTATGTTTTAGGAGGTTGTCATCCTATCGGAGGATATGGTCCTGTGCAGAGATGTATTTGAAAAGAAAAGTCAAAGCTGTCAAAGTCTGCCAATCAGGGGAGCAAATCCTATAGTATGCACTCAAAACAAAACTTCCTTTGGCATCTATGAGAGCTCTGCCTAGTTAAAGACTGAGAAATGTCCAGTGTACATTATTTGCTAGTCTAGTAAGGGCAGATTTTCAGGTGCCTAAAGCTGCAAGTCACCTAATATGATTTTAAAAATACTTACAGGCACTCACCTCCATCTTCAGAGGCCCAAATACCTTTTAAAATCTGGGCCTTAGTGTACTAGTTTTTATAGACACACGAATGCTATGGTTCTTGGAGAAATGGCTGGGTTGCCTTGTTTGGGGTTTCTTAATGCTCCTGGCAAAATGTTTTCCTGCTTTGTAATGCAAAGCAATTAAAACATGCCTTGGGTCAAATGGCTAGAACAGAGGACTGAAAATAGCCACCAGTTCACAAAAAACCCAGGATTGTGAGTTCAATCATTGAGGGGGCCATTTAGGGATCTGGGGTTTAAAAAAAAAAAAAAAGTCTGGAGATTAGTCCTGCTTTGAGCAGGGGGTTGGACAAGATGACCTTCTGAGGTACCTTCCAACCCTGAAATTCTAAGAATTGAAATTCACCTCTGTGCACAGGAGCAGCAGAGGACCACTGCAGGGCAGTGGTCTTGTACGAGCCCTTTCTGCAGAGGTGAGTTTCACCACGGGCAAGTACAGCAGTTCACTTAAAACCAGTAATTCATATAAGCAAAGCACAAACATCCATGTGTGGTATCCAACTAACAATTGACTACGCCTGGACATTTATAAGATCTACAGAGATCTCTTTACATAGTTAGTACAACTCAAGATCATTTGGAAAATACTGTTAAAAGTCAATTTATGTCAAAATTTTAAAATACCAGCATGAGAAGGCTTTGGGAAAAGAAAAAGAGTGAGACACATTGTCAAGGTATCATTCCCACTTTGAACTTTAGTGTCCAGAAAGTGGGGACCTGCATGTACCCTTCTAAGCTTAATTCCTAGCTTAGATCTGATAGCGCTGCCACCAACCAAAAATATAGTGTTTCGGTACACTTCCTGTCCCCCAAAAACCTTCCCTGGGGGACCCAAGACCCAAACCCCTTGGGTCTTAAAACAAGGGGAAATAAACCATTCCCCCTCCTTTCCCCCTCCCAGATTTTCCCCTCCCTGGGTTACCCTGAGAGTACACTGATCAAAACTCCTTGGATCTTAAAACAGAGAGAAATTAACCTTCCCTCCGCACCAATCCCCTGGTGAGTTCAGACCCAATCCCCTTGGGTCTTACACAAGGAAAAAATCAATCAGGTTCTTAAAAAGGAAAGCTTTTAATTAAAGAAAGAAATAAGTAAAAATTATCTCTGTAAAATCAAGATGGAAACTGTTACAGGGATTCCCTCCCCCCTAGCCTAAGATACAAACAGCAAACAGAGGTAAATTATCCTTCCAGCAAAATATACATTTGCAAATAAAGAAAAAACAAACAAAAGACTAATTCGCCTTCTAGCTAGTACTTACTATTTTGAACATGAGAGACTGTTTCAGAAAGATTGGAGAAACCTGGTTGCACGTCTGGCCCCTTTAGTCCCAAGAGAGAGCAAACACCACCACAAACAAAGACTTCCCTCCACCAAGATTTGTAAGTATCTTGTCCCCCGATTGGTCCTTTGGTCAGGTGTCAGCCAGGTTCACTGAGCTTGTTAACCCTTTACAGGTAAAAGACATTAACCCTTAACTATCTGTTTATGACACACACACAAATCAGTCATGGAAGTGAGTTAACAGAATGTTAAACCCTGGAAAGGTAAACTGGTGAAACTGGGAAGGGGTAAAAATAGTGAAACTCTTTAGACCTTGGGTTTAAGCTGTCATTGGAAACTCTTCATAAAATTCTTATTTCATTTGGCCTGTATATATTCATTTCCAAATAAGCCACTTTCTTTAGTTTTAACAGACCATGTTACAAAACTAAAAAAAATGTTTCCTAACCACTAGAACACATGCTAGTCTATTCTTTAGAAGTTCTTAAACTACCCTCACAGTAGTCTGAGCACCTTTCAATAGCACATTAAGCTGCATGGATTTATCACACCCCATAACACCCCCTCCCCATCATAGAACATGGATCGTCTGACTTCCACATCCCCAAATCATGCAGGATGGATAAGGGAGAAGGAACTACCTCATTTAATACTATTGTGTTGTTTCCTTTTTAAAAATTTTAATGTGTATTAAGCCTCCCTTCTTCATACATTTTCCAACAAGAAAGACGCTAAAGACATTTATTTCACAACCCAGATTTTTAATATCTCAAGAATAATTGATAACACATGAAGCCTTTATGTAATATCAGTGCCTATTGTTTGATGCCTATTGCATTACCCACTGCTATAAAAGCCAACATTTTTTAGATTTATTGAGGGAAGGGGAAAATCACCACAGTTAATCCTTATTTCCATTTATTCCTTTTGTTTTGGTTTTATTCTCCTGCACTGAGGTTTTGGAAACTCCTGCTACTTGGGTACAGTATGCATGAAAATGCAAATGTCTATGAACAAAAGCCTAACAAGCATATACCCACAACCCTGCCCTTATCTAACATAATATAAAAAACAACAACCGAGCATGAAAATGAACCAGCCAAGACAAAGTGAAGCAGTTATTTTAACCTGGGAGAATAAGTTTCAACAGATGTCTTTGCCCCTAATTTAGTATGTTCAGCTAAGGTGACAGGTTTGTTTTCAACTAACAGCAGCCATAGCATCAGAGTAAAGATTCCCCCTGTCCTTTATTCAATTCTGTAATGAGAGACAGTTCACAGCACTACTATGCATCACTCAAGACCTGCTTGAGCACTGAGGGTCTATATCTACATTGCAATTACACATTAGCAGGCTCACAACAGCTAACTTGGGCTTGCAGGGCTCAGGCTGCAGGGATATTTAATTGCAGTGAAGAAATTTGGACCTGTAGTTCAAGCCCCCATGAGCCCATGTCTGCTGACACAGGCCAACCACGGGTGTTTAATTGAAGTGTAGGCATACCCTCAGTGAAGCTTAAGTGCTTCTCACATGGAAAAAACATCAACTTGTGTTGACTCTCCCTGGGCTGGGGTGAATTGACATTCCCTCTTCTCCAAGGTGACTTCTCTTTTCTTTCTTATTTCCTTACCAAGATGCTCACAAACACCCACACAATGACGTGTGTGAAGGCTGAAGTACGTTAGGGTACATCTACAGTGCAACTGGATGTGAGCTTCCCAGCGCTGGGCTCAAAAAGCAAATGCTCAAACCATAGCAGCATGTATGCTGTGGCTCTGATAGCAGCTCCGGCTCTCAAGCCCATTTGTCACCTTGGTTTGGAGATCAGACACCTAGCCCAAGTTTCCGCCAGAGCCACAACATCTGAAAGCCAAAGATTGGCGGGGGGTGTGGGGGTGTCTAGTACCAAGTGACAGGATCACCTGACCCTGTCATGTCAAAGCAGCAACCCGGGAAGCTTCTCAGGAAGGCGGGAGATTAGTATCTTCAGAGTCTTTGTTCTTCCTAATGGCCCATTCAGGCTGATTGCCTACTGTCTGGTGGACATTTCCCAGATCCAAACACTTTTGTAATTGATATAGAGCTTATATTCCTAACTTCAGATACAGCAATGATACATGCATACAAATAGGATAATCATATTTGGTGAATTATAACCCTCCCAATGATCTCACAAGACCCATCTTGCATCAAATACAACTTAGTTATCCCATATTCATTTCATAAGCTTATTTCCATGAAGAATACAGGGTGATGTGACAGCCAGCATCCCTTCAAATGACCAAAAGTGCACTAAAATGTCCATCTGCACCTGCTGGGCCAGTAGTCGAACCATTCCTTGGTGCTGTCAAGCAGGCCATGGTACAGATTCATGAGCCAGGGGACCAAGAGGTAGGCTGGGGGTCTCCAATAGTTATCTGTCATTTGGCAAAGAGAGTCCCTTCTTTCAGTGTTCCAAACAGTCCACTGCTCTTAAGGATCCTGGTTACATGCACCTTCTCTGACCAGCCTACACTGATGTTAGTGACACAGCCTTGGTCAGCTACCAGTACTTGAATGACCATAGAAAAGTAGCCCTTTCTATTGAAGGTGTTCTAGTGCCAAAATAGGGATGTACATGAGTATCATAGATTATTAGTGTTGGAAGGGACCTCAGGAGATCATCTAGTCCAACCGCCATGTGTGTGCAGTCTGTTGCTCCACTGCCATTTGAGAACTTCATTGCTGCAAATCCATCCACTGCGTCCTGCACAATGCCAAGAGTCAGTCCTGAGGAGATCCACAGTCCCCTATACTTGCATCACAACAACCTTCATGATGGATTTCCTGACTCCAAACTGCTACTGGTCAGTAGGGAATCTGATGTTGCAAGTTTTCAGTGAGATTGCCACTTACTTCTCCACTCTCAATGTAGCTCTCTTTTTGGTGTCTGTGCCAGAGAGCTGGGATGAGCTCAGCCCAATCTGCAGCCACTGCTTGTCATCCCAAACCTGTATTAAGATGCAATCCCACAAGTCAGTGTTTGTTTCTGGGGCCCAGAAGTGGCAATCCACCATCTGCAACTGCTCCATGAATGTCACCAACAACCTAGAGTTGATTCTTACTTTTACAGCCATCTGCCCTCCAAGAAATCTTCTCCACTCATTTGGTTCTTGCAGCTCTGCAAATACTCCAGGATTATTAGTACAGAGCTGTGCAGCCTGCATGCTTCTGTAAGATGGTGAATAGCAAGGAGGGCCATGCAGGTTCATGCTATTTTGGGGGGGAAAGGGCATGAAAATTATGGGCTACAGATAACATTATGGGATGGAGACAACTAAACTGGTAAGTTGATGCCAGGATCCCAGTCACCCCTGCACAACTTGTTGTAGCCCCATCATGCACTACCAAAATGGTGGCAAGTTGCACAGTGGGATACCCACCCATGGTACGCGACACTCTGCATCAATACAAGTGCTTCTGGTGAGTATGTGCACTGCTGATACAAGGAGCCAAGTATGCACATGCACAAACAATGCACTAACTGCAGCAGCTGTATGCCAACACAACGTGAAACAAATTTGTAGTGTGGACACAGCCTCAGCATACCACATTGGCCAGAGGTGTTAAAAACCACACCCCTGCACTGACCGGCATAGCTATGACGACAAAACTCTCAGCATAGATGCAGCTATGTCAAAGGAACAGGGCTTCAGTTCTACCAGCTTAGCCAATATCACTGGGGAGCTGGTTTTCTTATACTGACAGGAGACTCTTTCAGTCACTGTAGGTTGCATCTACTCTAGGGGGCTATGACAGTGTAGGCTTCATAGTGTAGACGTAGCCACAGAGTAAGAACCACTTTGAATCTAAACTGGGTCAGTCTGATGAGTTCTAGATCTCATGGAAATTCAGTGGCCTGACGAATGAGTTGATGTCTAGTTTGTATAGGAGAGGTATTCATGACTAAGAAAATGCAGTCAAAAGCTCTTGCAGTTTTATGCATGTAAACTGGTCAAGGTAAACCCAATCTCTCCTCTAGAGCTCACCCTTGAACAGCTAACATGTTAAAACTGCAACTTTCCATGTTCACACTAGCATTTCAATATGTTAACACATTAGGGAGACACCCCTTTTCCTAGAGGAGATATAGCCAAAGTGGCAGCGTTGGTGGAAATCTCAAAAGAGGCTCTAAGATTTGAAGAGACATGGTATCAGGACAACCCTCTCCTACTGATTGGTTCCTTCCTGCAGGCCCTCTCCCAGTCCCCAGATCTATTGATGCTTCCTGTACTTATTACCTTCTGTGTGCTGCTCTTGGTGAACAAGGTTCTGTGACTAGAACAGCTGGAAAATGAAGTAAGAGTCTAAGAATTCTTGGATCTTCAATGGGAAAGACTCAGTGCCATACTGTCACTCACCATTCCCAGAACAGGAAGAGAATTCCACCTTAAAAAGGGGATGTTAGGGTTGGGATCTCTCAAGACTAGGAGTTCTGATTGACAAATATGTTCCTCCGGATCTCAGACTAGTAACACAACAAAGAAAGGTTTCAGAGTGGTAGCTGTGTTAGTCTGTATCAGCAAAAACAACGAGGAGTCCTTGTGGCACCTTAGAGGCTAATACATTTATTTGGGCATAAGCTTTCGTGGGCTAGAGCCCACTTCAGATGCATGAAGTGAAAAATACAGGAGCAGGTATAAATACATGAAAGGATGGGGGTTGCTTTACCAAGTGTGAGGTCAGTCTAGTGAAATAAATCAAAGATAGAAAGTTGTGAATGTATTTAAGAGATTTGATTGATCAAAGGGTGTCTTTCTGACAAAGCTCCAGGTAACACATGACCATACAACTTTTCTATTTTGGGATTTGACTTTTGCATACAAACTCATGGAGTGAATGAGGAAGTTAGAGGCAGCTACTGAAAAAGTGAACCTTTTCAACAAGCTGAAATGAAAGGATCACACCTTGGTCTTTGCCCTGTATACTAACCACTTAAGATGTGTTTAAATCTCTGTCTCCCTCTCCACCCCCACCCCTGTTAAAAAAGGAAGGCAATATCTTTCATATCCCCTTCTTAGGGTGTCTGTTTTCATATCATTGGTGTTCGGTTCTTTCATCTTCCTGTCTGAGATGCAAACCTTTAAAAATCACCAAGAAAAAGCCCTTGCAGAGTTAACAGGAGCTGCAATCACTCCTCATTTCAGGCCGACTGATACAGCAGACCATTCTGTTGTCTATAAAGTTTGTTTCCAAAACAAAAAATAAGGCTGAGGTTGAAATCAGGTTAAAGGCAGTGATGGCACTCTGATGAAGTGAAGAGGTTGCTCCCTGTGCCAATACAGTCTGCTTAATCACATTTTAACATTTAATTATGTATACAGCTAAGGGGACTTGCTTGCATTGGCTTAATTATTCTGCAAGATAATAAGAACAAAGGGCCTCTGTTGAAGTAATCAACAAAAATTTTAGCTGGCTGAGTTTCCTCAAATGTTCTAAGGCTATGGCTACACTCGAAACTTCAAAGCGCTGCCGTACTCCACCTCCTCATGGGGATTAGCTTGCAGCGCTGGGAGCCGTGCTCCCAGCGCTGCAGCACTGTTTACACTGGTACTTTACAGCGCTGTATCTTGCAGCGCTCAGGGGGGTGTTTTTTTCACATCCCTGAGCGAGAAAGTTGCAGCGTTGTAAAACGCCAGTGTAGCCATGGCCTAAGTCCAATGAAAGATCCCATTATTAAGGATTAGTGGCCTGAGAGAGCTATTTTAAACCTGTTCCCTTCATATCACAGCTGGCCTTTTGAGCCCACTCAAATTCTTTTTATCTGAAAGCCTCAACAAGGCAGAACAAAAGAATGCTGCTTGTTTAGAGTGTGTTGTCTATGTCATCTGTGTGATGTTCACTAGAAGGAGAAGTGTATCTTAATGAGCTTTTGGCCAGGGACAGTGCTGCTACTTTCTAACTTTTGTCCAGTACACAGGACTCCTGATGCAGGGTGCTCTGGATGTGTTAGAATTGTAAATGAGCCCCAGCAGTTGCACATCGCATAAGGATCCCGCAACAATTAAGCAACATTCCCCACTGTTGTGGGCCTCTCCTGCCAGATAATTGACCACTACGGTAGCTATGCAAAGTCCTGTGCTGAAAGCAAGGGTGCATAACAGAAGTGAAGGTTAATTATCTTGCAAAGAAAGGGAGGTTAGCACCAGCAGGAAGTGGTTTGTAAGAGGAACCAAGGGTTTAAAGCCTTCATATTCTGGGGGGTATTTGCTGTTCAGGTCTAGCATTTGTTAAAGAAGTCAGGTCTTTAGAAAATGTACAGACTGTGCTGATGCATGTCCTTATGGACAATGAGCAAAATGTCATGCACACAGGAAGTTGGACCAGTGATGGTCATGTATCCCTTCCAAGATTAATCCAGATTAGAAATAGTCAGAATGGAAGGAGGGAGACAATTTTATGAAAATCAAAAACTTTGTATAATTTTTCCATGGAAGCTTTCAACTTTTTGGCAAAATATTGAAATATTTCAATTTGGAAATGTCTGAACAGTGGTGCCTCATGGGCGCTATAGTTCAGGTTCTTCTCTATAAGTCAGGGTTCCTAGTCAGACTATACGTCTCATAATGTAGCACTTCCCCTCACTCTTGAGGGGAGGTGATGCATCATGGAGTTGATGGTCATGGTGCACCATTAGAGATGCAGTCCACCTGGTGCCTGTTCCAGAGAGGAGACTGAGGACATGTGTAGTAACCCACACCCTGGTACTAACACTTGCTGCAGCAGTATTGAATGCTGTTGTGGGAAGAGATGGCCCATGAGAGGGCAGCATGAGCTGGGGAGGTGGCTCAGAATCCCCCAATAGGGTGGTTTGAGAAGGAAAAGATGCTGAGCTAGGGAATGAATTGGAGCCTGGGTAGGAGGTGAGGTGACAAAATAGGAGTAAGAAGGAAAGAAAAAAAAGAAAGGTTTCAATTCGGGGGGAGGGGGGGGCAGGAATAGACCTGGGTATGTGAGCAGGTACTCTTAGAGAAGGGAAGTAGGTGGGGGGTGGGAGCCTACAGACTTTCCAGAGGGAGAATCAAGGGAAAAAACCTGAAAGGAAATATAATTGATGAAAAAGGAAATTGATCAAAAAAAGTCAGATGAAAACAGATCGTGAAAACCATAAAGAAGTCCACCCACATAGGACCTAATGACTCTGTTCAGATAATTTGTTTGAACATCTATTGGAATACAGTTCAAAGGTGCCTATTGGACAAGTGAGGCCCCATCTGGTGAAGAAACCCCACGTGTGGATAAACTCAGTGAAAAGAGGTACAGCCACAGGAACATCAAATCTAAGAAGCACTTCAAGCCAAAAAAGAAGCAAGGGACAGGATAGCAAGAGTGGAGCTGGACTTACAGCCAAGGAGAGGAAAAGTTGATTCCTTTCTGAAATGACACAGTATATTGTGAAGTACCATACATACTTGTTCATAAGCCGAATATTTTTTCGTTAAAAAGTGACGCATCAAAGAATGGAGGTTGGCTTATAAACGGGTATACACCAAAATTTGATGATTTTAAATTCTATGGAATCATTGAATTGAATATCTAATCGTTGTTTTGTTTACTGGGAGTATCTGCAGGCATGGAGCCCCTTGGCTCCCATTGGCTGGGAACAGCAAACTGCAGACACTGGGAGCTGAGGGTCTCCATGCCTGCAGACACTCCAGGTAAACAAAACTTCCAGGCCCACTAGGAGCTTACCCTGACGGGTCAGGAGCCAAAGTTTGCCAACCCCTGAAAATAGGGTCAGCTTATGAAAGGGTCATACAGCCTTTGCTATTTTTACCTAACCATCTTGGGGAGGTCAGCTTATAATCAAATGGGCTAATGAACAAGTATATACATAATTAATTTTGTTCATTAAAAACAATGCATCTAGTATTATGGCACAGCGCGTACAACTCACAAAAGGTTAGAGTTGGTAACTTATAGTTCATTACCAAAGACTTACTAATTAAATAAAGTTCTAAATTTATGCTTTCAGTACAATTTCAGGGTTTTCCCTTATGAAGTTCTAGAATTTTTAAATTATCCCTTTTAGCTTGGTTTGCCTCTGCCACTCTTCACAGTTAGCATACTCTAGCCTATCCAGATCACCATGAGCCAACCCAACTACCATTAGGTAAAACAACAACAAATCTGCATTAAGTGTCAGATTTCAATTTTTTCAGGCATTTTGACAAAAAATTGAAGTTTTCCATGGAAAGCAGACACTTTCCACACATCCCCATCTCCCTGTTCCTTCCCTACCCCCCAAAAAACCAATCCAGTTTGAATGAAAAGTTTTCAGCTAGCCCTAATGGTGGTGTCTGCCCCCACCTAATCCTGGCTACATGCCAGTAGGTTGCAGTTAGGCTCTCAACTGACTTGTGCCTTTGGCGCCATGGAATGCCAGTGGATTTATTTGCAAGGCCCCCATCCAGCATACTCTTGCATGATAATCTGAAGCCTGCATTCTTGTGAAGGACACTACGTAGATTGATGGGTAAGACAAGTAGATTTGTTATCTACTCAGTTGTACTAACCACCTCCACTGAAGAACTTATGAGCATGGGCTGAATCTCACAAATGCATCAAACTCAAGGCTCAATTCAAGCAAGTTCAGAACTCACCAAGAAGACACTTCACAGTTCATACCTAGGTAAAGAATTGTTTCCCTTCCCTTTGGGGCAATGCTATTGTCCTCGTCTCATATGTGGGGAACTGAGACACAGAGAGACTACCTGGCTTGTCCAAGGTCACACATGGAATCTGTTATGGAGCAGGGAATTGAAACTTGGTCTCCCAAGTCACAGGCTAAAACACTAACTGCACAGTGGTTTCCTCTCTGATCAGCCAATCAGCAACCTTACTGTTGCAATCATTAACTGGAGCTGGAATTTGGCTAGGTCCCCAATGCTTGCAAAGAGTCCCCTGGATTTTTATGGGAAACAAACAGGATCTTGAAGTCAGTCTTGCTTGGGCCATTAGTGGAGTTTGAACCCAGCATCTTCAGTACGAGAGACTAAGGTTACAGCTACATGTTGCACTGGACGTGTACATTTCTGCTCAAGGAGACATACCAGCGCTAGCTGTGATCAAGCTAATGTCCTAAAACTAGAGTTTAGGCATAGAGGTGTGAGCAGCTAGTCACCCTCCTACATGCTCAGTGCTTCAGATGGGTATATACTCAGGGTGGCTTGCTCCTCCTGATGCTCCTGCTATGGAAGCTACACTCCATTTTTAGTGCACTAGCTCAATTAGGGAAGGTAACAGATTCATTCCTGACAAACCCAGTCATTAAAGCAAAGTAGCAATCAAAAGTAATTTTCAATCCATTCTAAATAGCTAAATCAAAGTCATCTTAGAGTTTATTGTTCCCAGGGCTTTGTTTCCCTGTCTCATTTTCTATCCCCACCCTCTGCAGCTTTTGCCTTAAAACATGTGTTTTCCTTTTTTGTTTTCTCTTTCACAAAGAAGTTTGATTAGGTTTTTGCCACATATCCAGAAAGTGCCAAAATCTGTTGAACAATGAGAGTACTGTTCTGCCATCTGAAAGGCTGTGGTCAGCCTTAAAGGCTCACATTGACTCATTGGAGGATTGGAGATGAAGAGGGGATAACTGCAGGACCCACTGTGTTGTAACTGTGGGACTTGAGAGCAACTACTGTTTTTGGAAGATTAGGACTGATTAATCTCATCATTCCTTGATGTCAGCGTCTCTCTCAAATACAGAGGCTACAGACACATGCTTTTCATAAGTTCATGAGTGTATTTGAATGTTCAAGATCAGTGTGAGGCTCTTAAAGTGGCAACTTCTTGTAAATTATTTTTGTTCATATTAATGGAAGCCAAGTTGGGGTGACAAGAAATGTTGGTAGGGGAAGCTGGGAAAAAGGAGGAAAGGAAAGGAAGTTGGAAGGAAGAATAATAGGGCTCGGGGGAGAATGAGAGAAAGAAGGATGGAGAGGACCACACCTCTGATAGAAAAGTAACCACCATTCCCGCCTTTGGGGAAATGGTAAAATTGACATTACAAGTTCTTGAGTAGTTTCCTGTCATCTGCTCCCTTTATATTGTGTTCTTAGCTCTCATTTTGTTTGTATGCCCCCTACCACATCTTAGTGCCCCCTCTTTAAAACACATCACCACATCCACTCACATCCCTCCCCTATCAGAACTGTTACTACAGTCACTGTTCTATGAAAACTCCACACAGCCTTGCTACTGAACCCACCTGGGAAGTTCTTCCCTGAAATCTTTCACAGATGTCAATATATTTTGGACAGTGACAGCATCTGCCTTTTGGAAATGAGCACACAAAAGGTTACAGATCCATCCATCCTGCGCCCAGGAGCTATACTGGGCCAAACCCAACTTAGAGGCCCCATCAAGCTTACTTTTCAGCATCTTCTAGCAGAGCGCTCCCAGTACAATTTGGAACAAAAAAGGCAAATTTCAATTTCCCCAACATGTAAAGCCTGGGATTTATCTGAATGATCAGATTTAGATTCTTTGGTCTAAAAGACCTTCAAGGATCTGAAAACATATTCTGTCCAATAGGGAGTATTTTCTCCTGCTGTACATATCACTGGCCTGTGACTTTCAAAAGCTGTGGCTAACCTTGGGGTCTTCTCACTGAAGGTATTTTTCCATGCAGTCACAATTACTGAATCTGCTATCTGAAAAGGATACAATTCTGTATTAAATCTTTCCCTCTTGACTTTGAGCCAAGAAAACTAACATTTGGGTTTGGAAAGAAACAGTCCTGATTCTCTCCAGCATGGATTTATCCTGCTACAAGGCAAATGCTAACAGGCTTCAGAAAGGAAGACATGCAGGCTATTTCCTTGGTAACTGTCCTTGTGGCGAAGTACCTGCTTCTCCTCTGCTGGCTCAGCCCCTTGCCGCTTTGGAGCCACAGGCTTGGGCAAAGCAAAAGCCCTTCCCAGTCACACAGGGTCTGGCCGATCCCTTCTCAGCCAGTCCCTTGCTCAGTTTCTCTCTCCTTCTGGGGAGAGTGCAATCTGCCTTGCAGGAAGAGTTTCAGAGTCCTGCTGCACCTACTTGCTGGAAGCTACTCTACATCTCTCCTCCCCTCTGCTTCCCTGCCAGGAAGGGTTTAAAAAGGTCCCCAGCAATTGGGGCCAGATGAAGCTAATTAGTTCCCTGGTAACCCCTGTTCTAGTTGAGCCTTGTTTCTCCGTGGCTATCTCCCCTCAATGGATAGGGAGAGGCCTTTTAACCCCTCTGGGACTAATTACTACCCCTCTCCTGGTAGCTAATTGTCCTGAGATTGCCACAGTCCTTCAGTAGAGTTACACTAGGGATGAATGTGGCTTCATAATCTTTACAGAATCCAAATTTCCTTTCATCACCTCCTCCACTGAAATTGAAAGGTAGCAAATTTAAAGCTGATAAAAGGAAATACTTTCCTCAAATAGTGTACAATTAACCTGGGGAACTCACTGTCACAGGAGATCACTGAGCTCAGTAATATTAATAAAGAATTAGACATTTAAATGAACAAGAATACAAAGTTATAATAAAACATTATTTTTAATTGTACCTCAGTCCTTTATATAATAGGGCAAATTCACCTCTCATGAGCACCCCCTTGCGCAAGTGCATATGCCTCCATTCTCTCTGTTTGTCCCTGCTCCAGGAGGGAGCAGGGCCCCAAGGCTCCCTCCCTGAAGACAATGTCATTAGCCTGTTGGGAGCCTTTCTGGTCACAGCTCTCCAGCTGGGCCACTATAGTTCAGTTCCCCCTCTGGGGAGCCTTAATGTCCAGGACACTTCCCCCAGTTGCTAATGGAGAGACCCAGGCCTACCCACTACTCCAGGTCCTGGCCCTGGCCCAGGGACCCTATAGATAGCAGCCATCCACTGTGTCCCATTATCTATGGGTCACTTCCCCATGGTCTCACACTGTCTTCACCCTTACCTCGGGACTTGTCCTAATGGAGTCCCTGCAACCAGCTCAGGACTCCCCAGCTTCTGTCCAAGGTTCTGCAATTCTATCAGCCATTCACATTCCTTCAGCTCCAGCAAGGAACTGAACTTCTTTTGACCCTCTAGCTCTTTTTATACTAAGCTTCTGAGCCCTCATTGGCCGTATCCCACACAGCCACTCTAGGCAGCTTCGAGGACCCTCTCCACTGCCCTTTCCTGGGGCAGGGTGTGGCAAGGCCATGAGGCCTCCAGCAGGGGTCATCAGAGGCTCTGGTATACTCAGTCACAATCCTCAAACTCACAACACTCCTGAGATGCAATGAAGTACAATTATTTCCATTTTACATTTGGAGAACTGAGTCACTGAGACTAAGCAGCTTGCCCAGAGACACAGAATGTCTCTGCTGGAGCAAGGAATTGAACCCTTTCCCTCAAGTCCCAGGTTAATACCCTAACTACAAAACTATAACCCTTGCTGGGGTTGAGGGTGGCAGAGTAGGGGGAAACTTCTCTGGGGACAGGTCATCACGTAGCTACCTACTGCAGTGTTTCTCATACTTTCTTCTGAGAGATCTGAGACTGGCTACTGATGGTGACAGAATACTGGACTCAGTGGACCCGTGGTCTTATCTGGTATGGCAATTTTATGTTACCATGTACTATGAGCTGATAAAAATTAGAAAACATACCTGTATCCAAAATTTTTGACCTCTGAATGCAGTATTAGTGATCCTAATAAAGATCACTCCTAGATAAAGGTCCTTCCATTGCCAAAGTCTCTCTATTACTAACTTTGCATGGCTTGTTACAGACCATACACAGAAACAAGATTTTGTTAAGCATTTCGCTTATGTATAAGAACTGCTTTGGCAAAGCAAAAATGAGGCAACCTAGAAAATTGTGTCTTGAGCATGTGTTCTATTAAACATCCCTAAATTCTCACTGCACTTTACAGAGAAAGACATGTTTTCTGCCTGAAAAGCTTGGTGGGTATGAGGGCCAGACTGGAAGCAATAGGGAAGTGGTGGAAAGGCTATTGGTGAAGGGGACAACTGGATGGAGTGAGAGAAAGGAAGGATGTGTTAAATGAACAGAATAGAGGGGTCTGTTCTAACCAAGGGACTGCAACAGCTAATTTGGGCCTCATCCTCAGCTTTGTAAATTGTCATTATTCAATTGCAATGACAATTCACACCAGCTACTCCATATAGGTTCGTATACCACCCTTGTGTCTGTAGAATCTTACAAGAGCATTAAGTGAAGTGACTAACATCTGTTATATAGTTCATTCTCTATCTCGTTCCCTCCCCAGAAGGAGAATTGTGGGTGTCAATGTAAGCGGAAGGTCTCATACTGTGTGCTCTGTGACTTCCAGTTTACTCTACCAAATATGATCGCGTCACTTTCCTCCCCGTTGTTTGTTTATCTCTACTTCTTGTGTCTTGTCTTATGGTTAGGGCCCTACCAAATTCAGGGCCATGAAAAACACGTCACGGACTGTGAAATCTGGCCTTCCCCGTGAAATCTGGTGTTTTGTGAGCTTTTACTATACTATATAGATTTCACGGGGAGATCGGCGTTTCTCAAATTGGGGGTTCTGACCCAAACGGGAGTTGCAGGGAGGTCACAAGGTTATTTTAGGGGAGTTGCAGTACTGCCACCCTTACTTCTGCATTGCCTTCGGAGTTGGGCAGCTGGAGAGTTGTGACTGTTGGTCAGGTGCCCAGCCCTGAAGGCAGCAGTGCAGAAGTAAGGGTGACAATACCATACCAGGCCATCCGTACTTCTGTACTGTTGCTGGTGGCAGCTCTGCCTTCGACCTGGGCTCCCACCCAGCAGCCACCACTCTTCAGCTGCCCAGCTCTGAAGGCAGCGCCACGGCCAGCAGCAGCACAGAACTGCTGTACTGCAACCCCCCACCGCATCAATAATCTTTTGACACCCCCCCCCAGCTCCTTTTTGGTTCAGAACCTTTTTGGTTCAGAACCCCTACAATTACAACACTGTGAAATTTCCGATTTCAATAGCTGTAATCATGAAATTTACTATTTTTAAAATCCTATGACCGTGACATTGACCAAAATGGACCATGAATTTGGTAGAGTCCTACTTATGGTTAAGCTAGAAGTTCTTGGGGGCAGGAACGGTCTTTCTCTTTTATTTAAAAAATGGGCCACTGAGGGTCCTGGCCCCTGACCAAGGCCCCCAGTCGCTACCACCATGCAAACAATAAGACACAACAATTATTAGAGCTGGTCCAAAAATGGGGGAGAATTAGCACTAAAAATTCATCCATTTTATTAGTTGAAATAAGAAATTGATATTTTTTAATCAAGCTCTGGAAAATTTCAACCAACTCTAATACAGATGATGAGTGAAAGCAGGAATCTGGGAGCAAGAGAAGAAAGCAGGGAGACAAGAAAGGAGAGAGGAGGAGGAGGAGCGAAAGGACTTTATGATAGAAATACAGAAATGAGAACTCAACTAAAAACAAATAAAACAAAACCCACTACATAGGAGCCATAAGGTTGGTGCCTGTTCTTATTGCAGCTTCCCTTGCCTGACACCTTCTCCTCCTTGTTCCTTCCAGTCTAGCTGAGTGGCTTTTAGAACTGATTGAAAAAATTCATCAAAACATTTTTTTAATCAAAAGAAATGGGGGAAACATTTTAATTCATTCCCTCCCTCCCCTGTTTTTCAATCAGCTCCACTTGCTTTAGATTAAAGAAAAATCAAAGACTATATTAACCACGAGAGGGAAAGCAGAGTATGTCTCACTCAGCAAGATCTTCCAGCTTGAAATGCCTCTTAGCCCTGCCCCCACTCAAAGCAGACAAAGGAAAGAGGCAGCATTGCCTAGTGACCAGAGCACTCCAGAGCCAAGAATAGAAACTGGGTCTCTACTGGGAAGCCCTGGGCAAGTCACTTCTCTGTACCTCACTATCCCCATTTTACAGATGGAGAAATGATCCTGGCCTCCTTTGCATAGTACTTTGAGCTCTATGGATAAAAAGTGCTCTATAAGAGGTGCTATTATTATTTATACATTGAAAGGCACAGTACCTGATATCATAGCTACATGTGCCACACTGCAGTCAAAATTTTCACAAGTGACTAGTGCCTCACTATGACATTTTTGGGTGCCTAACCTGGATCACCAAAAGATGCCGGATTGTCAGCAAGTGCTGAGCACTAGTCCTCTGACAACATGCTCTCTTTAATTGGACACCCAAAAATTGAGGCACTGAAAATCACTAGTCCCTTTTGAAAATCTCGGTCTGTGTATTTTACAAAAATCATTAGTCTTGAGATCAGTAAAGTGGGTCACTCATGAACATATATAATGTTCATATTGTTCTTTTCATCATAATGCCAACAATGAAATTTGTCAGACCACAGCTACCTTGTGGTCAAGATATCTTGCATACTGACTGCATAGAGGGTGATATGAAACAAAATCGGGTTTGTCTTTTCTCTTATGTCAGTTGCACTCAATGAGCTTTTAGCAAAATTTTCCAGCACTTTGAGGCAATGTGCCACCTTACCCAAAAAGATCTCAACTGGAGCAGCCATTGTCTGCAAATTCCCATTCATTTGTGTGAGTTTTAGCCCACACATTCAGGAGAATAGGGTTTGGAATGACTTGATCCCGATTGGGTGGCAGTGTGCTTACAGCTGAATGGAAGGTAGGTAAGAGTAGTGCTTCAAAGGCTACCACAGAGGGGCTCATCATTATGGCAGGGAAAAACAGGAGATCTTAGAGTACCAGTTACAGAAGCCTAAGTACCAGGATTTGAATACCACTATTCTAGGCAAAATCCTGCCCTTTCTGGTGAAAGGGAGAGGAGAGATGAGTGCTGCCAGGCATCCTGATCATAAGACAGAGAGATCAAGGCAGTAAAACATGTTGTTCAGTGCCAATTTTGGAACAGCAGTGTAGAAGTAGCCCTCACTTTAGCAAGACTATGATGCTGAATGCTCTCACTACCTACTGGCTTGGCCATCTCTGAGAGCCCTCTTGGAGCTGTGGTGCACGAATGAGCATGGGCCTCTCTCTTCTTCCAGGACTGTGTTGGTCCCCTCCAAGTGCCCTTTTACTTCCCAGCACCAATGCAACACATGGTACAATTAAGCTGATACAATATTGTTGATCCATAAGGTTATGTTGGCCTAATTTTTCACAGTGGCTTCTGATTTTGGGTGCCCAAATTGAGATGACTTAAAGAGGCATGATTTGCAGAAAGTGCTGATGAGCATCCACCCTCCAAAACTCAGGCCCTTTACGGTGTCTCAAGTTGGACACCCAAAAATCACTAAACATCCTCAGCAGTAATATTCAACTTTTCATTTAGTGGTAGTTGCAGAGATAATTTAATTCCTCTGTTTCATTGAACATCAAACCTCATAAACTCCTTTGGGGATCTCTAATGGGAATCCATCAACATGAAAGATATATATTGGGAAGATCATAATCAAGTTAATCAAGAGGAGACACCCCAAAGCTTTGTCATTAAAGGACTCCAACATAAAAGCCTCCGGGGTGGTGTGGGGGAGCGGAGAGGAAGAGGTTTATGTACCATGCCTGGCCTATGTTAAGAAAATTTAAAACTTGTTTCACAACATAAAAAAACCAAAGTGTCAAGTCATTAAAAGCAGAAAAACAGCTTCCAATACAGATGCCCTTTTCCAGACTGGTTTACGATGAGAGAAAATACAGATTTATAATACATTTTAAAAAACCCACAACTGACAACATGTAACTACAAGATATATAGGAGGCAGCACAGAGCATAACTTCATTACATGAATATTAAAGAAAATTTAGTATCAGTGTAGTCCATGTTGCTGCAATTAAGAATACACACCTTTTATACATATGATTAATTTCTCTCCCCTTTTTGTTCAATGTCTTAAGTGTTTGCAAAGCATGGGAGCCTCTAACTATTACCCTAATCTAAGATTTACGGGGTTGATCTTATTATTGTCCAATAATTTGCCTGGCTAGAGGAGTAGAGCCAGGAAACCCAGGACATGGCCAATGTATGTGTATGAATGGATGTATGGCATGTGGTTCTATTGCTTCTTAGTTTTGTTATGACAAGGGATAATCCTTAAACAAGCGATCTTACCCTTGCATACTCAGGGATTGTTTAAGGAGCCAGCATCTCTAAGGGGAATTTTGTGTAAAGGAGGAATTTCAGGGAGGGAGCGAAGGGAGTAAATATTCTAAAGTGATACGTCATATTGTGCTATCCAGGA
This sequence comes from Gopherus evgoodei, assembly GCF_007399415.2. Classification (NCBI taxonomy): domain Eukaryota; kingdom Metazoa; phylum Chordata; order Testudines; family Testudinidae; genus Gopherus; species Gopherus evgoodei. Next base: position 90,457,624 of record NC_044330.1, read on the forward strand.
AGAGCTAAGAAGTTATATTTTGATTGTTAAAAGGTTCCTTATTTTGCCTGTTGCAAACTGATACTATACTTATGTAAGCAACAGGATGATCACTACGAGCTGGAAAATTGTTACTTCCCATGCATGTCCTCGCAATTAGAAGCTCTCTTAAATAAAGGACTCAAACAGGAAATGGGGACTTTTATAGCTGGGAAGCGCCTATGACCTCCTGATGTTCTGGGAACTGTAGTTCAGTAGGTGAGTGGCCATTTTGTTGCAGGCTTGGCTTGGTAAAGAAAAGAATCTTGCCAAGATTTTCAAAACTGCCCAAGGGATTTGCACACCCATTCGCCATTAAAATTAGTGATAACCAACCAGTCATTTCCACTAGATGGGTTTGAAGATCCCATGCTGTGAGCTTAAGCCTTAGTATAAACCACTGGGATGAGCTGCCTGGTTAATTGTATCACATGGGACCTAATTATTTCTTGGTTGTTGGTTTTTGTTTTTTTTTAAATGAAGAGGAAAATTTTAATCTGGGAGTGAGGGGGACAGGTTGGAGTGGACAGCTCCTGCCGTAAAAATGGTTGATCTAAACCTTCAGAGCGCCCTTCCCAATAGAGCTTACTTAGACACTCTGGAAGGATTCATAAAGAGAATGTGAAGCTCCATAATTTCATTAACAGTTCAAGCAGAGCTTTCCTGGCCTGCTGACACAATTTAGTATATAACTATTGAAATCAGCTAAGGGCGTGTTTATTTTTTTAAGTATCAGAGGGGTAGCCATGTTAGTCTGGATCTGCAAAAGCAGCAAAGGGTTCTGTGGCACCTTATAGACTAACAGACGTATTGGAGCATGAGCTTTCGTGGGTGAATACCCACTTAGTCGGATGCTTTTATTTTTTTAGACATTTTTCTCTTTTTAAATCTCTTTAAGCAGAGAAGCTTTTAGATACCTAACAACTGGCTCTCCCATGGGAGATCCTAACCTCTCATAATGTTCACTCACCTTTAAGTTTTTCTGTTTTTAAAAAGTATGGAGGGGCCTGATCTTCTGCAAATTCATCTCTGGGCTTGAGCATTGGCAAAGCTTTGGAGATGTTTCAATTTTAGGTCAGACTCATTTCAGCAGCCTCTCTAGACAAAAGGGCTCTTTTATTCTGCAGTGTTTTGAATAGGAAGGATATAATCTGAGTGATGAGATGATCTTATCAAAGATGGAGATGTCCCATTCAGCTTGGATAAGCTAAGGTTCTTATGCTTATCAGTGTCTACATTGGTCTGGAAATCTTACAGGAACAAGGCAGTTTTCAACTTAACCTGTCCAATTTGCCTGTTCGAAGCTACCCACAATAAACTTGTGAGCCTATTTAAAACAGTAATAAGGGCTTCACCTGGTGAAATCTAACAGCTATATTTTCATATACATATAGGATCACATCCTGCTCCAACTGGAGCCTACAAAGCTTGATTAGCACCATCTCTGAAACTTGCAGGAATACTGCAAAGCTGATGCTTTGTGAAATCTCTCTGGTTAGTCTGAATGATTCAGGATTTTGAAGTATACGAGTAATTTTCGCTATTGCCAGCTCATTCTATTGGTTATTTTAACTCCAACAAAACCTGTAACATTTTGGTCTGGCCAAGGCCTACCAGAATTCCAGAGAGGCGGGGGCAGAAATAATTAAGAAAGAGTTGGCGTTGTTACCTCCAGTTTTTCTTGGATAAGCCTTATACAAATATTACAATTGGCAAATAATACAACCTTTTATAGATTAGAAACTATAGAAAAGCACCTTGTGGACGATTTTAACAATCCTGATTAATCCCTCCCTACTGCCAGTCTTATCTCCCCTTCTAGTTTGTTCTTGTACAGTCTGCAGGTGAAGAATTGAAAACATTAATCTCAGGACATTTAGTTTATTGCCCATTTCAGCAATGTTATTAGGTGGCTGAATTTGTATGAATTGCTTCCCTTCTGTTCATGATAGGAACAATTACTGCATGTAATACAAGTATTACAAGACTAGTAATACAATTATATAATTGAATGGTATGCCCTCACTTTGAATATAGCCTCACTCTCTCTCAAAAAAAGATACAGAAGAATAGAAAAGGCCCAGAGAAGGGCAACAAAGACTCCAAAAACTGAAGACATGGAAAGATTTCCAGCCAAGGAGATCAGAAAGGTATGGACCCTTTAGCTGAGAGATAAAGTGATAGAGAGCTACATAATGAAGAGTCGCAAAGGGAAGATAAATCTTGAGCTCCTGTTTGTCCTCTCTCTATGCAAGAAAAAGGTGTCATTCAATCAAACCAAAAAGCAACAATTTAAAAACTGATCAAAGGAAATATTTGAGTGTTAATCTCTAGAATTTAAGATATCTTTGAGGCAGAGCTTAATACGATTCAAATAAGTATTAGACAATTATATAGATGATAAGACTATCCAGTTATGTACAAGAGGATAAAAGTCATAAGGGAAATGCAAATCCTCATGCTTCGGGAAGTCAGCCAACATCTCTCTGGCTGGGATTCTACAGAAACATTAAGTGTCCGCTATGAGGCTTCTTTACCTTCAGCTGAAGCATTTGTTATTATCCACTGTCAATGACAGGATACCAGACTATATGGCACATTGCTCTGATCTGAGAGGGCACTTCTTATGTTCCTGCGTACTCAGCTGGTTCATTCATCCTTTCAATTACAACATTACTCACCTTCCTCTTAACTCTGCCTGCACTTTTGGCAACAATGGCAAGGGTGTTGTATGGGGTCCTTCTGTAGGTACAGAGTTGGCTGCTCAGTCCATCTGACAATCTTTGTAGTTCTACAATCACAACTTTATTTTTCAGTTTAAATTCTGCTCAGAAGGATGCTCACAAATGAGAGAGGAAACTGATGGGGGTGGGGCAAGGAGGACAATTGTACTGGGGCCTTGAGCTCAGGGCAGGGCCGGCTCCAGGCACCAGCCGACCAAGCACGTGCTTGAGGCAGCACCTTGGGGCGGGGCAGCGCAGCGCTCAGGTTTTGGGGGGTTTTTTTGGTTCAGCTGGGTGGCGCTGGAGGGTTTTTTTTGTTTGTTTGTTTTTGTTTCGGCCGGGCAGAGCTCAGGGAGCTTGGGCAGCATGGCGCTCGGGGGGGGGGGGCGGGGGACTTCAGCAGTGCAGCGCTCTGGGGTGGGGACTTGGGCGGTGCAGCGTGGTGCTCAGGGGGGGTTCGGCGGCACTCGGAGGGGTGTGTGTTATGGCGGGGCGGCGTTCTTTTTTTTTTTGCTTGGGGTGGCAAAAAAGTTAGAGCCGACCCTGGCTCAGGGGGTCCCCCCCAAACATCTGTAACTGGAGTGAAATGGGTAGAGGTGGGGTCCCAGTGAATATGATGTACCAGTGACCCAAATGTCTCTCAACAGGCCTAGGGGAACAGTGAGACTGTATCTGAATGCATTTTCTATTTAGTCAGTGAATGTTTTTCTTCTAGTCTTTGAACTGGTCATTGTAGGTTTCAGAGATATCAATAGGAAAATATTTGCAGACAGAAATGTGATTTTGCAACTGGCTGTGTCCCTTACACTTCCCCCTTCAACCATCAGCTCTGCCTCATTGTACACCCCCTTCTCTTGTACATTCATGCACTGAGATAAATAGTCCGCTGTCAACATTTCAGCCAGCTCTGCTCCTGACCTCTGATGGAACAAGTTCACTTGAACTAGGTGAAACGAGGGAGAAACTACATTTTGGTGTCAGGTTGAGGTAGAAGGCACCACAACCACATGAACAAAACTGATTATAACAAGTAAATTAAGTTTAACTAAACATGCTACCAGAAGCAGACAGGCCATTCTCACACTATAAGGTGGACTTTCACACAGAAAGCAGCTATAAACTGAGTGTGGCCTGCAAATCAATCAGCTCCCTGCCTCTAGCTAATGAGACTTTCTTCTTTATTAGATTTTTTTATAGACTCATAAAGCCAGCATAGGATGTATTATATGGGCCGTCTGTCTACCCTGTCTGTCTGTGTGCCACTGGCACTCATACCAATAGCATTGATAATGTTGAACAGAGGTTAGAACTTGACGGAATATAAAAGTAATTGAGAAACTAAGCAAAAAACCAACACAAGGTTGTAAAAGGGATTGTAAAATCAAAGCAAGTCAACAGGAAGATTTCTCTGTAAATCCCATGCAGTGTTTGGGCAGCCTTTGTGGGAGCACTCATGTAAATGTCAGTCCTTGTTTATGTGAAAAACATGGACTGTTTCTCAGAACTCTAAGTGTAACATGATTAGTTAAAAAAAAACAAGTTATGTCAATCTGGGTAGGCCTGTTTCTTCAAAGTCCTATAACGACTTCATTTAACATGTGTTACACAAAGGACTTTGGAGCCATTCCCATACATCTCAATTTCCCTGCTCACGAAGCTGATTTTTGCAATTCTTTATTTTGCTGGCATTGCTGTAAACAATGCGCTGCCCTTCAAAACAAAGAAAAAACATTGTCAATGTTTTTAAGTAACCCCTCCACTGAGTTATATTGTTACTTTTAGCAACTACAGAACAGAAATATTCTGATACATTGCCAAAATGGGTCCCCATAAAGCAACACTTCTTTAAAGTTTTTGCCCCCATTAAAGGAAGTTATCTGGACTTTCTCCAGAAGGGGTGATTTGGTGTGGGGGTGGGGTTTTTTTTGGTTTTTTGTTTTGTTTTGTGTTGTTTTTGTGCTAAAGCTTTCACAGAAGATCAAGTGTTGTTGTTCATTATAAATTCATTAACAGCATAGCTGCTAACATTCAGTAAATTAACAAGGAACTTTTATTACATCCGATCAAGCTCTTGTTAAAGATAACAAGTTCTTTTCATTCTTTGTATTTGTATAACAGTCACTTTTCTGGAACTCATCAAAGCCTGTTGTGAATTCATGCCAAAGCACTACTCTCCCTTTTAGTATGTTTAAAAAAAATTAACAAAACCCTATGATCACATTGAGAAAACACGGTTTATGTTAAATTTTTTCTAGATAAAAAGACTTGGAATTGTAGAGAAATCTGCCCTCAGATCTGCAAAGAGCAGAGATAATCCGCTGCAAACAACCCTGAAAATGCTGAATTTTTCATGCTTGCTTTTTATTGTTTTGTTTTTGTACAAAATAAGCTCAGCTAAATATCCTCTTTATGAAATCTGACAACGTAACAATGCTCCATTGTGGCCTCACTTTAGAGTAGCTTTTCACTCAAATATAAATTGCTGAAAAGTTATTTTATATAATCAGTTTAACCAAGTGATTAAATTAAGAATCTTATCAAACAATCAAAAGTGGGAGGGAAGTATGTTTTGCTTTGAACTGTTTCATGAATACATTTTAGAGGAAGTTGCTTCAAAAACAAATATTTTGGGGACAGGCTAGTGCAATGAGATCTCTTTGTTGTGTATCAATATCCAAATATGTATCCCCCCAACCTTAGGAGAAGTGAAAGAAATGTTTCTGAAAGCCCATTCAAGTCAATGGGAAGATTGACATTGACTTAGATTAGGGCTAGAGTCAAAGCCCATTGTTAGCACTCCACAGTGAAGACAGCAATAGTCTCTCCATAGGATAAAATACTGTTAACTGCACCTAAGATTGGACAAATTGATTTCTTTATAAACCTCAGTGGAAACCATCCTAAATAATCAGATTCATAATCCAGTCTCATTACTCTAACACTACTAGAAGAACAGATTCCCAGTGAACAGGAATACACGGTGAGGGAGGTCAAATCAAGTATCTCTGCATATACTGACGAAGTGGGTATTCACCCACGAAAGCTCATGTTCCAATACGTCTGTTAGTCTATAAGGTGCCACAGGACTCTTTGTTGCTTTTTTCTGCATATACAGGAAGCCAATATTTTTTTAAAGTTCCTTTGTTTTTGCCTCCATCAGTCAACCTCTTTTTAGTACTGAGATTTTCTCTTTTGGAGCCATTTGTTCTTAATAAGTGACCTAAGCAGGAGCATCTCTTGAAAATACAGTCCTGTACCTTCATTTCTTTGCTATGTCTGTTGGCCAAAATGAAGCACTCACGCACAATGGAACTGAACATGGTGATGGTCATTTCTCCTCCTCCCAGTAGGATAAAGTCTTATCTGGGCAGCTTTCCATTGACTGGTTTCAGAGTAGCAGCCGTGTTAGTCTGTATCTGCAAAAAGAACAGGAGTACTTGTGGCACCTTAGAGACTAACAAATTTATTTGAGCATAAGCTTTCTTGGGCTACAGCCCACTTCATTGGATGCATGCATTGGAAAATACAGTAGGAAGATATATATATACACAGAGAACATGAAACAATGGGTGTTACCATACACACACTAACGAGAGTGGTCAGTTAAGGGGAGCTATTACCAGCAGGAGAGAAAAAAACTTTTTGTAGTGGTAATCAAATTGGTCCATCTGCAGCAGTTGACAAGAAGGTGTGAGGAACAGTGGCGGGGGGGGGGAATAAACATGGGGAAATAGTTTTACTTTCTGTAATGACCCATCCACTCCCAGTCTTTATTCAAGCCTAAATTAATGGTGTCCATTTTGCAAATTAATTCCAATTCAGCAGTCTCTCATTGGAGTCTGGTTTTGAAGTTTTATTGTTGTAATATTGCGACTTTTAGGTCTGTAGTCAAGTGACCAGGGAGATTGAAGTGTTCTCAGACTGGTTTTTGAATGTTAAAATTCTTGACGTCTGATTTGTGTCCATTTATTCTTTTACATAGAGACTGTCCAGTTTGGCCAGTGTACATGGCAGAGGGACATTGCTGACACAATGATGAAGTGGGCTGTAGCCCACGAAAGCTTATGCTCAGATAAATTTGTTAGTCTCTAAGGTGCCACAAGTACTCCTGTTCTTTTTCCATTGACTGTTATGCTGTGTTTGAAAATCCTCTGTAGGGTCACAATCCAAAAGTCAAGGGGTGAAGCTGAGAGAGCAGCCACCTGCAGTCTTTTTATATCTGCATAATATCAAATACCTTCAACCTAAAAAGTTCTTAGACTGCTCTAGCATCCCACAATTACCATGCAATGTATCCTCACTCCCTAAGTCAGCCTAAGGTTCCAGTTTGATAAAGACAATTGTTGTTAATGTCAGTAATATTATGTAATGCACTGATGGAAAAGCTACAGAGAAGCAGTATGGTATAGAGAATAGGGCACTGGCTTGGGGCTCAGGAGACCTGGGATCCATTTTCAGATCTATCACTGACCTCCTGTGTGACCTTGGGCAAATCACTTCATCTCTGTTTCCCCTTTTGCCCTTTGTCTGCCTTGTCTATTTCAGCTAAACCCAGGGTTGTGAGTTCAATCCCTGAGGGGGCCATTTGGGGATTGGCCCTGCTTTGAGCAGGGGGTTGGACTAGATGATCTCCTGAGGTCCCTTCCAACACTAATAATCTATGAATTGTACAGACTGCCCCTTACACTGTGCAAACATAGTGTGCCACACAGCTGGGCCCTCATCTTAGTTAGCGCCACCAGGGTGCACTGTAATATAAATTTTTGCTTGGAGCTGCAGTGCTAGTGGTAGGCCATGATACTTTCCAGGCTGTACTCGCCATTTTCAATCTTGCTGCTGTGCTTAATCTAACACTCACTCCCACATTATCCAGGATGTGTACTCAGACAATTGCCAGCAGTGGCTTTAGGCACAGAGGTGAAATTCACCCTTATACAGAGGCCCACAAAAGACCTACATACAATACAGGGCTTAAGCAAGGACTAAGGTGGTGCAGACAGACCTTGTGGGAGAATTGCTTCCAGCAGTAAGTATTGCTTTCAGTGAGTAAGCAGCATCCTAGGGCATAAAAACCCAGGGGAAGTTGAACTAAACCAGAGCTATGGCACAGTGTTGTATCTTTCAGAATCTTAAAGTCTCCCCACATGCTCCTGCCAAGTGCTGTTCTGCTCCCTATGGCCCAAATAACAACCACCTACCACGGTCCTCACCATGAAGCGAGCAGACCCCTGTTAAATAAGTAGTGACCCTACATACATCTAAGTCCAAGCAGCAAAGATGCAAGACTAGGGAGAAAAGATAGGAATACGGGGTAGGAGACCCAAGGAAAGGCAAAGGAGCTGGAGGGAGGTTTGTCCAAGGAAGGTGAGGGAAAAGAAAGGGATTGGGGATGAAAGAGGCACAGGGAAGCATGGTAAAGAGAGGGGGCAAGTAGGCTGGGACATACACATTTCAGTTAGCACACCAGTGCAGCAAATGTAGGTGCCAATTGTTTGCCCAATATTATCCCCATTAGTTCTTATTCTTCTTTATTTTTATTTAACCAAGTCCGCTACAACCCTATATTTGATATGAATGACAGTCTCCAACACCAATAAAATTCAGGACCAACTCCCTCTTCAACAACACAGGCTCTTCCTACCACAGCCATTCAGGGGGTCATAACAGCACTTTGTAACGAGGGCTATTTACTACTAGTAAAAATCCCCAATTGCTTCCATATCTCTAAAGCACCAGGAAAGCAACTCTTCCACAACTAGCAAAGTATTATTATTAAATATTCATATTATGGCAGTACCTGAATCCACTAACAGGATCAGAGCCACATTGTGAAAAATCACCGTACAAAACACAATACGAATATGGTCCTTTCTCTAAAGCATTGACAGTCTAACAATGCATGAGGAGGGGGTCTGAAATAATTAGATATTTATTATTTCACATAACAGGAACCTTAAATAAGTCTTCTCATAACCTAGGATTGAGTCTGTGTCACAGGAACTCTAATTATTTCCCATTATTTCCAGCAACTTGTTCTTGAAACATTCATCCATCCATATTCATGGTTGATCCTGCTGTCATGGAAGCCTATGGATGTTTGGCAACTAAATTCAGAGGGACCAGTGTGAAATTTGAGAAACATTACACCCAGTTCATTACTAGCAAACTTACACTGGAGACAAGAGGAGAGGAGTCACAGGGAAAACACAGAATAAGGCCAGATACATTGATTTTTATATGTAAGCAGAGTCAGGATAAGCTCTACCTGACATCTGGTGGAAGGAATGTCAGAGAGTGTATTTGCATAGGCACGCCCACCCTATCCCAGACTCCCAAGCTGTGGGATTGCTTGGTGACAAATTGCTCACCCTCAGTTGGGTGGTACTGGCTAGACATGGGACATGGGTTCCAAAACCCAGAGAATTGAGAGAGGCTGGGGGCAGGTATTTGTGCCTGGTGGTGCAGGCTCCTTGTGGAGCTAGAAGCACCAGTTGCACCCCCTCCTCTCTCCACTGTGGAATGTCAGAGTTGATTTTTTATTTCCTTAAGAATCCAGATACAGGTTACTGAGCTGAAATCACTTTGGGCTAATGGTGCACTAGCACTGGGGCTCCCCTACTATGAGCTGGAATCACTAAGAGTTGAAATCACAAAAAAGCTGAAATGACTGAGCTGAGAGCACTGAGCATTGTGCTAACTAGTGGGGGAGCCTGAAGATATGCTGTGGAACAGAGCAGCTGGTGGAGCGGAGCAGTTGCGTGGACGGCTGGAGTGGATCATGAGACAGCTGGTGGCAGCAGAGCGGAGTAGCTGTGGGACGGGTGGAGCAGCCCACAGAGTGAGCAGAGCTGAGCAGTTTTGCAGAGCAGCTGGTGGAGCGGAGCAGTTCCTGAGGATGGCTGGAGGAGCAGAGTGGAGCAGCTGGTAAAGCGGAGCAGTTCATGGAGAAGGCGGAAGCAGAACCCACGGAGAGGCAGGGCAGTTGGCCCCGGACCACGTAAGGTGCCCCTTTCTACCCAGGCTGGGGGGGGGGGACCTCTACAGATAGACTCTTGAACTCTGGGGTGGCATTGACCAGAGACTTTTGGGTTGTTGGACTTTGGGGTGATTGGACTTAAAACCCTAAGCGGAAAAAGGACAGTGGCAAACGTACTTGGAGGGGGGTTTTTGTTTATGGTTTGTGTTATAACCCTGTTTGTGGTGTTTCTCCAATGGGATGCCGCATTGATTCCTTCCTTTATTAAAAAAGATTTTGCTACACTCAGACTCCGTGCTTGCGAGAGGGGAAGTATTGCCTCCTAGAGGCGCCCAGGCGGGTGTGGTATGTGAGTGTCCCAGGTCACTGGGTGGGGGCTCGAGCCGGTTATGCATTGTGTTACTGAAACGGAACCCCTGGATACTGAACCCGGCCCTTGTTGCTGCCAACTAGAGGGGCAGAAGGGTTACATATAAATAAACACCTTTGCTGATAATAAATGTAGGAGTTCCAATTAAAATCCTCACTGAATGCTGAACTTTTTAAAATAATATTTCAGTATGAGCTATATGGGATATAAAGTATAAATAAAAACTTCAGTGCATGTCTCTCTCCTTTACCCTAGCCTAGTTTTCATGTTTATCCTTCATCCCAGTAAGGGGTGTTGGCCATTTAATCATTATCTGGTTTTGGACTCATTTCACAATTACCCCAATGGAAAAAAAAAGTTAGGATGCCTCCAATTCCCTAAAACCCAAATCAAATTTTATCCACCCACTCCAACATCTGCAGATGAGTAGGTTTCTTTATTGTCATTATCAATCATATCTCATCGTTATTTGTGAACATCTATGAATAATAAACTTTCCATCTCTGCTGAAACTATATCTGTGAGATCAATCCTGTACACAATGATTAGTCAAACTCCCATTGAAGTCAACAGGAATCTCATTCAAGAAATGATAGGGGGGAAGAGCTCTTATTTGATACAATTACTTGCCTTGGTGGTAAGAGTACATACAAGGATCATTATAAGATGTAAGAGAAGTGTTTCCTGTAATATAGCGCTTCACCATAGCATTCTGAAGTTAGTAGCTGTGAGGCGGTAGCTAGCTGCCAGTAGTCCCTATGTCAGTACTGCTCCACAGAGCATAGAGAGAATATATGAACAGGAATGCTGATTTGAAGCAGCGACCATGGGAAGTTTTGTTAGGGACAGGTAAGGGTCTGTTACATTTCCCAGAGTTAAGATTGTCTTGGTGAGACAACCTCTAGCGTTCAAAAGTCACGAGATACAATTTTGAGTCTGAGATTTAAAAAATTTGGGTTCTTTTTATTTGCCTTGTGGTTAGTGAGCCTTCATGGGTCATACTTTCAAGCTTTTTCCACCACTATGGGTATGTCGACACTTAAACTGCTGCAGTGGCACAGCTGCAGCTACACCATGGTAATGCTTCAGTGTAGACGCTCACTACAGTGACTGGAGGTGTTCCCCACTCACTGTAGTTAATCCACCTCCCCAAAAGGCAGTAGCTAGGTTGATGGAAGAATTCTTCTAACCTCTCACGCAGGGACTGCCTCAGGCTGGTGCGGGGGGGCCTTAAGGCAGACTTTGCCATCTTCTCCCTCTTAACTCAGGACCCTTTAGGCACATCTTACCTTCTGCAAGCATTTGTGCCACCACCACCCCCAGCTGAGGGAGGAGGCAGCATTTATATTGTCCCTTTGTCCCAGCTCATTCTTTATTGGCTGGTGAGAGCAGGGCCGTCCTTAGGATTTACGGGGCCCTACACAGTATTATTAAATTGGTGCCCCTATGCCGGATGGCAGCCCAAGCTCACAGCCTGGTGGGGGAGGGGGAGGAGGGACTTGACAGCAAAGGATAATGAGATGCCCAGCCTGCCTCATGGTGGCAGAGAGTCACAGTTCCCCGCAGAGACTTCCATGCACTCTCCCTCATGCAGAATGGACATGAAGAAAGTACTTAATTAAAAGCACTAAAATTTGGGAATAAAAAATGTCAGTCACAGGTTTTTTGATATGCCCTGAAGTTTGTCGGAGATTTATTTGCAAAAACTTCATAGTAAGGGTGAGTCAGCTGTCCTGCTGAATACAACATTACATATAATGGAATACATGATGCAGCTCTTCTCTGTTTTACATTTTCTTCATCAGTATTTCTAAGTTGAATTTATATTTTAAATGTACTCAAATCTTAAACCAGCATTCCAGATTACTACATATTTAACTCACTGAAACAAAGACATTCTTTTAAATTAATCAGAGAGGTTTAGTGTGTTCAGAACAATGTTCATTGCTTTTAGAAAAAGGGAACAGTAATTTACTTTGTGTGATCTCCATAACAAGAGACATGGTTATGAAATTTCACCAACTTTAAAAAAATATGTTTCCAAAGATTTTAGGTATAACAAGGATTTTGTCTTACTAAGGTACTGATTTTGCTGGAGGGTTCTTTTAAAACTAGTTTGTCGGCTAGTCAGAAGTAAAGAAAGGGAACTCTTTGTCCAGCTATCTGGAAGGGAAGGACTGTTGTCCCTTTAAGGGCTCTCTTCAGTGGGGAGTGGGGAGAGAGGTGGTGAAGGGATGGACAGAAAGGACAGGAAGACTTGGAAGCACTTTTTTTTTTTAACTATAGTAATTAAAATGTGTATTTTAGATAAGAGAGGTCTTTTGAAGGATTTATTTAAAAAACTATGTGTGAAGATCCACACATTTAAGGCTAAAGATGATTGTGCATCTAAAACTCTATGCAAGCATTTTTTAGAAATGTGATTTTATAATCTTCACCAGCTCACTAATGAAATATTTTTAAAGCAAATTTTAAACTAAGGTCCTGTAGACTGACATGTTCTGTGTAAATATTACATTAATGCACAACTGTTTTTGTCAGTAAAGTCAGAAACTGACAGTATAAAAATTTATTTGGGCATAAGCTTTCGTGGACATCTGATGAAATGGGTTCTAGTCCAGAAAAGCTTATGCCCAAATAATTTGTTAGTCTTTGAGGTGACACAAGGACTCGTCCTTGTTTTTGCTGATACAGACTAACAGGACTACCACTCTGAAACCTGTCAGTATATACCTTGGGGTTGGCAAATGCCTGTTAAATGGCTTTATTACCCCTTGAATGTCTCTTTAACAGTTTCAGTGTTGTGCTAATAGGTCTGGCAGGCTGGAGGTTTTTTCACTTTTAACTACTAGATTCCCTCCCAAGGAAGACTCACCAGGCTAGAGCAGCCATCTGTGGGAGCCTGCAGGAAGGGTCAGAACAGGGATAGGAAAACAAGAGGGTGGACACTAAGACCCAGTGGTGCCCCAAATTTTCAGGTGCCCTACGCAGCTGCCTATGTTGCCTATGACTAAGGACGGCCCTGGGTGAGAGGAAAGCCTTGCCACACCCTCTCTGCAAGGCTCCTGGCCACAGGCCCTTAAAAGAACAGTGACAGGAACACTTGGGAAGATAGGAGTTTTGTTTAGCTCTCACCCCCTTAAGTAATAGGGCACTATCGATCTCAGCCAAACAGTTGATATAGGGATGATGAAGTCACTCCCAACTTGAAGCTAATGTTGAGACTAAAGCTCTGGTAGCCTGCCCAACTTATTGGTAGTTAGGTGAAAGCTAGTTTATCTTCTCTTTCCAACCCCCACGTGGGGTTACAATAAAACTTCCCAGCACAATTAAAGACGAAACAGCATGTTACGTTTAATATTCAAATGACAAATTTAGGTGAAAATAATATGAGTTCTCAGGATTAAACATACAACAACTAACCCATTAAATATACATGTGTGTGATCTTTTAGACAGCAGGACTGTTTAACTGACAGTTGTTTTAAGAATTTAAGGAACTATCCTATAGGCACTGTTCTCAAATAAATTCTGGGGGTTCTAGCCATGCACACACATGCATACATGCACTACTAGCCATTTGCTGGAGTTAAAAACAAGTGCAAGAATGCTGAAATAGAGGCCTGCCTCTACGAATAAAGATTGGAAAACAAACAAAACCCAAAGGGCTCATACATATGCAGGATGGTTGTCATATCTCTGGTGGTTTCATTCATCTTCAGGTACGTGGTTGAAAAGATTAGCTAGTATTGGCTCTGATATTTAACTTTGATGAACTTGCTGGCTGGTTAGAAGTTACTTGTTTGTAGATGTTGAATCTTAGATGTTACATGTTTCTCTATTCCTGCCCCTCGGTGGCCAGCCAGGACAGCGGAGGAAGCACAGGCCTCTTTGAAGCCAGGAACAAACCTGCTAGCAGTAAGGCTTCTTCCCTTCATCCAGTTTTTGAAGATGGTGACCTGACTAGTTTTCCCCCTTTGGAACTTCTCTCAGGAATTTCTTGGCAAATCAGAATGGAGCTCTCCTCTTCTGAAGTCACTAGCATCACCAAATTGGATCTGCTTAGGACTCCTTTATGCGAACAAAGAACCTTTCTATTCCAGTGACTTTAGGTTAGGAAAGCCCACGGATCCAAAAATATACCCAGTCAATCAACGGCAAGTTCACTGATATTTTGAGACATTTGTGATCATGGGTCACAGACCCTATATCAACCATCCTAAAAAGTTCTGACTCAAAAATAATTTCAAAAAGTAAAGGTGGCTAAACATTGGAACAGAAATCACAGGAAAAAATCCTACATTTTCTCAGCCATGCACAGAGAGGGACAGTTCCTGTTCTGCAGAGAGATGCTTATCACTTCCCTTTTATTTTAGGGGAGAAAGGTTAGACTTTAATTCAGTCAGCATAAAAAGTCTTTCTCTTCAGGCCAATCTTTTCTCACACTAAATTTGTGGAAGAAAAAAAAGTTGCATCAACTCTTTGCTTCTTTGATTTTCATTTCTACAGTTCGTTGATCAAACAAGGAGAAGACGTGACTGCAGCCAACATTTTTAAACTCAAACAACCAAAAGTGAGGCTCCTAAGTCCACATTTAGGCACTGAAATAGAAATGGTCTGATTTTTGGTGCTCACATTGACTTCAATTTGATTTGTGGGTGCTGATTTACTTCTGAAAATCAGGCCACATCTTTTTGGGTGCCTGCGTATGGATGTAGGAACTTAACTCTAAGCATCCAAGTTTGAAAATGTTGACCAGATATTATATTCTCTGCTCTTTTGCAGCTCTCCAGAAGATGAATGGTGAGAATGTATGCCCCTTCCTTCTGTATGCTGCAGCTTTCCACTGAAAGTAGATGAGAAGATGTTCTCTCATGAAAACTTGCTTCTGTCCATCCCAGGAATATCAGTCACTTACGTGAAAAAATAAGATGCATTCTTTGAGGATATGAGAGGCGGATGTTGAGAGTATTAACTGGGACAGACCTTCACTTTTCTTAAATTCTTTCACAAAGAGATCACTGCTTCTGGCTTCAGAGACTACACACTGGGAGATGATGTACTGACCTCAGTCTGTTATGTAATAATTAATTTTATTCCACCCAGCATTCGAATAGCTCATTTGAGTGAAGTCCCAAAAATTATCAAGAGCAGCCTGCAAATTTTCAAGGCACTTCCACCTGCTTTGCACATCTGAGACAGCACAAAGCAACTTCTTCTTCTTCCTTCATATGGCATTTGAAAAGTAATGAGTTGGGATTATAATTGAATTTTAAGATTTGAAAGTCATTCTAATTTTTCAGGGGTAGCTAAGTGGATGCCCTTTATGCCACCCAGGCAAGCATGAATGGGACTGTTGTCCATGGTGTGTTGCATGGTTTGCACCTCACCACAGTCACAACAAAGCAAATGGAAATTTACCAAGGAGTGACTCGGGAGAATCTTTGGATGGTGCAATGCCAACATGGCTAGTCCTATACCACTGATCTGTCTCCCCATTCATGTTGGGGGCCGGGGGGGAAGCGGCTGCCAAAATTAGAGAAGGTGCATAATGGGGTCGGAAGGTCTGGAGAGAGCACATTACACTCCACCAGAGCCTTGGCTGGCACAGTTGTTGGCTCCAGTTGGTATGATTTAAAGCAGTCCTGAGGCCAGGGCTGGCTCCAGGCACCAGCGAAGGAAGCAAGTGCTTGGGGCGGCCAATGGAGAGGGGCGGCACGTCCGGGTCTTTGGCAGCAATTCAGTGGCTGGTCCCTCAGTCCCTCTTGGAGCGAAGGACTCGCCGCTGAATTGCCGTCGAAGAATGAAGTGGCACAGTTGAGCTGCCACTTATCTTTTTTTTTCTTCCTCTTCACTGGAGCCAGCCCTGCCTGAGGCTGCCCTAAAAGTTAGTCTTAGAGGTTTGGATTGCCAAGGATTGAGTAGCCCTAAAGGTGGTTTTGACCATCCTCTCCTCAGCTGCACCAAGTATAAACTCAGCATGACTGAGAACAGAGCCCTTGTTTTTTTATTTATGCACCAAAATTATACCCACATCTTAGTATGTGCCCATGGCACAAAGGGCAAAAATAATGGAAAAGATCATGGCTTCACTACAGTAGACTGATGTTAAAACCAGTGCAGATGTGTGGTTTAACTGGGAGACAGGTACCCATAAACAGCCAGCCCGGAGGGTGTGCAAAGGACATTAATACAGAGAATGGCAGTGTGAATACAGAGCTCTGCAAATAAAAAACAACCCAGACCTTTAATCTGTATTTGTCTGTGCTACAGTCTTTGTTTCTGCCGAATTCTACCCAGAACCCCTTAGAGATGGGAGGATAAGTGCATATATGTCTAAAAAATCAGAAAAGGGCACCAAGAATGTAAACAGGAGTGAATAAAAATAGCCGTGCAGATCAAATTACTCAACACCAAAACATTTAGAACAGTAAAGTTTTCCATTACCTTTCACAGAATATGTAGCACTCCTACACAGCAATCCACAGCCTCCGTCCCAGCTGTTCTCATGGCTACTCCTTGGCCATTGGTTATGCTGCATATTCCGTTAACTCAAACAAAAATGGCATATATCATTTATCTAGAATAACCAAAGGTGCGAGCTAACTAGGAACAGCACAGTAAGAGGGGTTGTCTGCATAATACAAAGAAGGAATATTGCCTAGTGGTTAGAGATTGGGGCAGAGTGTCACACTTTAGTCCAGGCACCTAAATAAGTAGGTTGATTTTCCAAAGTGCTGAGCACTTAGCAGTTCCCATTGATTTTAGTGAAAAGTACTTAATGAAAATCTGTCCCTGTGGCTAACCAGGAACTTGGGTACCTCAGACTAGGCTTAAGGTTTTGAAAACCTTGGCCTCAGACAAATAAAACTTGATGTTACAGACTACGAGAACAGGAAATGGTGCAACATGGACCAGCTATTTGAAGGGGGATTAAAACATAATACTGGCATAAAGGGCAGAAGCCATAACTCAAGCAGGGTGACATTTTATGTGGTGAATGCATGCAAGTCCAGTTCTTAAACAAAAAATGCTAAAGGAAAAATAACACCCCGTGATTAGTTTTAGGCTTTCACTAAGACTTTTCTGCCATGTGATCTGCCATAAATGGGAAGGAGAGTTCTGTAAGTGATTCAGCGAGAGAGAGGGAAAATGGAATGGAGGGAGAGAATGGACAGAAGGAGAAAGAGAACAAAAACAAAAAACCCAGGAGAGCTCCTTTGCTGGACTGTGATATGCTGAAATAATTAGGGATGTTGAAATTCTGTGTACGATCTTGGAAATCCTAACAAACAAATAGCAGTTCCAAGCTAAAAACTATGATGCTTCTCTTGTAGCCCTGCTCAGGCCAAACTCCCATGGAGGAAAAACTTATGTAAAATCAGTGCAGGCTTTGCCTCATTAAAGACTGCATGATCTAGACCCCAGAATAGGATACTGAACTTTCCTTTTGTCCCTGACAATTTTCTCTGGTGACTGTTTAAAAACAAATAAAAACAATCCAGAAAGATTTGATTACAATAGCAGTATTGTCTCTTGGGCAAGATAAGAAAGTTCAGTGACTTAAAATAAAAAGCACATTTAAACCCAGCAACTGTCTTTTCAGCACAGATTAAGGCCAGATACTGTACTCAGTTACATAGAGTAATCTGAAATTTATTGACTTCAATCAAATTACCAGTACTCTGGATTTCCACTGTTGTAACTGACAGCAGAATCCAGTCTTTGGCCTTCTTTTCTATAGGTAGACAGTCTGGCAATACTGAGAATCTACCACAGGAGATTCTCAAGTTTTTTCAGAATGTGGACTACTTTGTAATGGAGTTCATGATTCACCTTGCATTAAATTTGTGACTGCGTGTCCCACTTCCCTCTCATTCACAATCACCTATACACCCTTCCATTCACAATCACAGAACACCTTGTGTTGACTTGTGGCTCTTGGAACGGTAACATTAAATATTTTCCTAATTAATTTTTAGATTCTTTTAATTCAGTTTAGCCATGGAAACAGCAACCATGTGATCAACCAGCTCTGAAATGACCACCAGCTGATGCCCTACAGACCACTGAAGACCATGGATAACAGTGCAGGAGCCCCTGGTTTAAGGTAAATCATTTATGTTGGTTAATTTTGCCTCCTACAGAAGAAATCCCCCACTTCAAAAATCCCTTTTGCTACCTTACATTCCGTTACAACCTTGAGTTCCCATTTCTTCTGATGTCCATATTATGCTACAGCTATTTCATCATTTATTTTCTTCTGCACATTCAAGTGGGGAGTGACAGGAAGGTCAAATTTGTTTTGTGAAAGTCCAATAGCTCTCCTGCAGCACAATTAATAGGAGGACTGTGAGAAACCCCACTGGCAATGATATATAGATAAACATCTGCATTCCTTACATACCACATTCATTTTTCTCCATGAAGAACATCAAACTTCCAACATTGGGTAGACTATGTATCAGTTACCCACCCCAGTTCTTTCTCTCGCACACCCTTTTGGTGTTGAGTATCCATTTGATAACTTGCTCTTCCTTTATGAAGTGCCATGGCTGACTGTGTGAGCCTTTCTTAGATTGTGTGACCCTTTATTTAGATTTGTTAAGTGTCCGTTGCATAATGAGCAAACGTTTAGCCACCTAAAAATATATTTTTAGCTGAATTCTTACCTGACAAATTTATACTGAGCTCACACTATAATTGTATTTTATAGATCTTGAGCTATTTTATGCTCTATTTACAAAAAATAAATAAAGCTTGAATTGCATTCCAGAGCAGAAGATCCTCTTGCACTATACAATGTAAGTATTTTATTTGGCTCCCCTGTTTATGTTAGTTTGTTTTAGTTGCTTTGTGTCTTATTCAACCACAAGAATGCAGCATAATTGGACTAATTCAGTACTGTGTGTCTTTGGCTGCATTTTCTTTCCTGGAAAAAAAGTCAGTTTTTAAAGTAAGGTCTAAAAGTGTTTTTTGTTCTTTAGTTGTGAAACTAAAAACTATACAAATAATCAAAAGAAATTTCATACTGAGAGACTGCAAATAAGGCATGGATTTAAAAACAAAAAGATTGTAGCATAGTTAAAGGGAACAAAATTGTCAGTCCCGGAGACTGGCGTCTGCTATTGTCCCCATAAAACCATAGGAATTGGCACAGTGGATCAGATTAGTGCTGCATCTACTCCAGGACCCTGACACCAACAGTGGCCAGTATCAACTGTTTTAGCAGAGATGCAGAAAAACCTGCAGTAGGCAATTGTGGGATAATCTGCCCCAGAGAACACTTCCTTCCAACCCAAAGAACCAGGAGAGTTCCAAGGGCCTGATTCAGCTCCCACTGAAGTCAATGAAAAGATTCCCATTGACTCTAAGGGTATGTCAACCCTGCAACTGGGAGCGTGCTTCCCAGCAAAGAGGGAAAGAGGCACACTATTTCTACTTGATGTAGTGTCTCATTGAAGTCAATGGCAACATTTCCACTGACTTTAATGGGAGCAGGCGCCAGCCCATAATTAGTTCATTTCAGGGACTCATTGCTTGATGAATTTTGTATGCAGTGTAGCCATGTCAGTCCCAAGAGAATAGAGAGAGAAGGAGGGTGAGGTAACATCTCTTACTGCACCAACTTCTGTTGTCCAAGCTTGTCTCTCTCATCAACAGAAGTTGGTCCAATAAAAGATATTACGTCACCCACTTTGTCTCTTGATGAATTTTAGCTTTTAAAATCAAAGATGGTTTGAATTATACAGGTATTTTAAAAAGCAGTCAGTGCTGGTAAGCCTCTAGGGCCAGCTTTCTAGCTGGACGAAACGAGTGCATCGCCATTGAATTCAATGCAGCTATGCCAGCGCTAGCTTAGAGTCTGGCCCCTATTTTTTAACTCAATTAAAAATGGCAAAAAAATATTTTTTTAATTCCATAAATACCTAGTACACTGAGCTGCAGCCTGGAGTATAATTTTACAGCCAAATAATAAACCCATAAAATAGATGTCTCTAATGGAAATACTGACACAACCTTAAGCACAGTCCTACACAAACATTGCTATAATTAAAGCATTTAATCCAAAGGCAATAGCATCTGATTTTGGAGGGAGAGGGGGTTATATTTTCATGCTGCTACAAACATTAAAAAAAACGAAGCCAAGGATTGGCAGCTCTAGACAGCTTGGCTGGTGTTTAAGTATATACTGTGAGTTCAAGTTACAAAGTAATTGCATTATTCTCTCAACAAACAACAACGGAATGAGAAAGATAAACAGCACACTCCTGCAACAGTGATTCCTGCGCATAAACATTCCAATTGACTTTATGTTGTTTATTACTAATTGGATCCTTTTTCAGATATATTTGCTTACACCAAATCCTGAGTAACTCCATTGACTTCAGTGGGGATCAGACCTCAGACCTCCACCCACAGCTTTGCCCCTCTGCACTCAGGAGAGGGTGAGCAGGCTGAGGGAGAAATGGGTGGGGTTGGGGGGGACACATAGTCCTTTCTCTGGCCCTGTAGAGATTAAGAAAGATAATACCGCCTTGGGCTTTAAGGGGGTCCCTGAGGGCAGCCAGGGGGCAGGGAGGGGGAAGGAAGAGGGCTCTGGCTTCATATAGATCCTAGAGGATATCTGTGGAATTTGGGGGCAGGCACAGCAGTTTATTCTTTGGAGTAGGGTTGGGAACCCTACACCCACCTGGGGTCATATGGTGGAAACTCTATGAGGGATCCTCAGCCTGAAGCTGAGTTAAGTCCCCTGTGAATGACACCAGCTCAAAGGAACTTAAAGCTTTCCTAAAAAGGGAAGCAGGGATTCCCCTTCCATAGGAACCTCCTCCAGCAGCATAAAGCCATAGCTGGGTCTTCGCCACATGCTCTCCACCTAGTATGTAGGTTACATTCCAAGGCAGGCTGGGGGCATGAGCACGGCATGTGGCTGAAACACACTAATTCCAGTGTTTCCTAAATAATGGAGCAGGGCCTAAGAGTCAGTTTCAGCTGGTGAAGGTTAGGTAAGCCCCGTAGCTACCTTTGTCCACCCACCCACTTCTGTGCCATGTGTTAAACCACTAAAAAAATGACGTTTCCACAGGGGTTGAAAAGAGGAGGTTTACACCAGAGGTATAAATCTTCAGAAGTAGCCACTGATTTTTGGGTATCTTCTTTTTCATGTGCAACTTATTACACACACACACATTAAAAAGCCCTCCCTGGCGACACTCGATCACTGCATGAATTGCAATTCATTAATTTCACTATTGACATTTATTTGAGGGCAAATATTTGATCTAAAACATTGCTCTTTGTGAGTACTTGTACTAGTAAAGCTAACATCCTCAAATGTTCATGCGCACTGTGCACAAGAGCATTGCAACCACATCTGACTCTACCTTCATTTCCAGTTAGTTTGAATGCTATAGCATATACTGCATTAGTCAACATAAGGAATAGTAAGCAACACAAAGCAGATGCACTCCTAGGAGATAAAACAGAAAGCAACACGTTCACTCCCAACAGAGTGAATATATAATTTGTCACTAATTATATATCCAACCAGTTCTTTGCAATTTGAGTTTTGAGAATTTACTGGGGCTTGGTGCATGCAGACGTTATGGTTGCCACCTACTGAAGAAGTAAGAAAACTGATTGTGGACTAGTCTTCAAATACAAAATAGAATGAATTCGGAAACCTCGTACTATAGTCTCCTAATTCCTTTACTGACATTAACTTCTTCACATCGAAAAATGCACAAGATAACGTCTCTGAAGTGTTTGTGATCAACCAAAAGAGAATAGGAAAAAATCGAGGGGTATGAATGTAATAGTAACCAAGACAGCAACCAAACTGGGAACGGCTTTATTAGTTAATCTAACAGTATGTCTGATTCCAGAATTGGCAAAACTGAAGAACCATTTAGACACTCAGAGGATACTACATTTCAGCTCCAAAGTTATTAGATGTTTATGGAAATTAAGATGTTGTCATGATCCCACTGCTCATTGTCTATTGTACAATGCTGCCCCCTAGCAACTGACAGCCAGCACAATACATAGAAAATCTAACATTTCTCTGAAATCAAATTCAGCAATTCCATTCCCTTCAAAGTGATTTTAGTTTTGTTGCTCATGTTATATTTTATCAGCACATTTGTGTTCAGGACATCATCTTGCAGTCCTCTCTCAGGCAAATTTCTTCATTGACTTTAATGGGAGTTTTGCCTGAGTAAGGAAAGACAACAGGACAGTAATTTTAATATTTGGCTAATCATCTGTAAGGATGAGTCAAAGATTACCCATGTTTGGCGAGAGCCCTTGCTTATGAAGTACATAATTCTTTATTCCTTGTGCACCCAAAATACCCATTATCAGGTCCAGGATATGTACCGTAGACACATTTAGGGTCAGGTTAAGCTGTTTCATCCCAGTCTGGTGATACAAAGTAGACATATACCTGGTTTAAAGCAAGTTTGTGGCTGCTCTGCATCGCTGGAGTGGCTCAAAGCAGCCAAAAGATACTGGTGAATCTGGCCCCAAACTAGTCCTTTATTCACTGTGTTGCAACTTGACTTAGCACCACTCTGTACAGTCTTCAGTCTGGTGTTAGTGGACCCAGTCACTGTTTCCAAGCTAAATAGATGTGTATAGAGTCTAGTCACTATTTCTAGCTCTGGGACTCCAGGGCACACTCCTAGGCTCGGAACTCTTGTCTGACACTCTTCCTTGGGATGTGGGACACTACAGTCCAGCTGCCCTAGATGCCAAAATGAGTGTCAGAGACCTGGTGAGTCCCTCAGTTGCTTACACACATTTCCTCAGAGTTCCATCTGCGCAACTGTGAGTGCTGCGGCTTCTAGTTTAACCCCTTTGGGGATAACATGGCAGAAAAGCAAGGAACACAGGCTTAACAAACGAAGTTTCTGAACCACAGGGACTTTACTCTTAAAGCAATTGAGAGTTACAGATCTTTGAAAACAAAACAGAAGTCCTGAGACATACCCTCCCCTAGGCTGAGCTCACCCCTTCTGTGAGCCTAAGGTTTGTCAATGCTTCAGGCTGAGCAGAGTCCTTCCTGCAAGTCCTTCTTATGCATGGTGATGGTTGAACCCTGCTCTCAAATTTCTCCATTTCTGTGCTATGTGCTTTAACCAAGAGGCACCAGCACCACCAGTTATGTGTGCCCCTTCTTAAGGGCCTCTGTACAGAAAAAATGTTGTCCCATGGAGTTGGGCCAGTAGCTCAGAGATGGCTGTCATGATGGCTCTTGCAGCGAGTCCTCCAGCAAGACTGCCAGCCATATTAAATCCTGTTGTATGCATTTACCATACAGGCACTGGCCTGCTGAGGATTATTATTACATTACATTTTTATATTTCTTATGCTGAGAACTTCAGGTTAGACTTGAAGCATTTCTATTAACTTCACGTCCACCACCACCCTCCCCTCCAAAATAAAGCCTTGAAAGTGGTTTACAAGCAATGCTACTGAAAAGCATTGTGCTGTAGTGGAAAAATGTAATGAATGGAACAAACCAGCAAATCAAAATCACACAATCTGCCTCCATTTGTCTCAACAGAATTCCCTTTAATTCTACTCGTACCACAGGGACCTTGTAAAGATTCTTAGAACAAATCTGATGTTGTCTATGTGGAACCTTTCTGAAATGTCAAGTTTTCCAGTGTGAGATTTTTTGTTAACTGATGGAACCTTCTTAAAATGTCATTGAAATATTTTCCTTTCTATACTAGTAGCTGCTAATACTTAAAAGAAATGTCCAGTTTCTTATCCATACCAGAGATATTAACTATAAGACTCAAATTAGAACACTAGGGCCCCATGTTGGTTCATGTTTTGGTTCGCTGTACAGATAATTGTCCATACAGCCAACACCCGAGTCTGATCCTACAGTTTTTTAGGCAAAACTGTCATTGTAGTCAGTGGGAGTTTTGCTTGAGAAAGAACTGGAGGAGAATAATTGTTTTCGTTTTTTAATCAATTCCTGCTAGCCAATGTGCAGATCAGATAACCCCAGATAAACTCATGTTAGAGCAGACAATCTGCACTGGAGTGTAGGCATTGCCATACCAAATCAAACCACTGACCCAGGATCTTGTCTCCAACCATAAGTGAAAAAAGTAAAGCCAGGGAAAGGGATGAGTCTGTCAAAGGAGACCCAGATAGAGCAGCCAGTACTGAAGAGAGGTCCTAAGGCCTGAATTCAGGAAAGCATTCCTAATCAGGAGAGTATTTAAACAGATGCTTAAAGCAGGGATTATGTTTTTGTACTGTTTTTACAGCACCTAACACAATGAGGTCTTGGCCCATGATGAGGTTCCTAGGCACTACAGTAACAAATAATTAATAATAATAAATCCCATTTAAGTCCATGGGACTTAAACACATAAATTAACTTCAAACAACACTTATGTATATACCCACTCACCCAAATTCTGCTATCAGCTCCCCAGGTGTAAATCTAGAGTGACTGAGGACTTGTCTACACTTAAAACACTGCAGTGTGGATTTTTCACACCCCCAAGCGACATAGTTATATCTATCTAATGTCCTTTATACCAGGTCTTAGTTCAAGTTAGTGGAGTTACTCTGATTTACAGCTGAACAGGAGAGCAGAATTTGGCCCACTCTGCTCAGGTTTTTCCCTAATATTTAACAGAACCCAAGTCTTTTATAATGGAGTTAGCTATATCCCAGGGTTAGTCACTGCATTTATTCCAATTTACACAGTTGCGCATACAATATTGCATAAATATACTGTGGGGCTGCACCTAAATGTTCATAGCACAGGCATGATTATGATTTTGGTGACTAAATAGAAATCCTCTTATCAGACTGTGTTTACTTGTGAGGCAGCTCCAGACTGCTCAGGCCAAGCAGATTCAGTATGCATCAAATTAGTACCTTTGCGCAATTGCTATAATAAGATGTTTCATTATAAACTCAGATGAGCAAGCTATATCCTTGACACATCCAGCTTCCAGACATTGCTGAAGCAGTTGATTGCTTGGCATCTCATGCAATGATACCAGCGAAAATCTCTGGAGCCAGTCATTAACCAGACACAGCATAGTAGGGCATTAGTATTTTTGAAACAGATCCAACATGGTGTTGAGGAAAACTGCTGTGACAATTGTAGGGAAGCTCAGCACTTTGGGACTGTGGTGGGGAGTTGTATTTTTCCCGTGGCATTCTTTTAATTTTTTTTCTTTTCAGATGATTGTGATGGAATCTTTACAGTCTCTGCAAGTCACCCCACTGTAGGAAATCAAATCACAGGTTTTATTATAAAAGGGTTATACAACACTGTCAGATTACCTGATGCTTTACAGATCAAACTCATTCATCCCAACCCAGAGAGCTTTCAGTCTAAATAAGAAAAGATAACAGCCCGGGACTGGGCTGGTGGAGGACTAACTGATGAGACAAAGAGAGGAATTATTTGGGGAGAAGGGGGTTAGGCTTGGAGTTGAAGCAAGAAGGAGGATGTTCCAGCCTAGGAGAAGAAGAAAAGCTAAGAAGCCAAAAGAGAGAACGAAGAGAAGGCAGGGAAGAGGACTAAGAGTATAGAGAGCAGGAGGGAAATAGAGGAAGCAGGGCCGGCTCCAAGTCTTTTGCCACCCCAAGCAAAAAAATTTTCCCACGCCCCCCTGACCCCACCCCAACTCTGCCCCTACCCTGCCTCATTCCAAACCCTTCCCCAAATCCCCAGCCCCACCTCCTCCCCCAGGCGCACTGCATTTCCCCTCCTACCCCTCCCTGGCAAGCCTGGGAGGGAGGGGGAAGAAGCAGAGCTGCAGCGCGCTCGGGGGAGGAGGCGGAGGTGAGCTGGGGAGGAGTGGTTCCTCTGCCGCCCCCCAGGGTTACTTCCTGCGGCCCTCCCTGTGCCCCCCACCGCCACAGTTCACCTCCACTTCGCCTGCTCACCTGAGCGTGCCGCCACCGCTCCGCTTCTCCCCCTTCCCTCCCAGGCTTGCAGCAAAACAGTTGATTTGCAGGCAAGCTTGGGAGGGAGGGGGGAGAAGTGGAGCAGTGGCGCACTCAGGGGAGCAGGCAGCAGTGGAACGGAAGTGAGCTGGTGGGGGAGCGGTTCCTCTGTGCCCCCCCAGGGCTACTTCCTGCAGCCCTCCCCGTGCTCCCCACCGCCGCAGCTCACCTCCGTTCAGGGCCAGCTCCCGGCTTTTTG
Source organism: Gopherus evgoodei (assembly GCF_007399415.2). Taxonomy (NCBI): domain Eukaryota; kingdom Metazoa; phylum Chordata; order Testudines; family Testudinidae; genus Gopherus; species Gopherus evgoodei. The sequence continues at coordinate 90,483,905 of NC_044330.1, forward strand.
CACCCCAAGCAAAAAAAAAAAAAAAGACAGGAGCCAGAGTGCCGCCCCTTGGAAAGTGCCGCCTCAAGGAATTATTGGCAGGTGGGAGCTTATCTGTAGAAGCTAATGGGGACTGGATAGAACTGGAGTGATATGCTGATTCTAGCCTGTATGAATCATGCACAATTGATTGGCACAATTAGAAAAGTGAGTGGTCTAAAAGTGGCTTTAAGGTGCAGGAAGGGGCTCTGCTGATCAAGTTTTTGTGGCAATAGCTAGTCTGGTGTTTCTACACACAGCCTGATTAAGCAATGCCAGACATGGGGGACTCCTACCCTGAAACAATAAAAAAGACAGTTGCATTAACACAATACAGAAAACTCAGTTTGTTCTATTAGCAACACCAAAGTCTTTATTGCAACAGATGTTCAGTTCAGATGGATGAGCTCAAGTGTCCAGCTCATTGCCTTGGAGTATTCATGAGGATACTGATGCTCTTGGCGATGCTCAACAGAAGTTGAAAGATGTCCATATTTTTATTACAGCTATAAACAGCACAATGACAAGAAAACATTTTCATTTCAATCAGACGTTTATCTGGCATATAATGCTGAGCAATGAAGTCTTCAGAAGTCAAATGGGAAAAGCTTATGCTTTCTGATCGGGCATTTTCCTAGATACGGTGCTTGAGCTGCCATCTAATATGATGCAGAGTGCCTTGGGATACATTGAATGAAAGGAATTATAAAAGCAGAGGTTGATTTGATACAGTAATTGAAATAGAGAAAATCCTTTAATTGCCCCAGGGACTTCTCCTATTGTTTTGGTTAAACAGAACTTGTTTGATTACCACAGTTAAAGTTTGCTGAAAATGCTTTGCTGATTCCTTAGTTTAGTGCCAGCAGAGTAACCAGTCACCTAAAGTGCTCTAAACATGAAGATGTTTCATTTTCAGCTAGATCGAATATTTCTTTCTAAATCCAGCATTGGAGGAAGGGTTTATTTGCTTTGGCTCTTTGAGTCCATCTCAGCTTTCAATGCTTCATCATCTGATATGACAACACATCACTGGAGTTGGACATTTATAACTAATCTGTCTATGGAGAAGCAAGATTACATCTATCACTATTTCAAACGATTTCTTTGGGTAGGCCCTAGTTACTACCTTTCCTCTTGTAGCAAACCAACCCATGGATGAGAAATGCAATTATTCAGTCACATTTGGGGAGATGCACTAGAACTCCATCAGTTTTTAGTGTCTAAAAGTTTGTTACCTTTACAGATACTGCATGTGTATATCTGGTGTTTTGTTTCCAGCACTTTACATTGACAGGGACTATTATTTCATACGACAGGTCATTATTTCTTTCATTATTAACAGATATCATTGACAGAACTTATTCACCAAGGTCAATACTCAAATTAGGATCTCATCCTGCACTCACTGAATCAATAGTTTTGTTTTCTTCCGTCTTCTTTCCTTACTGGCAGAGTAACTTTTCACCCCACAGGAGTACATTCTCTAAGGTAAGATAGTACAAGTATTATTGTGCTCTCTCAATTCTCATCGATTTCAACAGGACTGGGTCCTGTTCTCTAACGTTGTAGTCCTGCTTTTGGTAATGCAAGAAACTACTTTTACAAGTAAGTGTAGCATCCTTCTTTCATCTCCGTCTGGTTGTCCATTGCAGAACTTCCTAGTGAAGTGATCTGGATGTGTCTACATTACTCAAAAGCTCACAATCCACAAAGCTCACTGAACTAGGGACCAAGAGGCATAACCAGCAAGTCACATGGATTTCTAACTGGGAAAGCAGTAGGTAGAATCTGCCATTGACTTCAGTAGGGCCAGGATTTAACCCAGTTTGTTTATTTTGCTCTACTCTGAGCATGTTTCCTTAACAAAGTCACAATTAATGGCCAGGGTTGTTAGGCAAGTGATGAAAATATCCTCATTCTATTTTCTTCCTTGAATGGAAACTAGCTGGAATTTTATTTTCCCAATCCACCAACTATTACTGTGGGCCAAGAATAACAGCTTTCAAAGCATACTGGACACTGAAATGCAGTGATGTACACATGACTTATTAATCACACCTATCATATGGTGGGCCCTCATCTGGTAAGGTTATAAATTAAGCCAGATGAAGATCATTTGTAACTGATGTTCTTTGGTGGTGGTCAAGGAACAAGAAAGAATTCATTTACTTATAGCCAGTGGAGCCAGGTTTATCTACACTGAGTTTAGGTAAAAAACAAAACAAGCCTTATCACATATTTTCTGGGCTCTTGAGTCACCACACACTAGTGGAGCTTAAGGAAGGTAGGATGGTTTAGAATGATCTGTTCCAGTTGCTGAAGGTCAGACAGTCCTTTACTGCATTGCATAAACAACCGCTTTATAATGATCAGAGAGAGGTTGAACTAGTCAGCTCATTTGAGGCACAGACTTTTTTTTATTTTTTAATGCCTGGTCACTCTGTTAGCACAGACACTAATCTCTAATTATGGTTTCCTTTTGCTGATTGCACCACTAGTACTCTACCGTACATGGAATGATCCACCAATCATTATTTATCGCCTTCCAGAAGCTGCTCATAAAAATCTTGTATGTTACTGTTTACTGCTACAATGGCTGAAAGGCTTAGATTGTAGTCAGATGTGTTTTGCTGGCCTTGAAACATCTCAGATAATCCATTCAGTTAATGGATTCATACTGGTACTCACTGCCTTTCTTCTGAGGATGAATGCTGTAGCACAGGGCCCAGTCACAATTATTCATTCCCTAGACACACTTCAAAATGCTCCTGTTGGTATACAGAGACATACAAAAACATGATCAGCTACTTCAGGGACTGCCTGCCGCCCCAGTTCCTACCAGGGCCGCCCAGAAGGGGAGGGCAAGTGGGGCAATTTGCCCCAGGCCCTGGGTTCTGCAGGGGCCCCCAAGAGAATGGGCGAGGCTCCCGCCCTAGCCCAACCCTGCCTCTGCCCCTCACCCGGAGCCTCAACGGATCCAGCAGTGTCTCTGAACAGCAGTGCACTGTGGCTCCGGCGGGACGCCTGAGCTCCTAGCCCCGCCCCCTTACCATGTGGTTCTAAGTGGGGCGGAGCTCAGGAGCCCCGCCGGAGCCATGCCGCACCGCTGTTCAGGGACACTGCTGGATATAACGCGCTAAGGCTCCGGGTGAGCGGAGCGTCAGGGGTAAGAGGCCGGGGCCGGGGGGGGTTGGCTAAGGAGCAGGAAGTCCTGGGGACAGTCAGGGCACAGGGAGGGGGCAGAGGTGGGGGGAGCGGTCAGGGGACAGGGAATGGGGGGGTTGGATTGTGGGTGTTCTGGGGGTTTGTCAAGACTCAGTGGGGGGGTGGATAGGGGTTGGGGCAGTCAGGGGACAGGGAGCAGGGGTGGGGTCCCGGGGTGGTGGTGCTGGTGGGTCTCTTGGGGATGGTGAGGGGGCAAGGAACAGGATAGGTTGGGGATTCTGAGGGGGGTGAGCAGTTGGGGGGCAGGAAGTAGGGGGGTCAGATAGGGGGCAGGGCCAGGCTGTTTGGGAGGCACAGCCTTTCCTACTCTAAAGCTCATTCAGCAGTTTGAGACTTGCAGAAGAGCCAAGCTGTTAGCTTTTCCATTAGGGCTACCATCCGTTTTACTTCTCAAATGCCAAATTATAGTCTATATTTAATTTCAGTGCCATAGGGAGATTCCTGTCAGGGGAGAGTAGCTTCATTTAAAATTAGCCACTGGGGGAAGGATCACATGAGAAGAGCAATATCCTACACCACCTATCTCCTTCCTGACCCTACTGAGGGAGACACCTTCTCCCCCTCTGGGCATTCCCTGAGGCTTCAGAGGATTTAATTCAGTGGTTCTCAAACTTTTTTGTCCTGGTGACCCCATTCACATAGCAAACCTCTGAGTGCGACTCCCCCTCCATACACTGAAAACACTTTTTTGTATATTTAACACTATTATAAATGCTGGAGGCAAAGCGGGGTTTGAGGTGGAGGTTGACAGCTCGCGACCCCCAGTAATAACCTTGTGACCCCCTGAGGGGTCCCGACCCCCAGTTTGAGAACCCCTGGGTTAATTTAATTTTAGCACCCTGTGTCCATTCACATGCATGTGCTATTTTGAGCATGTCAGTTTTCACAACATAGGCTCATCCCAGATTCTGGAACAAGCTCAAATGCTCAGTTCGTAGAGTATGTACATAAGCTATACTAAAGACAAACCCACAGTAACCGTCTCCAGTTTGTGAGGGACCCCATGGAACCAGTCTCTAGGAAACAGATAAATGCATGGAGACTAAGTCCATTAATGGCTATTAGCCAGGATGGGTAACGAATGGTGTCCCTAGCCTCTGTTTGTCAGAGGGTGGAGATGGATAAGCAGGGGAGAGATCACTTGATCATTACCTGTTAGGTTCACTCCCTCTGGGGCACTTGGCATTGGCCATTGTTGGTAGACAGATACTGGGCTGGATGGACCTTTGGTTTGACCCAATATGGCTGTTCTTATGTTCTAACCTAAATGAACCCAAAGTTATGGAGACAGATATGAGTCAAGGAAGCCAGCAGAGTATAAGAAACCTGGAAAAATCTCTGACTGGATGGGCTCAGGCGTTTGGTCACAAGCTGAGGTAGTTCAAAAGTTTTGGATCTTTTTAAGCAGAATTTTTTAGTATTTCTTTAAACAATCAAACACAGCAAGCAGCAAACATTTGGCGGCACACTTCTGAAACCCCAAACCATATTCAGGTTTTGGTAGACTAACTTCAGCTTTTTAATTTAAAAAAACCACAACAAATTTTGAAGGAAAGTAGACATTGTCTGTGATTTTTTTTTGCTTTTTAAAAACCCCTAGTTTTCGATCCAAAAAAAGTTTTGATGGAAAATATTTGTCCAGCCCTTTTAATGAGCTTTAGTGCCTTTTAGCATTAGCTGATGCTGAGAACCAGAAATACCTTGTAAAGAAGTTTTCTCAAAGCTGGATTTGTGCCGAGATGCGGAAGGTTTATTTTTCCCAGGGCTGCCTCTGGCAGAGAGCAAGTGGGGCAATTTGCCTGGGCCCCGCAGGGGCGCCCACGAGAATATAGTATTGCAATTTTTTTATGGAAGGGGCCCCCAAAATTGCTTTGCCCTAGGCCCCCTGAATCCTCTGGGCAGCCCTGGTTCCTACCATGACCCTTGAGGTCAGTGGGATTGGAATTGCTGACTGGCCCAGGGATGAGATAAGTGGCCTTTTTCATTGAAGGCCTGTGGTTCTGGAATGCTCTCTGCTGCAAGGTACATCATCAATTTGGAGCAATAGTATTCTGGTAGCATCAAGAGCCCATGGAGGACCATATCCCTGCTGTGCTAGGTACTGTACAAACACACAACATGGCTCAATTGTGTTTTTGACATAAGCCTTGAATAAGAGGCCAAGTGTAGCTGCAGTTGATGACAGATTCCCACCTTGCTCCAGGAGGAGAAGGAGGGAGATGGGGATAAGGTAATCTGCCATGACCAGCGGCCCTGTATCTGGCATAGAGTCCTTCCTTCTCTGCACTGGTTGGTGCACTGGGATGGGGCTCAGAATCCATGCTCACCCACTTGTGCAAAGGGGGAGTTGCAGTCCCATGGCTGCTGCTTTCTCCTTCCCACTTCTGCGCTGCTACTGGCAAGGCAACATGGGTAACCCAAACAGGGGAATTAGGGGGCACCTTACAGCAAACAGTGACACATCAGTGTATTGGTGATATCTTTACTAGCACAGCCAAATACATTTTTATTTTCTTCTCTGGGGGGTAAGTGGGGAGTTATTTGTGGGCGGTGGGTTGGAGTTTTATTTTTGCTAGGGAAAGATTAATCTTCTGGAGTACAAGGGCTTGTGAACATCAATGTGTCTTTTTGGATTCACACCATTTACAAAACTAGTTTGTATCATGAAGCTGTTCGTGCTGGGATTGAAACCATTGTATTGTGCCAAGGGAGGGTCAATTTAAAGAGACTTTCTAGTGACCGAATGTCTGGGCTACATACCAGTCTGGTACCAATAGGAGCCCTGTATATAGCATTTCCCCACCCACCACATTAGTTTTTTCTCTCTCCTCAGCTTCATTCTTCTCCAGTCTCCCTGTAGTTACTGTCCTCTGTTCTATTTTTCACATGATTTCTGCTCCCCGTTGTCTCTCCTGTCCCTGAGCAGAACACAAATTGAGCTATGTTTGAATCAGAGCCAAGCCTCTGAACCCATGATATGAGACTGTTATGCAAAATGAGTTTGTTCACCCTTCATTTTTAAACTGGTTCCAGGATTTATTTGATTCACTGTTCTCTGATATTATATCGCAGTGTAGTTGGAGCCATGTCAGTCCCAGGATATTAGAGAGACAAGGTGGGTGAGGTTGGCGTGAGAGACAAGCTTTTGAGCCACCTGGAGCTCTTCTTCAGACTGGAAGTACCTTTCCCAGACCTGACAAAGAACTCAATGTGGCTCAAAAGCCGGTCTCTCTCACCAACAGAAGCTGGCCCAATAAAATATATCACTTTGTCTCTCTGTTCTCTGATACTGTTGGTTTCAGTTATACTTTGAGGTCCTCAGCAGTCCTAGTGTAGGAGCAGCTTAAAAGTTTACTCATCTTTATGGGCAAAATCCCAGAGTTCTTAGTCCAGCAAAACTACACTGAGTGAGTGAGACCTACAATAGTTAGTCAATATTAAACATGTGCACAACTTCCCCAAGACAAAATGATCAAGCACCTTAGGAAAAAAAAAAACACCTCAAGGGTCTCAGATGTACAGGGACTACCCTGTCCTAAAGCTTACATATTCAATGATTTATTTAATGGCAGGGCACCTAAGGCTTGCCACATCCATTAAAATATACTGCATATGACATTCCGCCTATCTGATACATTATCGTTTGGCATCGAACAAAAAATAAGCATTAAAACTAAACTGCCATTAAGCTTGCTTCTCAGATGCAGAACTGCTTTCCAAGGGAGCAGCTTCCCATAATGGAGTCCCGTCTGATAGAATCCAACTTGGTTATATCTTTAAACTGCTTTTCCCCTTTCAGTTCAAGTACAAAAAAGGAAAGGCGCTTAGAGCCAGATCCTAGACCATGCTGTAGTGCCACAAGGGACCTTAAAATTGCCTGAAATGTGTAGCTGATGTTAAGATTCCCCATGTATTTGTGTGTGGAGGGGGACAATCAGCTCTCATAAAGCCAATCTGGACAGCTCTATGCCAATCCCTCCCAGTTCCCTTCCCAGCATGGGGAGACATATGAGAGGAGGCGGTTCACTGACTGGGTCAAAGTATGCTTTGCTCCAGAGATCCATGCAAGCCAAAGGAACACTAGGGGATGGTCACAAGCCAGCACAAACCAGGGTAGTCCTTTTGCTACTTTAATTTGCTCTGGGACTCCAGTTAGACCTAGGAAGGGGCGGGGACTGAAAGGAGGCTTAGAGTCACCTTTGGCTTCCTCCCTCAGCTGCATCAAGTTCTGCTCCAGCACAACGGAAGATTTAGACCTTAAACCCAGTAATGAGTAGCAAAGTTTCCAGTGAATGCTGTTTGGGCCAGATGGTGATACCTTAATCACAGTTAATACCATTGATTCAATGGGATTGCCATGGTCTAAGGAGCTGTTCAGCATGGAAGAGTTATCACAGCTCTGTCCCATTGTCTGAGAGCTTGGTGGGATAGGTCCTGTGTCTCTTTATGGCTGTTCAGCACTAGAGCTGGGTGGGAAATGGTTTTCCCATCCCATGAAATTTTTTGAGATTCCAATTTTCCCATTCTGCATCAGGACAAAACCAACACCTTTCAAAGCCTGACAGCCCAGAATAGCCCAGTAGTCAGGGCACTTGCCTGAATGAGGCAGAGCAGAGCCTTCAACATGAGTCTCTCACCTACCAAGCTATGGCCTTATTGGGGTGGGTCTCTGTCTTGCACACGCGTGTGCACACACGCTCTTATTTTGACCAGAAACTCCACTGTGGACCTGAGAATTCTCCCAATAAGAGTTTTGTTGAATTTAATACATTCCTGCAAAAAGTTTCATTCCTTACAAATCAGCATTTTCTGATGTAAAACTGTTTTATCTAAAATGTCCCAACCAGCTCCATTCAGGCCAGCACAACAGAACTTTGATCCCCCTCCAGTGCTCCAGGTGTTACCATAATATAAACAATCAGAGTTTGCCTGACTAAAGTGACCTGAATAAGGCCTTAAACCACATGGTATAACATGGCCTCCTTAGCACACCAGGCTTTCTTGTCAGTCCCTTTAATCTCCGGGAGTTTTGTCAGAGTAAGTATTTGGCCTTGATTCATCCCTGTGCCAGTGCTGATCCCAGTGAAGACAAGGACCAAGAAAGGAAGCAGGCCACTTGGGAAGACTCGGGATACTTGAAATTACCCCTGACTGCAATGGTCCCTATTTGTCCATCCAGCTGATGGGGAGAGCTGAGGCACAGACAGCTACCCACCATGCTCCTGCACTGAGCCTCACTCTTCTGGCTCTGCACTTCCTGGACTCCCCCTATGCTAAGGGTAAGAAGGCCCTTACTGCTGCTTTGCAGGCTATCTTCCAATATCTTAGCTGGCATCAAGTAACTGGGGGCAGGGGGAGAAGGACAGAATTCCCCTGGCAGACTAGACCCATATTGATTATAGAAGGAAAATAACTAATTACGAAGTCTTCTATTAGAGGGGTAGCCGTGTTAGTCTGGATCTGTAAAAGCAGCAAAGAATCCTGTGGCACCTTATAGACTAACAGACATTTTGGAGCATGAGCTTTCGTGGGTGAATACCCACTTCCTCAGATGCATGTAGTGGAAATTTCAAGTCTTCTAATCCATCTCCCAGAAATGTAGGGCTGTATTGTTTAGACCTTTTTGTAGTGTCTTGTTTGTCCGTGTTTTAAATGTCCAAAGCAATGGGGCTACCACCAGATCCCTTGGGATGCTATTTCTTAGCTGAACAGATCCTATGGTTATTTTTTCCCCTTAATATTAGCATATATTCCTCTTATTTAAATTTAACCCCACTATTCCTGGTTATATCTTTATCCAACTCTCAGGTCCTCTCTCTCTCGTTGGCATTGACACCATTCAAAATATTTTTCAAGAATCATTTTAACAACAGAGCTGTTGATTCAAACAGACTACACTAGCCTCAGCACCAGGTTGGCATTAATTAACCTGCTACAGACTGTCAAAACAAAAATCTGCATGCAGTTGAGATTTCCGTAGGTTAAAATTTGCAGCTCCAGAGACCTATGCTTAACATCAGCTTATCTGACTGCTTTGAAATTTAGAAAGTGGGACACTGCTGTAACTTACTGTCAATGAACCACAGATAATAGAGTTTGACAGTGCTTTCTTGATCATCTATGTATCCTCTCCCTTCCACTGCACTAGTACAGAATTTTCCTCCACATTGAACTCATAAGGGTTAACTGGTGTGGGAGGGAGGAAGGGGAAAATCAGGGGTCAGGTCACTTTCTGACACTGGTGAACTTGCAAGTTACTCCTTAAGCATGTGCTTCCATCCCAGGTTCCTCCTGCCAGCAGTTTCTCATTTTAATCATACACCCACAGCAATGCAGATCTTTAAATTCAGCAATTCTTTCTCAGGTTTCAGCAAGTCATTGGCAGCCTAAGCTATTTTTGGGATATTTTCTCTACTGCAGATGCAGCTTAGGAAAACGCAGGGAGCATGCTAAAGACCTGCAGCTATTTGCCTTGTACAATTTGCTCATTTCTCTTTATTTCTCCGTTTTCCTGCACTGATCACTTAAAGGACAATCTCCCTTGCAAACAAAATCCCTGGAGCCTGATTAGCTGGACTGAAGGCTCCCAGAAACGGATTGCCTGCCAGCCACAGCACGGTAAGGACATGGACACTTTTGGCTAGCTTTGCATTGCAGTTTTTTAAGCTTTGTTGAACGTTTATTTGTGTCTATCACTTCCAAATCAACACTGCTGGCATGGCAGGCAGTCTCCAGCTCCTGGTCTCCATTTTCATTCCCTAAAATCCTCAGCACTTGTAAGTAACACATTTATACTCACCGTCTTTGTATGTTCTAGAAATCAACGACTGACACTGATTTCGTTCAGTTCCAGCCTTCTTTTTCCCATTACATTTCAGCACATTTTGAAGATCTGTTATTTTTAACCATGATTGAATTGTGGATATATCTGTTGCCTGAGCTCCCCTGATACTAGGCTGAATGTCAGTTTTATTATTTAGCTGAGTAAATGATCCAAGTCTGGGACTTGTTTTATGTACTTTAAATAGAAACATTATAAAAAAGGACCAGCTATTGCTGATCTACAGTTACATACATTGCTTTCTTGTCTTGTGCACAGGCTTTTCCTACAGTGTTTTAAAGCTGCCGTATAATAGTATGTTAACACTACAAAGACATCTCAGGTATACCACTAATGCTAAGATAGCAGACCTATTTATACCAAAAATAAATAGGTTTTTATCGTGGAGTTCTCCTCTTCTAGAAATGCATGAATTAAGCTCTGTAAAGATGGTGAGATTCCCATTTTATAACACGTACAGTTTGGTTGAACTAGCAGTGAGAACAGTTAAATGTCCTCTGGTACTTTATATATTTACCACTCCAGGAAAATTGTTTTTTTCTGATTAATCTACAACCCAAATTCTAGGACTACCTGCAGATATTAAATGCAAGAGGTTTTTTATTTCTTTACCTCTCCAGAGGCCTTTTGAAAAAATTGGAGTAGCTTTAAAATATCTTTTAATGGTTGGTGATACATTATTGCAACAACAACAGATGTCTCCTGAGGACTTAATCTTTAGCATCCAAATATTTGACGGCAGCTCAGTGTGAGTCATCCTATTAAGAGAGACATTTTGGACAGCTTTAAATTGTACTAGAGGTAGGGAAGCCTTCTAACAGAATAAGTAATGACTGCCTCCTGTGTCTACTGTCAGGAGACGGTGAGAGAATGGAGTCTCATAAGGAATAATGTTTCCTCTAAAAGTGCTTAGACATTGCCTCTGCAGTGGAAACAAAAGTTAGCAGGGCCCTCAGAGTTTGAGGTGTTCAATCTTCCCCTGCCACCTTTTGATAGGGTAGATATTTATTTCCATTTTTTAGCTTGAAAATGTCCTGTGAGAGGTTTTCCACAATAGGATAGATTTAAGGGGTGGAGAGAAATAATATTACGTGAGTGTGAGAGTTCAGAAAGGGGCAGTGGGCCAGCACTGAGCTCAGCAACAAAACAAAGACTCTCAACAAGCATTTTTAGTCCAGGCTTTGTGCTTGGGCATCCGTGGGCCTGAGTTATATGAAAAGTGAACAAATGGCTGAGGTACCAAAGAATCCAAATAAAAATAATAAAAAAAACCCAACAAGCAGAAAACTTTGGATTACAAGCTAGCCTATTGGAGGCCTGATCCAAAGTTAACTGAAGTCAATGGAAAGACTTTGGGTTAGACCTTAGGTGTGGAGTTTTGCCTCTTGTAAAGGGCTCTCTCCCTGTTCACTACCAATTTACATTCTTTCTGAATGCGTGGCTGGGCTTTGAGCACTGACTGTCCTTTCATACTACTGAGTGTGAAATAACTCCATTGGTCCTGTTGGAACTACACTGGTATAAAGCTAATGAGAGATAAGCATCAGGTCTTTGGCCCCTGATCCAGCCTTGTTACTCCATCCTGAATATTTGAGTGAGGCAGGGAGTTAGCACCCGGCTTGCTGGGAATCTTGAAGGGCCCCTATACCTTGTCACAGAAACTGAAGGCAGAAAGAAAGAAATGCATACAGTTTGCTGCATTTTGAAAAGCTGTTGCTAAAAAAAAAAAGTTACTGAAGCTATTGCTGCTTATTGTTAGTAGCAGATTGGATATGAGTTATTGGAAGGGCTGCAATGCAAACATATAAGGCTGTCAAAGAAGAAACTCTCAGTAAAGCCAGAAGTCAATGGCAGTTTTGCCTTCAGAACAAGCCCACAAAAAGTTTAAAATCTGAACAATGTAATGTGATAAAACTGATTACACTGGTACAACTTATGTAGCTGACCATTACCTATGTAGGTGGAGCTTGTTTAGACTTATTGTAGGGAAAATATCATTTAAAATTGTACCATTAAAGAGAGTTAATATTAGAGGAAGAGATCATGAATGGGTTACTCTACAATACACTGCAGCTTAATTCAGAAAGGAAATTACCTCTAAAATAGACAGAATCAAGTAAAGATTAGCTCAAGATAGGATCAAGTCTGGATTAATTTTTCATCTTTACAATAGACTACAACATAGCTGAGTTCTCCTGTTGAAAACTGAAGACCCCTATTGACATTAGTGAAGAGTAAAGGGGCAGGGGATATGGATTAAAAGGATTAACAGTTTCCAGGTGTGCCAAACGGCATGCAAATTGGGCACACGCTTATGCTGTGTTAATGCGCGTTAATATTTTGCCTGTCCACAGCTCATGCACAACCCCTTTGCACAGATTTCTCATGCCAGGAACAAGAATAACATGCATCAGGGCTGTGCATGGGAGCCATTGCTGACGCAAGGATCACACTTGCATGCACAAAGAGACTTTTCCCCCTGGAATGCAGGGGCTCCCTGTTGTGGAGGGCCTATGAAGCAGCCTCTCTGCTGTTTATAGAGCCATGGTAATGAAGACAGTTTCAGTCCATGCTCCTGACATTGGCTGTGATTATTCTGCTAGGCTTCTGTGTGCAGCACCTGTTAACACTTGGAGCTCTACCAACCTGTTGCACATTACACTGTACTGCACTTCTTTCACACCTGCTCAACTCTGGTGGCTGGTGCCCTGGCCATCCCTTTTAGGGAGTGCAGACCCTCTCGCAGTGCTAGATTCATACAGTTCTTGCACTCGCTCCAGGGATTGCGAGTGACCCCTGCACAGGAACACAAATGAGGAGGGGGCAAAAGCTTCCGGAACTTTTTTCTCCCCTTGTGCACCCACACAGGGCCAGCCACAGTCCAGCTCAAAATATACATATAGATTAATAAGAGTGTAATTAAACTTTCAATCCATTGATTTATATTGCAGTAGCACCTGCAAATGCAAGGATCAAGGCCTCATTATGGTAGATACTGTGCAAACTCAGGAATTTATGATGTGCTCTGCCTAGGGACAATTAGCTATAATGAGCTACTGGATATAAATATATTTTTTTTAAAAAACACATTGGATGTAGAATGGAACCTACCCTGATTAAAAATAGAGTTTACTACATAGTCTGACCATGAACTGAAAGGATATATTCTTTCATACAGTCATATAATGCCCTTACATAGAAGATAAAGAGAAAGTCTTGTAAGTGATCAACCTGTAAACTGTCCTGCCAATTTTAGCAAAAAAATTATAGCTGTGAAGACTGCAGGCATGAATCTGTTCTCATTGACTCTGGCTTTACACAGAGGTAACTCCAGTGAAGATATCACTGAATTACACTGGTGTAAAAGAGATGAGAATCAGTCCCCAAACATATGACTAAACAATAAGGGCCCTATTCTACTCTAGTTCTGCATGTGGTGTTCCCACTGATATCACTGGAATCTATATACAAAGTCTGAGGTTGTAACAAGTGAAAATATCAAGACAGGCCAGATTTAGCTTATGACATCAAAAAACGCTATTGAAAGTGATGGGATAATGAGACCAGTACTTTGGATGAGGGAGGCATGTGTGGAGTAACTTGTATTTGGTTAATCAGTCTTTTTGAAGAAACCGAGGGACCTATTGTGGTCAGTACAAATACAGCTATATTTACATGTATTGTAGGTGTTAATTACTAACAGAAGCTAGCTTCAATGTCTTCTGAGTGAGATTTCTCCTCTCAAAATCATTCATAGAGGGTTTCCATAAGGATCAGGGACAGGAACACTGGTATAAATTTGAAATAATTTTTGTGGAATGACTCCAAGTGAGATCAGAATCCAGGCTCAAATGAGTAAACATTATCAAGGACATGTAAGGATATATTATACAGATGCTATAATTATACTGTTTGTTACAGTACGTTTGACCTACGTGCTTACAGAAGGCTTTTCATAGATTGCTGTACTGATGTAAGAGGAATAGACAAGTGCTAAAGGCATCTAACTAGGACAACTGCTTCTGTTACTGTATGCTTAGAACTGACTAGCTGTTAAGTCCAAATGAACACTTCTTAGGGTAGGTCTACACTGCAGCTGGCAAAGTGCCTCCCAGCCCAGGTAAACGGACTCACACTAGTTCAGCTAGGACACTAAAAATAGCAGCGTGGACATTGCAGCACCAGCGGAGGCTCGAGCTAGCCCCCTGAGCTTAGACCACGGGTCAGGTGGGCTTGAGAGCCTGAGCTGCTGCCTGACCTGTAACACCCACACTTCTATTTTCAGAGGTCAAGCTGAGCTAGTCAGTCTCTTTACCTGGGCTGGGAGGCTCACTCTCAGCGGCAGTGTAGACAGAACCATCCTTAGGAATTATGAGGCCCTATGCAGTATTATTAAACTGGTGCCACTATGCCCGACAGTAGCCTGGGCTTGCAGCCTGGGCAATAGGGGGAAGGGAAGGGACAAGGCAGCAAAGAATACCAAGATGCCTGAGTTGCCTCATGGTGGCAGAGAGTCACAGTTCCCTGCAGAGACCCCCGTACCCTCTCCCTCACACAGAATGCACGGCACCAGCGCATTCAGCTCTGTGACTACAGCCCTTGCCTAAGGAGGCTGCAGAGCGCACTGGGTGTGCGGGAGCCGACCCGTTCTTACCTGCTGTCATGGGCAGTGGGTAAAGCTGTCGCTTGGGGAGGCTAGCTACCCAGCCCATCTCTTCTGCCTGTGGCCCCACCCATACTCCATTCCTGCTCCACCTCAGGCCTCGCCCCACTCTGCCCATGCACCCTCTTCCCCACTGTCTCCCTCCTCTCTTCCCTCCCCCACCCTGCTCACTCCCTTCCAGCCAAATCCTGAACCCAAATGAAGCAAATGACATTTGAAAAAAAACACTCTTCTGCAATTTCCTTCTAAAGAAAATGGAGCATGTTTTCCACTGCATGCCAGAAGGTGAAGACTGGACATGCAGAATGTACCTAATTAAAAGTACTAAATTTGGGAATAAAAAATGTTGGTCATAGGTTTTTTTGATATGCCCTGAAGTTTTTCAGAGAACAGAATGTCCAAATTTTCAGGTGCCCTACACAGCCGCGTAAGCCTAAGGACGGCCCTGAGTGTAAACATACCCAGAGACACAGTTTGCTGGCAAAACTGATTATTGAAATTTGAGGTATGTTATTGCAAGTGCCAGTCAAGAAATTAGAATCACTCTGCAAATATTTGCAATGTTTGAGCATTCAAACAAACAATCTATAAGACTGCAAAACAGTTACTCTATATCCAACTTATAAGTCCTCATCCACAAAAGAAACATGCACAACACTTTCAAGAGCTGAGCCTGGGAGCTTAAATTCATAACTTTGCTAGACACTAAAAATCATGGACTATAGAGACACTGGATTTAAGGCTTATTATAACGATCTGTAACCCACTAACAACCCCCTTCCCTCAGTTGCTTTCCCTACTCCACTTCCTTTCCTCCCTATGACTAAAGGGGTGTTAACAGGCCACTTCACCTTGAATGGTCCCTTGAAATATATGTTAATCAGTGGTTTCCCCAGGAACTGAAATTAGGGAAGGTGTTCGAATTTACAGGGGGGAGTGTCAGGACCAATGAGATAAATAAAAAAGATATGAATAAAGTAAATGTTTTGTTAGGATTATGCAAATTTAACATAAGAATAATGCAAGTTACACCAAAACACATAACAGGTCTAGATTTCTAAAAAATATACATTTAAAAAAAAAGTATTTAATTTAAATTGACTTTTGAAAAGTAAGCCATCATGGGGTAAGAGGAAAGTCCTCTCATGGATCAGTAACTGGTTAAAAGATGGGAAACAAAAGGTAGGAATAAATTATCAGTTATCACAATGGAGAGAGATAAATAGTGGTATCCCTGAGGGGTCGGTACTGGGACTATTACTGTTCAACATATTCATAAATGATCAGGAAAAATGGGTAAACAGCGAGGTGGCAAAATTTGCAGATGATACAAAACTATTCAAGATAGTTAAGTCCCAGGCAGACTGCAAAGAATTACAAAGGGATCTCATAAAACTGGGTGACTGGGCAACAAAAATGGCAGATGAAATTGAATGTTGATAAATGCAAAGTAATGCACATTGGAAAACAATCTCAACTACACATACAAAATGAAGGAGTCTGAATTAGCTGTTAACACTCAAGAAAGATCTTGGAGTCATTGCGGATAGTTCTCTGAAAACATCCACTCAATGGCAGCGGCAGTCAATGATTCCCAAAATTCTGTTTGCTTTTTAAAAAAAACAGGAGTACTTGTGGCGCCCTAGACACTAACAAATTTATTTGAGCATAAGCTTTCGTCCACTTCATCGGATGTAGCCCACAAAAGCTTATGTTCTTTTTGCAGATACAGACTAACATGGCTGCTACTCTGAAACCTTTGCTTTTTAAAGAGATAGCTAATAAGACAGAAAATATCATATTGTGTCTATATAAATCCATGGTACATGTACACCTTGAATACTGTGTGCAGATCTGGTCACCCCATCCCAAAAAAGACATGCTGGAAATGCAAAAGGTACAGAGATGGGCAACTAAAATGATTAGGAGTATGAAACAGGAGGAGAAATTAAAATGATTGGGAATTTTCAGCTTAGAAAAGAGATGACTAAGGAGGGATATGCTAGAGGTCTATAAAATCTTGACTGATGTGAAGAAGTGAATAAAGTAAATGTTTTGTTGGATAATGCAAATTTAACGTAAGGAAAATGCAAGTTACACCAAAACACATAACAGATCTAGATTTCTAAAAAAAAAAAAAAATTAAAAAAATGTATTTAATTTAAATTGACTTTTGAAAAGTAAGCCATCATGGAATAAGAGGGCAGTCCTCTTATGGATCAGTAACTGTTTAAAAGATGGGAAACAAAGGGTAGGAATAAATCGTCAGTTTTCAGAATGGAGAGAGATAAATAGTGGTATCCCTGAGGGGTCAGTACTGGGACCAGTACTGTTCAACATATTCATCTGGAAAAATGAGTAAACAGTGAGGTGGCAAAATTTGCAGATGATACAAAACTACTCAAGATAGTTAAGTCCCAGGCAGACTGCGAAGAGCTACAAAAGAGATCTCACAAAACTGGGTGACTGGGCAACAAAATGGCAAATGAAATTCAATGTTATTAAATGCAAAGTAATGCACATTGGAAAGCAATCTCAACTATACATACAAAATGATGGCATCTGAATTAGCTGTCACCACTCAAGAAAGAGATCTTGGAGTCATTGTGGATAGCTCTCTGAAACATCCACTCAATGTGCAGCAGCAGTCGCAAAAGCAAACAATGTTGGGAATCATTAAGAAAGGGATAGATGATAAGGCAGAAAATATCACATTGCCTCTATATAAATCCATGGTACGTGCACACCTTGAATAGTGTGTGCAGATCTGGTCACCCATCCTAAAAAAGACATACTGGAAATGCAAAAGGTACAGAGATGGGCAACTAAAATGATCAGGGGTATGAAACAGGAGAAGAGATTAAAATGACTGGGAATTTTCAGCTTAAAAAAAAATGACTAATGGGGATATGATAGAGGTCTACAAAATCTTGACGGGTGCGAAGAAAGTGAATAAGGCAATTTTATTTAATCCTTCACATAACACAAGAACTATCAGTCACCCAATGAAATTAATAGGCAGCAGGTTTCAAAAAAAGAAAAGGCAGTACTTCTTCACACAATATAAAGTCAACCCAGAGAACTCTTTGCCAGGGGATGCTGTGAAGACCAAAACTATAACAGGATTATAAAAAGAACTAGATAAATTCCTGGAGAATAGGTCCATCAGTGGCTATTAGCCAGGATGGGGAGGGATACAACACCATGCTCTGAGTGTCCCTAGCATGTTTGCCAGAAGCTGGGAATGGGCAACAGGGGATGGTCACTTGATGATTACTTGTTCTGTTCATTCCCTCTGAAGCACCTGGCCTTGACCACTATTGTAAGACAGCGTACTGGGCTATATGGACCATTGGTCTAACCCAGTATGACCATTCTTATGTAAAAATTAATTATAATAATAAAAATGTTTAGTACAGAAACTTCCCAACATAATGACCTCCCAAGATAGCAACAATGTGAGATAACACTCTTGGCAAATAATGCATTTTAAAAATCTTGGCCTACTAGGAAACATATTTATATAAGTTTCCATTCCCAGTCACAAATCTAGCATTCTGGAGCAAAGTGACTAAAATATAGTCCAACAAACAAATGTTTATTTAACATGCCCCTCACTTTTCCTTCCACCGCACTTCACTCACCGGTGTTGTCCTTGGTCAGTGGAGACTCGGAGTTCAGAGGTGCTTTCACATGAGTACACCTTCCAGGTGGGGGACAAGAAGGCAGCTTGCTTGTTCCTCCAGCTGCTCACTGTTCGCTCTGGCCATGGCTGTTCGTTGGGCCACCGTTCACTCCACTGCTCTGTTGCCAATGGCTCTGTGCAGTCACCTTCTGCTGCCACCTGCCACTGTGACCTCTGCGAGTTGGTCTCTTGAGGTTCCACCAGCTCTCAGTGATTTCAGCTGAGCTCTCAGTGTGAGAACCTCGCTCGCTGCTAATGCAGTCTGGGCTGTCTCTTACACAAAAACACTGTACCCACAGGAACACTGTCCCCACAACAGGACTAAGCACTTAGACCTGATTGTCAGTGATTTCAGCTGCAATGGTCACTTAACAGAACAAAAGACTTTCTATGGAGCCTAATCAGCTCTGTCTTTAAACAGTGGAGAGGGACAGGTCCCCACCCTCTCTCTTGATGCCTTCAAATCATCACAGGTTAAGTACAGTTCTACTGCCCTTTACTCATACAATAAGAACAACATTTCATCCCCTCCCCCCCCTTCAAGTGGTTTGTAAACCAACCCCAGCCAAAATCTATCACTTGGACAACACAACTCTGTTTGCTGGATACCTAGGTAGATTAGATGTGAATGTAAATATAATCTGGCCCTGAAGCATTTCCCCACAGCCCCAGCTCATCACTAGCTGTCAGGGAGAGCTCATTTAGACTTTGCTTACAAATCATCATTTGAAATTATTAGGTTGGCCAACATCACTGAAATGAATGCACTGACATCATAAAAACCAACAGCTGTATAAGGAAGCAAGGAAGCTAGTCTATGTTCATACTTTTCAAATCTATTACACTTTTTCAGATACACATATTTTATCATACGCTCTATAAGCTTTTAAAGTGTGTATTAACGTTTCAGTTTAAATTCAGATTTCCCAACAGTCACTAAATTGGTATGTAACTAGCTCACAAAACTGGGCGGGGTGTTGGGGAAATTCAGGGGGAGTGTAGGGAAATCACTGATGTTAACTACTTCTGCTAAACAATCTGTTCAAACCTTGTATTTTACAGTGACACTAGTTCCCAGATCTGAAGAGCTCTGTGTAAGCTCGAAAGCTTGTCTCTCTCACCAACAAAAGTTGGTCCAATAAAAGTTATTACCTCACCCACCTTGTCTCTCTACAATCTTTCCTTAGCTGTACAGGGTATAGTATATCAAGGACATCCATTTAAAGATGGCAGGCCCTGGCTATATGAAATGTCTGTCACAGTAAACACCTCATCCACAATCACTGGTTAATGTTACTTTTATTGTGCTGAAAAGAAATAAATCCTTTGGAACAAAGCATTAGATATTTAGCAACCTGAGGCCAAACAACGTAGGACTGAATGCTACATGTATAAGAGATTAACTCTGTTGAAATGATTTTTTTTTTCCAAATAAATTTGTACCTAAGAATAGTGAGGAAAAAGGAAACTAAAGTCTTTTTACCTTGATGAGTTCTAATGATAGTTCTTTACATTTATCTAGTGCTTTACATCTCACGTACCCTGTAGACATATTAACTACCTAACTTCTCACATCCCCCATGTGAGACTGAAGGCCTGATTTCATAAATATGGGTTGTAACAACTTTATAGTCACTTAGTCCTTCACAAACGTTAAGGATTATCCTGATCACTTCATAGCTGGCTAAAGAATGTACTCCATACCCTGGCCACAGCCCAGGGATGCCGGAACGAGGGAGGGGAAGGGGGTGGAGAGCTATGGCCTCATCACTTTTTACCAGCTGTAAGGGCAAGCAATGACAGAGAGGCAGCAGAGAGGAGCAAGCAACGGGCAAGCAGCAGGGAGAAGGGGCAACACAAGAGTCTGGGGGAATGGGTGGCATGAGAGCGGCACCTCAGGGGGAAGGGGTGATACGGGGGGCAGGGCCACAGTTCAGACACTGGTGGTCCCCCACTTTTAGGAAACTTCTGCTGTTCCTGTCACAGCCACATGAAAAATGCCTAGCAATAGCAGGGAAAGAATTCAGATCATTTAGTTCTAAAACCATTTTTAGTAAAGGAGATTCTCCATTAGCTATTAGTAAGGTAGGGTCTATGACGGTCACAGTTGTGGATGCTGTTTTTAGGTACCTCGATTTTTGGATGCTCAGCCTTAAACACTTGCAGCTCCACTAAGTTTCATTGCTTAGTATCACTGAAAAAAATCAGGCTCCACGTTGTGAAGACAGAGACCCAAAATTGGAGGCACTCCAAAGTAAGTGGTCACTTTTGAAAATTTGGGCCCAAGGCCACACAGTGAGTCAAAGCAAAGACAGGAATAGAACCCAGAAAAACTTAGCTCCCAGTCCTCTGTATTAGATAACACCACCACCCACAATACTTCCTGACATGTGACTGAAGGAATCGCCAAAGCGCCAAGAAAAGTTTATAGATCAAAATATTTAAATGAGAGAATACATTTTAATATAGTTGACAGAAATGGCCTACTATAGCAAGCATGGTGGCATAATGCAGAAAAAAAAATTCTGCTCTCATTAATTACTTCTTCTTTGGCTATCTCTTGATACAAGGAGGATGTCTGCCAAGGGGGTTCATTGGTGAGTTTTTAAGTGGCTGAGGAGCCCAGCTCTTGCCCTACAGATTTTGCCACAGAAGTGGGAAAATTAACACCAGTGCAAATATTTTAAGGTAACATGGAAGATAAATCAAATAGTTTGCCTGTCCTCATCTGCCTCAAAAAATTGGCTTTATAAAGATACTTCTTCTCCCAAAAGAAAAAAGCCTGACCTTGTTTTTCTGGTGTTTGCAGTGTTGTAGCTTTGTTGATCCAGGATATCAGAGACAAGGTGGGTGAGTTGATATCTTTTATTGGACCAACTTCTGTTGATGAAAGAGACAAGTTTTTTGAGCTCCACAGAGCTCTTCTTCACATCTTTCTTGGTGACAGAGAAGGAGAAGAAAGCATGTTGCCCTGAAGTAATGGGAGGCATTCAGTTACTAGTAATTAGGACCACATAAGTACCTAGAATCTATGTTAGAGGTAGGTGGAAGCAGGTGGTGTTTTCTCCCTATTCAGAGCAAAGTATCCACACATCAGCTTACCCCCTTCCTGGGATTTGACTTTATTGGTAACGCAAATAGTAAGTGTGACGTTGCACTCTATATGATTTTATGAAAATATGCTAATGAATGTGAATATAATGTAACTTAAATATGTTTCATGCAAAAAGTCTCTTGTAAAGTATCATTACAAAGCTTATAATTTACCGAGTGTGATCATCCTATTTGTTCGTATGCATCATTCTTGTGCCTGAAACTAGAAATATGAAATATAACTCTGAGGGCCTATTGTAGTTATGCAAAGTGTGGGCCATTAATGGTGGTTTGAAATCTTGATGGCACTCATCAACCAGGACAATTGACCGTGGATGGCTGTGTTTGCTTGCAGGCCTTCCTCTGAGTTAGGCTGGGAAGAATGAAGGCTTGGAGTTTTAGAGTGTCATGTGATCATGTCACCTGAATTGGAATCCATCTTTAACCTGATGCTTTTCCTTTTAGAAGGAGGGGTGGGAACCCAGAGAGAGACAAAGGATTCCCACCTTGTGCAAAGCTATATAAGGAGGTGAAACAGAACAAAGGAGGCTGCAATCATGAGAAATCCCCTAGCTATTAGCTGAGCTGGAAAAATGGTTGTGCCAGGGGAAAGGATTGTGCCCAAATTAGGAAGGCGTCCGGTCTGTGATAGAAGCTTATTGAAACATCTCTGAGAGCGAGATTTTATCTGTATCCAGTTTTCCTACTGTATTAGGTTTAGACTTATGTGTTTTATTTTTTTTTGCTTGGTAATTCACTTTGTTCTGTCTGTTAATTTTTTGGAATCACTTAAATCCTACTTCTTGTATTTAATAAAATCAGTTTTTACTTATTAATTAACCCAGTGTATGTATTAATACCTGGGGGGTCAAACAGCTGTGCATCTCTCTCTATCAGTGTTATAGAGCACAAACAATTTATGAGTTAATCCTGTATAAGCTTTATACAGGGTAAAATGGATTTATTTGGAGTTTGGACCCCATTGGGAACTGGGCATCTGGGTGTTGGAGACAGGAACACTTCTTAAGCTGTTTTCAGTTAAGCCTGCAGCTGTTGGGGGACATGGTTCAGACCTGGGTCTGGGTTTGCAGCAGGCTAGTGTGTCTGACTCAAACCAGGCAGGGCACTGAACCTGCAAGCTGGCAGGGAAAATAGGCTCAGAGCTAGTCTTGGCACACCAGGTGGCAGTTCCAAAGGGGGGTTATGTGATCCAACCCATCACAGTAAGCCCATAATGTAAATGTCAGCCTGGCTTGACACTGATGTACTGAATAGCCTTGGTCATCACATAGTCTCTTTCTCAATTTCTCCATCCATATAACAATACTTGCCTATCTACTGACTTCACAGGGCTGGTGTGAAGATTAATTAGCTAATTTTCAGAGCTTTTTGAACATTTCATGTGCAGAGTATTATTAGTTGTTTTCTCTGTGCATCTACTTATCCAACTTTCTTTATTCTATCTTAAAATCAACATACTTACCTTTTTCTTGAGGGCAACCAGATTTATTTAAACAGGAAGAGGAGCCATTTCTAAAACTTCCAAATTAAATCTCATAGGATTAGTAATTCAAAGTAAAAAAGAGGAGTCACTGATGCCAAGCTACATAAGAGTTTAGAATTTTACAGTCACCTCTATTTAGGGGAGCTTCTAACAGAAGTTAACAAAATTACAATGTTTGTTTAAAATTTTTTTCTGTTTTCTATCAATACATTTCCAACATTTTCCCCCAAACTTCTTTGGATTGTAATCATTTTACTCTGAGCCTCTGACCTTTCCTATTCTTGTTTTTTCCATACATAAAATCTTTAACACATTTATATGTAACGCTCAACTGATCATCTATTATTAATGTAAGTCAACAGTAGATTAATTGTAGAGTCAAGATGACGTCAGTTCAAAACACTCAGATGGAAAGAACTGAGTTGAATCCTTCAAAAAAGCTTTGTCACTACCATAGTATTCTGCAAATGCATCTAAAGAAACCTCCATTTTAGCTTTACAAAGTTCTATTTGATGGGAATGACCTTAGGTTAACTACTGATGCCTCAGTGGATATGATTGACTGAGCCTTGACAAGATGCTATTATTTCTGGATGCACACTCATCCATCCTCTTCTCATTTATGAATTGGTTTATTCCCTGTTTGGATTAGGACTTAGGTCAAAAAGGAACTGACAGTAATGCAAATGGAAGAAACAGTATTTATACCCCTAAGGCATTGGCTGTATCTTTAACAGTTTTGCTTTAACTAATTGAGCAATGAATTGCTTCCCAGAGCTAGACCCTGTAGGCCATGTAGACCTAAAACATGTATCTTCAGCTAATACAACTTTCAGAGAACACCACATGCCCCTCCACTTTTAATTGTATTACTATAGAAAAATGAGAATTATGAGCTACCTTATTAACCAAATAGGGTTGCATCAAATCTAACAGACACCTAGACTTTAAAGTTACTTGTCTGCTTCGGATTTAATCTGAACCTTTTTTCCTAGGTGAGCTCATGTCTCAGGTTTCATGAGGATAGGTATGAGGACAAAACACTCTATAGCAGACCCAATAACCGATTATAAGGGAATTACACAAAACCATATTTGGTCTACTTCATTCAGTGAATAAGCTTGACTCCAATATAAGCTTCACCTGTTTGCACCAGTTCTGAATTTGGTCCAGTGTCTTTCTAGTATTTAGTATTGAGTTACACATGCCTTAGATAATACTCATTCTTTTAAACAAAGTAACCTTCCCCAAAGAGAAGCAAATTTTCACTGTGTTTTTAGACAGTAAGACTGAGTTCAACCAACAAATGAAAGACTGGATGTTATAAATAAAAAGCAATTTAAAAAACCACACAAACATAGAGGAATGGTAGAGAAAACTAGTCTAAAACCATCCATCCTTTTGCTGCCAGAGCATCAAATGGAAGGACTCAAAAGGTCCTTATTGGTTAAACTAAGCAAGATCTATCACTCAACAAGTTAATTTAAAATTTAAAAAGTAAAAACTGGAATAAACTTGTTGATGTTATCAAAATGGGATATTTCAATTGACCCAAAATGATTTTTTTTTTAATTTTGTTTTGTAGAACATTTTCTATTTTTTTAATTTTAATTCCAATCAGCAACAAAAGCAAATTTAGAGGCATCAGAATTTCCTATGGACTGGAAATTCTGAGTTTCAACCAGCTCTATTAAAAATACTTTATTTTAGGCAGTAGACGAATTGAGTTACTGTGTCTACTGCGCCAAAGTGTCTGATTTTTCATTCTGCCTCAGCCCCTTTTGGCTGTGACAGACTGTCAAAACTGATTCCCCACTCTGGCACTTTGAGTGCAGAAGATGGGGGCCCGCAAAGATTCTAAAAATTAATATTGGCCACTCCAGCCTTGTATTAAACTCCCAAGGTTACAGCTTCTCTCTGACCTTGGATGAGTGGATGCTGCCACCACCCAAGTGCAAAACCCCTTGGAACCCAAGAAGGCGCACTTGGGAATTCCTTCCTGTGGGGTACCCTCAAGCCCTTTCACACACACCCCCTTTAAGGAAGAGTTGAGAAAGAAAACAAAGGGAATTAGGTGTTGCCCCTAGCTAATTAAACAACATGTACAAACCTCTTAGGACACCAAAAATCCCATCCTGTTCTTAAAAAAGGTAAATTTTATTAAAAACAAAAAGAAAGAAAATACATCTGGAACTTAGGCTTTTGCTCGATTTAAAAAAACCCACTTACAAAACTTAAACATCAAGAATAACCTTCTTGAGATCCAGCTTAAAGGTTACAAGCAAAACAAAAAGCATTTGGGGTTAGCACAGAGGAGTCCACAAGCCAATAAGAAATAAACAGAAACAACCTAATTGCTTCTTTTTAAACATTCCTGATCTACTTACATATCTGGGTTGTTAAATAAGTAGTTCTAGACAGGATCTGATGGTTTTCATATCTGGCCTTCAGCTTCTCACAGCATAACTGCTCTCTGTTCCCCTCTTTCCTACAGAAAAACAACACTACACAAAGGAAAAGCTTTTTTCCCAATTTTAAAAAGTTCTTGTCTTCCCATTGGCTCTTTTGGTCAGGTGCCCACTCCCTTCCTTTTACCTGGACTTTTTTAACCCTTTACAGGTAGAGTAAGTAGAATACAGTTACCTAGAGGGGCTTTATACCTAACTGGTGTCTTAAAAGGGAGCCAACCCCACCCTCCTTCATTTATCACACAGACTAAGGCTGCTCTTACACAGGGAAACACAATAGCTCCCAGCCAGACCAAGAATATTGTAACTGCCAGTGCCTCCAAGCTCTTGATCCTATATAAAAGATTTTTGGTCATGCCAATTGTATGTTCCATAGATAGGATTTAATAGAGTATCTATCCAGATGCTTATATGGTTGTCTTCACGATAACTGAGTTGTTTTAGCCATACAACACCCCCGGTGAGGTAGGCAAGTATTATTCTCATATTTGTCAAAATAACATCTGTGGGACAGCATAAATTAAGTGATTCTCCCA
The DNA here is from genome assembly GCF_007399415.2 of Gopherus evgoodei. Classification (NCBI taxonomy): domain Eukaryota; kingdom Metazoa; phylum Chordata; order Testudines; family Testudinidae; genus Gopherus; species Gopherus evgoodei. The sequence continues at coordinate 90,509,938 of NC_044330.1, forward strand.
AGGTCACACAGGAAGTCGTGGGCTGAGCAAGGAAATTGAGGTCCAACCCAGTGCATAGTCCACTAGACAAGGGGTTCTCAAAGTTCATTGCACCACGACCCCCTTCAGACAACAAAAATTACTACACAGCCCTCAAAGGGGGGACCAAAGCCTGAGCCTGCCTGAGGCTTGCTGCCCTGGGTGGGGGGGGGCCAAAGTCAAAGCTCAACCCCCATTGTCCCAGGTGGGGGGGCCAAAGCCCCAAGGGCTTCAGCCCCAGGCAGGGAGCCTGTAACCTGAGCCCTGCCACCCAGGGCTGAAGCCCTCAGGCTTCAGGTTTGGCCTTGGGCCCCAGTATTAAAATGGGTTCCTGACCCACAGTTTGAGAACCACTGCACTAGACCATCCTTCCTACCTTTAAGGAGAATCCCTTCCTCCACTGCACCATGTACCAGTTTCTCCTGGGCAACACTTACGTTAATTATTATTATATTTCATATGTGTATCATGGTGGTGCCTAGGATCCCCAACCAGAGATTGAGGCCCCTTTGTGCTAGGTACTGTACACACATACACACAAAGAGCTCATAATCTAAGTTTATGATGATAGACAACAGGTGAGTATGACAAACAGAATCAGAGAGCACAATGAGACATTTATGATTAGTTCAATAAGCAGAACACCAGCTTTGGATGGGGTTTGGCTATAAATGAGTAGGTTCTATGTGGAATGATTTATTGGTTTGTTATTTGATGTTTGGTTTATGGATGAGGCTGTCTGAGTAAATTCCTGTGCAAATTGTAGATGTAGCTAAATAATGGGTAGTTGCCCAGAGTTTGTGGATGAGTGTCATTTATTATTATTAAATTTTTGTATTGTGGCAGCACCTCAAGGCCTGAGCCAGGTTAGGGCTTACTGTATGAGACTCCATCTGAGCATACAGCCAACAAAAATCCTGGAGCTAAAATTTTATAAATTAAAATAAATAAGAATAAAATGACTTGGTACTACTACTGTTGGGCTTGAACAGTAAATTCTCAACTGTCAGGCCGTCTACTGTACTATAATAATAACAGACTAAAGGATAATTCCAGTTTAACAATTACTGCACAAGGAAAATTAAAAATAGATTGGCACAGAGTCAAGTGTAACTTTGATTAGGCTCCATTGCTTAAGCAGTATTGCAACTTCCTGCCACTAGAGTGTGTCAAAGCATGCATGAGAAATAAACCTCTTTATACTTTGTGTAATTTCTTTCAAGTTGCTACCAACACATTAGATAAAGTCAAACTGCATGAATGTATCATCTGTGCTGAAAATACATTGCTGCATTTATTGCTATAAATATTCCTAAAGGTTACATAAATATAGGACAGAGTCTCATGACTTCAGTCTGGTAGTGCAGGGCATAGGGATTTTGACAGGAATATTGAGCAACAATACAGTAATCCAGAAGCAGTGCAGCCAGTTTTAAGATCCATTATATTACGATTGCCTTTTCACTTAAACGTCAATAAAATATCCCTTTCAGGCTGAGACTCTCACAGTGGTGTAATACAATGACCCAATTATTTTGTACTTAAAAACTAGCACATCCAGTCTACATGTGTGAGTGTGTGTGTTTGTGCATGGTGCCCATGAAATGGATGGGTGTAGCTGAATAGTTACATGTATAATGGAAGGAAAACATTACAGGACTGATTTTTTAAAAATTAGAGATATACACAAACTGAATATCTGCTACTTTACAGTCTAGCTACTATACTGTATTTAGACATCCAGTAACCAAACTGAATACCACCTGCAAAATCTGCTCATTTTTGCCATCAGGCATCAAAACAGCTAAGATTAGAAATCTGTGCATATAAAATGTCACAAGTCAAACTTAATACACTGAAAAATTCAAGTATGTAGAGTCCTCACTGATTTCAAATGGACTACCCATCAGTGGCGGCTCTATGTATTTTGCCACCTCAAGCATGGCAGTCAGGTGGCTTTCGGCAGCACGCCTGCAGGAGGTCCACTGGTAACGCAGATTCAGCAGTGCTCCTGCAGGAGGTCCGCTGGTCCCATGCCTTCAGCATACCTGCTGCCAAATTGCTGCCAAAGCCATGGGATCGGCGGACGTCCCGCAGGCATGCCGCCGAAGGCAGCTTGACTGCTGCCCTCACGGCGACCGGCAGACCGCCCCCCGCAGCTTGCCGCCCCAGGCACGTGCTTGGTGCGCTGGTGCCTGGAGCCACCCCTACTATCCATGTGCTTAGAGTTAGGCACATGACTGATTGCATTGTTGAATCGTGGCCTTAGTCTCTCCAGGTATGTCTGCACTGCAATAACTCACCTACGGCTGGCCTGGGCCAACAGACTTGGGCATGCAAGTCTCCATCAGCAGGGCTATAAAATTGCCATGTGGACACTCCAGAGCCCTTCCTCCAGCTTGAGTCTGAACATCTACACTGCAATTGTATAGCCCACAGCCTGAGCCAGCTGACATGGGCCAGCTGCGAGTGTTTTACTGTAGTGTAGACGTACATACCCTCTGTCTCAGTTCTCCATCTGTAAAATCAGAATAATAATTCTCCCTTCCTCTCACTTTTTGTGTGTCTACAATAGTTAGAATGTAAACTCCTGGGGAAGGGACTGGCTTGTACAGTGTCAATGGGGTCTCTGTCTTGGCTGGGGCTTTTAGATCCTAGCATAATACAAACAAACAACAACAATTAAAAAACCTTGAAATATACCAAACTAAAAAACAACAGACATATAATGATGTTTAGAATATAGAAGTCAGTGGAACTACTCACATGCTTAAAGTTAGATATGTAGTTAAGTACCTTGCTGGAACCTAAGGCACTTGGCCAACATCACATAGTCTATTTTATTTTCCCTAAGAAGATTCTTCCAGGCCTCCCTTGGAAACTTTATCTCCCAAAACTCTCTGTGCTGTTGTGACAAAGAGGGCCACAGCTTCCTCTGAAGCCCATCAGGATGGCTCCTGAGTTGACCCACAGGGTCAACAGGTGATGCGTCTATTAATTTCCCATCCAGCACCTGGAGATGCAACCTCTGAAATGTTTGAAGCCCTTTTCAGCCGCAAAGCGTTAGCTGACTGGGGATCTTCCTCTTGGTAACTTTGTATCCAACTTTGTAATGTAGCTATTGAAACAGCCTTACATCAGAAGAGGTGTGCAAAGTGAAGGGATAAGAACAGTGACTGGCATGCTCTCATTTTCACAGCCTATGTTTAGCAAGTACTTCATACTTCAGGGGCCTGATCCTGCAATCAGATCTAAGTGGCCACCCATGCAGAGCCCTACTGAATTCATAGGATTTTCCAGACTACATCCTAGTTTCCCCAAAGAGTAGGATAGGACACAGGAACAGTAAGAAGCTAGGCTCTGTGGGAGTACTACAATGAGAAGTATGTATCATGCACATAGCAGCACAGAAGAGCTTGACCTCCACTACAGAAATCAAACAGGTGGGACCAAAGTTCTTTATATGTCCCCTGGTAAAAATTCTGAGGAAAGAGAAACCTCACGGAATCCCCAGCATCTTTGTTTTGCACACTTACAGAATACATAGTAGTATGGAAAGTTATGACCCTACTATCTTGGCTAGGAAATGAAATGCTTAAGAAATTATTTCCATATATCTTTGCGTTTCATGCATTGTTCACTTTAGTTGTGTCCTACAGTAGCTGTGCCCACTGTAAATATCCTCATTAAACATTTTGTAGCCTGAGACAGACAAGGCTCGGAATTGAACCTGAGGCTTTTACACAGAAGGAAAAACACCCAGCAGTTGATATTTAGACTCTGTCCTGAGGCAGAAAGAATTTGATGTATGTGAAGGATTATTTTTACCTCTCCAGTCATCTGGAAGTTATGCAGCAACCTTTGCATAATCAGAGACATGCAGCACTTCACTGTACAAGTGGTATGATGAGGATGGCTACAATCTGAAACTAAATTAAGGCTATCAGCAGGTGGAGCTCTGCCCTTCCTCAGTGTACATCTGCACTATAGGATTATTCCGATTTTACATAAACCAGTTTTGTAAAACAGATTGTATAAAGTTGAATGCACGCGGCCACACAAAGCACAATAATTCGGTGATGTGCGTCCATGTACCAAGGCTAGCATCGATTTCCAGAGTGTTGCACTGTGGGTAGCTATCCTGTAGCTATCCCATAGTTCCCGCAGTCGCCCCCACCCATTGGAATTCTGGGTTGAGGTCCCAATGCATGATGGTGCAAAAACAGTGTCGCGGGTGATTCTGGGTAAATGTCGTCACTCATTCCTTCCTCCGTGAAAGCAACAGCAGACAATCATTTCGCGCCCTTTTTCCCTGGATTGCCCTGGCAGACGCCTTAGCATGGCAACCATGGAGCCCATTTTGCCTTTTGTCACTGTATGTGTGCTGGATGCTGCTGATAGAGGCGGTACTGCAGCGCTACACAGCAGCATTCATTTGCCTTTGCAAGGTAGCAGAGACAGTTACCAGTCATTCTGTACCATCTGCTGTGCCACTGTAAATTGGTGATGAGATGACGGTTATCAGTTGTTCTGTACTATCTGCTGCTGTCATGGGTGCTCCTGGCTGACCTTCGCTGAGGTCAGCTGGGGACGCAAAGACAAAAATGGGAATGACCCCTCGGGTCATTCCCTCCTTTATGTTGTATCTTAAAATAGAGTCAGTCCTGCCTAGAATATGGGGCAAGTGTACTAGAGAACCATTGTATCAAAGAACCAGAGAGCACAGCTGCTCCGTGTCAGATCCCACAGAAATGATGAGCTGCATGCCATTCTAGGGGGTGTCCGTGCAACAACTCCACCCGTTGCTTCCCTCCTTCCCCAACCCTTCTGGGTTACCATTGCAGGGTCCCCCCATTTGTGTGATGAAGTAATAAAGAATGCAGGAATTTGCAACACTGACTTTTTAGTGAGATAAAATGAGGGGGAGGCGGCCTCCAGCTGCTATGATAGTCCAGGCAGGACATTAAACGGTAGTGGGGAGAGGAGCCCAGCATCCCACTGCTATGATAGTCCAGGCAGTACAGAATCTTTTCTTTAGACATGAAAGGGGGGGGGGAGCTGATGGAGTTCAGCCCCCAGTTGCTATGATGAGGACAGTCATCAGCCATTCTGTACCATCTGCCGGTAATAACCGGGAGTCATTCCTATTTTTACCCAGGCGCCCCCAGCCGCCCTCACCTGAGGCCAGCCAGGAGCACTCACGAGCTGATGACAAGGACGGTTACCTGTCCTACTGCACTGTACCGTCTGCCACCGGGGAAGGGAGGGAAAGGATGCTGCTGTTCATTGCCCCAGCACCGTGTCTACCAGCAGCATGCAGTAGACATACGGTGACACTGAAAAAAGTCAACAAATGATTTTTTCCCCTTTTCTTTCATGGGGGGAGGAGTAAATTGACGAGATATACCCTGAACCACCCCGGACAAAGTGTTTGACCCTACACGCATTGGGAGCTCAGCCAAGAATGCAAATGCTTTTCGGGGACTGTGGGATAGCTGGAGTCCTCGGTCTCCCCTCCCTTCCTCCATGAGCGTCCATTTGATTCTTTGGCTTTCCGTTACGCTTGTCACACAGCACTGTGCTGTGGACTCTGCATCACAGCCTGGAGATTTTTTTCAAATGCTTTGGCATTTCATCTTCTGTAATGGAGCTCTGATAGAACAGATTTGTCTCCCCACACAGCGATCAGATCCAGTATCTCCCGTACGATCCATGCTGGAGCTCTTTTTGGAATTGGGGCTGCATCGCCACCTGTGCTGATCAGAGCTCCATGCCGGGCAAACAGGAAATGCAATTCAAAAGTTCATGGGGCTTTTCCTGTCTACCTGGCCAGTGCATCCGAGTTCAGATTGCTTTCCAGAGCGGTCACAGTAGTGCACTGTGGGATACCGCCCGGAGGCCAATACTGTCGATTTGCGGCCACACTAACCCTAATTCGATATGGTAATACCGATTTCAGCACTACTCCTCTCATCGGGGAGGAGTACAGAAACTGGTTTAAAAAGCCCTTTATATCGATATAAAGGGCCTCATTGTGTGGACGGATGCAGCGTTAAATCGGTTTAATGCAGCTAAAATCGGTAAAAACGCGTAGTGTATACCAGGCCTCAGGCTCTTTTGTTTAGTTCTTCTGGAATAAAGGTTTTTGAAACTAGGGGCTGGTCTACACTGGGGAGGGGATCGATCTAAGATACACAGCTTCAGCTACGTGAATAACATAGCTGAAGTCGAAGTATCTTAGATCGAGTTACCTACCGTCCTCACGGTGCGGGAACGATGTTCGCGGCTCCCCGTTGACTCCGCTACCACAGTTAGCATTGGTGGAATTCCAGAGTCGACAGGAGTGCGTTCGGGGATCAATATATCGCGTCTAGATGAGACGCGATATATCGATCCCTGAGAAATCCCATTGCTACCCGCCAATACGGCGGGTAGTGAAGATGTAGCCTATATGCTAACAGCCCCAGAAGCCTAAGCTGTCAGCTCTGGGACAGATTCTCCATTACAATCTAGCCACTTTGAACTACTTAGGCAGGGCAGAGGAGCTGGATTCTGGCTGCAAATGATCACTGGAGCATTCTACTGAAGGAGGGGAACTCTCGTGAAGTTGACAGAATTGACTCCTGGGCCAGCCACCCTACTCTTGGCATGTTTCAAAGTAGTAGCCGTGTTAGTCTGTATCCGCAAAAAGAACAGGAGTACTTGTGGCACTTTAGAGACTAACACATTTATTTGAGCATAAGCTTTCGTGAGCTACAGCCCACTTCATTGGATAGAATGGAACATATAGTGAAGAGATATATATACATACAGAGAACATGAAAAGTTCGGAGTTGCCCAACCAACTCTAAGAGGCTAATTAATTAAGATGAACTGTTGTCAGCAGGAGAAAAAAAACTTCTGTAGAGATAATCAAGATAGCCCATTTAAGACAGTTTGACAAGAAGTTGTGAGGATACTTAGCATGGGGAAATAGATTCAATGTGTGTAAATGGCTCAGCCATTCCCAGCTCTATTTAAGCCTAAGTTGATTGTATCTAGTTTGCATATCAAGTCAAGTTCAGGAGTTTCTCGTTGGACTCTGTTTTTGAAGCTTTTCTGTTGCAAAATTGCCACCTTTAAATCTATTACTGAATGACCAGAGAGGTAGAAGTGTTCTCCTACTGGTTTTTGAATTTTATGATTCCTGATGTCAGATTTGTGTCCATTTATTCTTTTGAGTAGAGACTGTCCGGTTTGACCAACGTATATGGCAGAAGGGCATTGCTGGCACATGATGGCATATATCACATTGGTAGATGTGCAGGCGAATGAGCCCCCTGATGGCGTGGCTGATGTAATTAGGTCCTATGATAGTGTCACTTGAATAGATGTGTGGACAGAGTTGTCATCGGGCTTTGTTGCAAGGATAGGTTCCTGGGTTAGTGTTTTTGTTGTGTGGTGTGTGGTTGCTGGAGAGTATTTGCTTTAGGTTGGGGGGCTGTCTGTAAGCAAGGACTGGTCTGTCTCCCAAGATCTGTGAGAGTGAGGGATCATCTTTCAGAATAGGTTGTAGATCTTTGATGATGCGCTGGAGAGGTTTTAGCTGGGGGCTGAAGGTAATGGCTAGTGGCGTTCTGTTATTTTCTTTGCTGAGCCTGTCTTGTAATAGATGTCTTGTAGTAGGTGACTTCTGGGTACTCTTCTGGCTCTGTCAATCTGTTTTTTCACTTCAGCAGGTGGGTATTGTAGTTTTAAGAATGCTTGATAGAGATCTTGTAGGTGTTTGTCTCTGTCTGAGGGATTGGAGCAAATGCAGTTTTACCTTAGAGCTTGGCTGTAGACAATGGATCACGTGGTGTGTCCTAGATGGAAGCTGGAGGCGTGTAGGTAAGTATAGTGGTCAGTTGGTTTCCGGTATAGGATGGTGTTTATGTGACCATGACTTATTAGCACAGTAGTGTCAAGGAAATGGACCACAGTCCTTGCCACAAGAACTCCTGTTCTTTTTACTCTTGGCATGAGAGGCATGTTGGGGACAAGAACGGGGCATGGCAGAGCTTTACTAAACTACTTTGATCCTCCATTGGCATAGGGTCCCTACGCTGCTCTAATTTACATGGGGTCCAGCACAGACTAGCTCCCAGGATCTCTGATGTTTCCATCCCTCCCTTTCCCATACCAGCTCAAACACAGCAGGGAATCCAGCCCTTTTTCTCTAAGGCCCCAATTTAAACCCATTGTCATGAATGAGAGTCCTTCCATTGATTTCAGTGGTCTTTGGATCAGGCCGTAGGTCCATTCGTTCCACAGAATGAAGAGAAAGAAAAATTGTTACCTATGAAATTATCTCTGGAGAATGAATGCTCGCTGCCATGGTACTTCTCCCTGTGAGAATATGGGCAGGTCTACACTACAGCATGGATCAACACTCTGAGTTCAATCCACCAGTGGTCAATTTAGCAGGTCTAGTAATGACCCACCAAATTGACTGCAAATCACTCTCCAGTTGATCCCTGTACTCTAACCCCAACAAGAAGAGTAAGGTAAGTCAATGGGAGATTTCCTCCTGTCGACCCCCCGCAGTGTAGACCCCGCAGTAACTTGACCTAAGGTACATCGACTTCAGCTACATTATTCACATAGCTGGAGTTGCATAGCGTAGTTCGACTTACCATGATAGTGTAGACACAATCTAAAAAACTTAAGCACAGAACTGTATATCTTGTAAAGGCCTGTATTCAGCTCTTTGAAGGCATGTTATTTCCATGTATACATTATGCCTAAAATACATATTCCCAACAAAAAAGACAAACTCTAGAACATTTCTGAACTATCTTTTCTATTAAATATGTGGTATACACCAACATGTTATTTCCTTGTTGCCATGGAAGGGAAACTGAGTATACTCTATCTTGTAGATATATGTAACTACATATGAATAATTAGTTTGCTACATATTAAATAAAAATTTTTATCATTCAGCCCAATACTGTGTTTACTTATCTTTTTTTTTTCTCCACTAGAGGAATTACATTTTATTCCCAGGAGATCTTGAAGAATTTACATGCAGGTGGAATTTGCTCAGTAGTCTCTAAGAAATGAGCCTACTTTTTTAACCCCATTTTCCAAACACACCCAAACCTGATAAACAGACCTTCTGTGAGTGAATTATTAGCAATTAGCCCTAATTTGTTTAGAGTGTACTGCTGCAGCATTACAGTGGTAGACAAATGCATTTTGAGTGAGGTTTGTTCTTTAGCAGTAAAATAACAGGCTGAGGTCACTGTAATTATAAACAAATGTTTGAAAGGCAGACTATTATTATTATTACATTCACTGCCAACAGCCTTTACTTACTGTAATTACTTTTTCATAAGATTAAAACCCCACCATGTTTTGCTATATATTGCAAGCCAACATCTCACAGAACGAGGTGATTCATAAACTGTGATGCTTGTCTTGTGAGCATGCTCTAAAGCCAAGCCAATCGCATTGTAAGATGGTGGAGCTCTCTCCTAGTGCCGAACAAAAAACCTATATGCTCTTGTAGAGCCAAAAATGCACCGCACCAACAGAGCGGTTTTATGTAGTATTATTTTGGAATTCCATTTTTTAATCTCCTCAAGCATGGCTACTCTTAGGGTTCCTTTACGCAAGATATGCCCATCTCAAGCCCTAACGCCCTCTGTATGAGAGCCACCTCCCTAAATTTCAATATGGAGTCTAATGAGCTATACTTGCCCCAAGTTATCAGCAATAATTAATCTATAGCTCCTTGCAATCCTCCATCACCTACTCACTGGGTGGGGTCTGTCATTTGCTCTTAGAGTGGGGCAAGCTGCCACCCTGTTTCACCCAGCACAATTAATGTAAAACTGGAATAAAACAGTGGTGAATCAGGCTCTTGGCACTTAAATGGGAAATTGACTGCTGCTAGTAATTTTTTTTTTTAATTTGCCCACTGAGCCATTTGGTGGCCAGCAGTGGTCAAAATGGATTGAGCATAGAGCCAGGAAACCAGTGACCATGGTGAAATCTTGCCCCCCTGAAGACAATGGAAGTTTTGCCATTGACTTCAGGGGGGCAGGGCCAGCTCCAGACACTAGCCTACCAAGCACATGCTTGGGGCGTCACCTTGGGACGGGGCAGCACTCAGGGTTTGTTTTTGTTTTGCTCGGTGGCGCAGGGGGGGTGCGTAGGGCTTGGCACCATGGTGCGGCACGGGGGGGCGGGGACTTGGGCAGTGCGGTGCTCGGTGGGGGCAGGGACTTGGGCGGTGCGACGCGAAGCTCGGGAGGGGCAGGGCTTGGGCGGTGCAACGCAATGCTCAAGGGGCGGTGCTCTTTTTTTTTGCTTGGGGTGGCAAAAATGTTAGAGCCAGCCCTGCAGGGGGGCCAGGAGTTCACATCTGGATTTTATTCCTGACTCTACTGTTGACTTACTATGTGACCTTGGGCAAGTCACTAAGGTCAACATTTTTAAATGATGGCCCAGTTTTTGGGTGCCCAGCTTGAGACACTGTGGGTCTGATTTTGAGAGGTGAGGAGTAACCACAGCTTCCATTGACTTGAGCGGCAGTTATGGGTTACTTAGAATTTTGAAATAGCTGTTACAAGATTTTTCTATTTGGGCATTTGATATCTGTAGCCCACTTTTGAAAATGTTCCCTGTAGTCTCTCTGGGACAGATTATGGTATCAATTTTTAGCAGACTTCCATTGATCTCAATGTGATGATATGGCTGTCTCTGCATCAGTTATACAGACAGTTAACTTATATGGAGCTATTATAAGGTGCGTGCATAATAATTTGGAAAACCATTCCCAGAGAGTAGTTATCAGTGGTTCACAATCTGGAAGGGCATATCAAGTGGGGTTCTGGTGGGATCAATTCTGGGTCCAGTTCCGTTCAATATCTTCATCAATGATTTAGATAATAGCATAGAGAGTACATTTATAAAATTTGCTTATGATACCAAGCTGGGGACTGGACTAGAAAATCTCTCAAAATCCCTTCTAGTCCTACGATTCCATGATTCTATACATTCTGCAAAATGAGGATAACAAAAATTACCTCAAGTATTTAAGTATTGAGATCTGTAAGTAGTAGTTAATAAGTAAGTAAGTAAATATGTAGCTAAGTAGTATTAAATACTGTAAAAATAAATAAATGCCAAAATTGCAGTTAATTTTTTTTATTTTAATAAAATAAAATAAAAATATAATGTCTCATAGGAAGTACATTAATAAGAGCCCAGTTATGCAAAAGGAATTAAGCAGGTATTTGCTATCCAACCTAGAGATAACCATAGAGAGCCAAATTAAAAGTAATACAATCCAGCTGTTAATCAGATTTACCCGTAGACAGCTGTGCTACTTGAAAGCTCAGCTGGTGTTTCTTATTCTAGAGCAGTCCAAAATCTTCCTGAATCTCTTTCATTCCCTCAGTATAATCTGTGTAGTACAGGGGTGCTAGAACTAGAGCTGCCTGGCATGCGGGAGCACCCCTTCACTTGAAATGGTTTCCATCATATTTACAGTTTTGTTAATTGGCTTTCAGCACCCCTACTACAAAATTGTTCCAACACCACTGGTGTGGTACCTTTGTTTCTAAAGGACTTTCACAATTGTTTTAAATAACACAAGTTGCTTTCCCAATACTTGTCTTCATTTCCCTAACAAGGATAGTTATCTAGGACCAGAGCAGGAAATTATTAAATTATATTACTCTTTTGGTTAATTTGCTTCCTGACTCCATGACTCACTCATGATTGTATCACACCATGGCCTTCACTTTCCCCAGTACTACAACGAGCTTGCACTGTTTTTGCTTTTGCTTCAGAGATAAAACTTGTAGAACGTCTGTAGTTTCAGGTCTCTGAATGAAACTTAAAGCAGGTCACATTTTTATATGGCAACCTTCCTTTCTCAGGTAAACAATGTAAGGACTCTGTGGCAACATGGCTCCTACAAGAGCAGGGTTGCCATGGAGGGGATGAAAACTCAGGGAATTCTGTGGGCAATTTGTCTCCATGTCAATGTTCCTATCTTGCATGGATGTCCTAAAATCCTCACATATTCTAGTTCTCTGTGGCTTTCTGGGATGGAACCACCAGCCAGTTTCATGGGGATTGAAAACAACCCACTGACAGAATTATTCAAAGGAAACTAAGAAACATGCTGTGGGGTTTCCAGCACCCTATAAAAAATGTGAGGAATCATGTGGCCAGATCATGCCCTTGAAATCTGTTTGCAGACAGGGACTTCCACACATGTATTCCCCTGCTCTGTGTAGTGGTAGAGAGATAGGGTAGGTCTTCACTACCGGCCATATCAGCGGGTAGCAATTGATTTCTCAGGGATCGATATATCACGTCTCATCTAGATGCAATATATTGATCCCCGAATGCGCTCCTGTCAACTCCGGAACTCCACCAATGCGAACGGCGAACGTCGATCCCACGCCGTGAAATCGGTAGGTAACTCGATCTAAGATACTTCGACTTCAGCTACATTATTCACGTAGCTGAAGTTGTGTATCTTAGATCAATCACCTCCCCTAGTGAAGACTAGCCCATAGTCACATCTAGCATCACTTTCCTTAGTCCTTGGAGAACCACAGAGGCCTCTCCAATGGGTCAGAATCCATGTGATGGAAGTGGATGGAGCTGGACTGGTAGATGGTGACCATGGGTGGCCAAGGTACTAAATCCCTGCCCCTTCACCCCTATCACCAGCACTACACAAATCACTATTCCAATTGATTTATTTGATAATTATATGGTAAAAATGAGAGCGTAAGCAATTGTTCAGTAATAGTGTGCTGTGAGACTTTTGTATTCTTATGTCTGATTTTGTAAGCAAGTAGTTTTTAAGTGAGGTGAAACTTGGGGTACACAAGACAAAGCAGACTCCTGAAAGGGGTATAGTAGTTTGGAAAGGCCGCAGCAAGCATTTGAAAATGTTGCTCCCAGGAAAGTAATAATTTTCCTCAATGGTATTCATTGTATATATAAGCCCATACCATGAGCAAAATAACCCTACAAAAATTCAGGTCCAAAATGTATTTCAAACTGAGTGTTCAAAGGAATCAGAACTTCAGACTTTATGCATGTCAATGACCAGATGCCTCTATCTCTTATCATATACACACACTATTCCTTTTATGCTCCGTACATAGTTATCCACATCCTCCTCCTATTTCAAGCATAAGATCTATCAGTAAATTTCATACTTAATTCAAACACATTAAACAGAATAGTAAGTTTTCATTAGTTTGATTAACAACCAGCTAAAAGCATGTAGCAAATGACAGAATTCTCAGTCTGTCATTCAGTTTCAGCTACATGCATTGCTACAATTTCATTTCATATTCTTCACAGCCCTGCAGCTGAATTACAGCCTGGGATTTAATGCAGGCCCGGAGAATATGTTATTTTAAATGTCTAATCATTATGAATTCAATTGCCATTCTTTTTAGAAGCACAGATCATAATGAACTCATCTGTTATTCATGTGAATGTCACATGTGTTCCCACAGGAGTTTTATTCTAATTCACTATGAGTTAGTGGACTCTTAAAATAAGTTGCTGTCCCTTTTCCATACTGAACATGTTTCACTTTTTAATTGTTCATCAAAGGGCAAAAGTAATACTTTTCTTTGATAGTTTTCAGGTCTGATATAGTTCAGTGAAGAGCTAGTTCTAAAAAAATAAAGGCCACTTTAGAAATGTTTTAAACTATTGCTTAATATTGTAAGAGTCAAATTTAAAATGTAATGAACGAGATCACTAAGTTAGACATTTAAAAATGTATGTGTGTTCTACTATAAGCATCCATACGTAAGTCACACACATTTTAGCTTTGTAAAATAGAGTACATAATAAACTACACTGTACCCCTTCATATAATGGTGAGTGGTAAACAATGAAATACACATGAAATCAGCACTTTCAGTATTCATGTTGTGGTCACATGGACTTCTATACAGCTGTTCTATTGTATTATAGAGTTTAGAGTCTGGACACTTACAGGCTACCTTAGAATCTGAATGTGATCAAAACTGGACAATGGGACTTTGCCCTATGAAAACAAACACAAAATAAGCAAAGTAGAAAAACTGAAAGAACTCATACAGTGCAATTGCTTTTCACAGAGGTCAAATTGTCTGTTTGGGGTTTTTTAATGATAGATAGTAAAACATTTTAGAAGTCCCACATCTGAAACATTATATGTAAGAACAAAACCTATGAAAGTAGAGTCCTGAAATGTTCCAGCATTTGGTTACATATGACCTGCTAGTTTTGATTTCACAGTAAACTCTCCTTTGTATGTCACCCTTCAAATATTGTGCCATGTCAGAATGACCCTTTCGCTACTACATTACACTTCAGAAATTCAAACTAAAAAATGAAAGATTTATTATAAAGAAATGTTTTCAGTGGAGATGGTATCAAACTAAAGCCTTGGTTGCAAATGGAATATAATGGCTTCATCATAGGTGCAGCTACTAATTACTCACAGCCAAAGGAGCTATCATTTAGTTATTAGTATTTGAAGATCCAGGTTCATTCCCCACTGGTGACTATTTAATCTGGAGAGATGTGGCCACTATTCATTAAGTAAATACCTCCACCTCAAGCTTGTGATGTTTGGATCCAAACTTTGTAGCTCTGGACCATATTTTATGGTTCAGGGCTCATAAAGGTTATTTAACAAAACAGATGAGCAACAATGTTTTTCTATTCATTTACTGTGACTTACTTCATTGTTCAAGAAATATGATTTACTTTACTTTTTTCAGACTAAATAACAGTCGAGTTAAAACAAAATAAGTTTTATTTTTAAGAGAGCAATGATGTCAGATGGAAATGATTACAGGATGTAGTTCATATACAAAAAACAAAAAGAAAAGCTGTTAGGGGTAACAGCTGTCATTCAGGATAAATGTAAAAAAGCAATTAACCTCCTTTATAGCAGAAATAATAGAAGCCACCTCCCAAAAAACAGGCAACCTGCAAAGCTGGCATAGGAGTTGTCATATGGTGTGAGACTTTTTCCATGGGGTCTGACTGCAAACGCAGGGGCACTGGGGATTGTTTGATGGAGAGGTGTGTGTGTGTGAGGAAGGGAACAGGAAGAAATGCCACAGAAATACACAAATAGGGCAGTAAGGAATACCTAGAGAAAGCCAGAGAATCAGGTCACTTGTAGTGTCACTTTGAGAAAAAGCTAAGACAGACTTTTGGGTAAAGTGCTGGCTAAAAAGAGGCTTGGAAATGTGAGCAAAAAAACCTGTCTCCTGTTCTTGGATTCCTACCATCTTGAGAGAAACAGAACTTTATATTCTCTGCAAATAAGCAGGATGGAGTCAGGTATTTCTTTGATGCAACCATCAATTTCTGCTAACGGAAACAATCCACAAGATCCCAAATACTGGCTAACTGCTCAAGTCAAAAAGGATAACAATACATTTATCAAGTAGATAAGCAACAAGAGAACAGCGAATGAGTTAGGAGAGCCTCTACAAGAGACCACTGGTAGTTTATTAACTAAGGGAATGTTCAGAAGGGAGATTAAAGGAATGCACATATTTTACAAGACAGTAAGAAATATGGAAAGAAATCAGGGCCACAGCATAAGATATTAATAGCTAACTTGACACAGGAGAATCTTAGCGGGAATATTTAAAACTTCAGTGGAGTCAGGAGATGCCCCAATAGACTGGAGGGTAGCTAAATCACACCTCCATTTAAGATGGGAAACTACAGATTTATAAAATATACATTTAAGTGTATATGATACAGATATACACTGGTTTTATATCCATGAAACTCCATTGACTTCAGTGGATTTACTTTTATTTATACATGTATGAGGGCAGATTTGGCTTTAGAAAATATAGTAGAAAAGAAAAACAGGGATACTGCAGAAGTTATTACTACTACAGGGATATTACTGGAAAGCTATGATTTAGAGTCCAATTCTGTGAGGCGCTGAGTGCCCTCAACTCCCACTGACTTTATTTATTCAGCAGTTGGTAGGACTGGGCCCAGAGACTTGCGTATCTCCAGTATAAAATGTTTTGAGGCCATAGCGAAGAGTTAGCAGGGTGAAGCAGTGAACATCATTTGCTTGGCTTTTGATAGCATAACGAACAAAAAACAAGGGTCTGCTCTATGGAATAAGTGAAAGCAGACTGGGGTGAGGATGAGAGAGGTGACTCATGCCATGCTATGAGGAACAGTATTACTGTGACTGAGCTAATGATTGCTATCAGTGACAACGATGAAAATAACAACTGCAATGAGGCGCGTTTGGCTGGAACTCAGCTGGCATTTTGCCACAAGGGGTGATGTCTGCTATTAATTAATTTAATTTAAATCTCTTGGCTCTTTTAAGTGAATTTATTTAGTGTTTGTGAAAGATTTCAGACTTTCAGCACTGACGTACTGGCATCCATATTTACACACAAATTGTCAAAAACGAGTAAGTGAAGTAAGGTGATAAAATTGATGAGCTTAAGAAGCCAGTCACAGAAATGATGAAGGAACTGCAAATCAGGATAACAGGTACAGACTAGAAATACAGGTAGATATGAGACTTAAGTAATCTAGTGTATCCAGTGCAAAGAAAGGTAATGATTCTAGGAAGAGAGAAAGCAAGGAAATATTAAATTAATCATAATCTGTTACAAAATCAGGCACTGAGGGTATGTGTTTGTCATTACAAATTATAATAGTCCAAAACAGCACAGTTAATGAACAGTGGTTTAAAACAAAAGTCAATAATATTCTGTGATGCATGCATAAAGGTATTTCATACAAAGTAATTAGTGAAGCCCCATTTGGAACAACATGAGCAGTTCTTGGCCAACTTGCCATTAACAGGTTTTTTATAGTAATAGAGCAGCAGAGGGCAAGCAGAAGGATTCAATTATTTTTTTTGCTATGCAAAAAAAGAATAAAGTTTTTTAGTCTTTGGGGAAAAGTGTCTCTCATTTCTCTGAAGGACATAGAGATAATATTGCTTCTGTACTATCTGAGCTTGTGTGAAATACCAGAGCAAGGGAGCATGAACATATGCTAAGAAGAGCTGGACATTAGAGGAATGTACGTAGAATTCCTTACACAGAAAGCTAGTTAATATATGCAATAAGCTCCCAAGAGCAGCAATCAGAAGAACTTATATCATTTAACAAGGACACTAAACAAGTATCTGAAATAAAAAATGAGCATGAAATGAACTCAATAGGAAGAGAAAGATCGAAGTGGGATTTTTAGACTCTTCCCATTGTAACATTTCCTGTCCTCCTAATCAGTAGTGGTATTTTGTTCATCAAAATTCACCACCATTTTACGTAATGAAAGAAGCAAAAATGTAAGAAAACTAGGTTTCACATCCATTCTTTTAAATGAGATATAAAATTGAAGTCCTGACTACTTGTGATTGTTAAAGATCTGATAGCACTCTTTGGAAAAAACAAACAAACTGGCATGTTAACACTGGTGTCCTGGTTAGATTCCAACTTGAGTAATACCATTCTATTTACTTAAATTACTCCCACATTTAAAATGGAGAAAGTATTCTTCACTTCCTGTTCTAAACTGTTGTTGAGTATTTGCTATGCCCTGTTAAATAGTTCCCATGTTTCATCTGAGAAGTGGCTGCATTTCTGTGGTGGAAAAAGATAACTCTCTATTGTTCTAAATCATTAAGATAAATTTGTTAAGCTAGCACTTTGGGCCTTTAGAAATGAGAGGTGCTACATATATTTGGGAGCACTTTACTACATTATATAAGAAAAAGAAGGGAGGAGACAAACTACAAAGAGCAACATCAAAAAAACATGTCCTGTAGGTTATTGTTAATGTATTTGGGACAGATCCTGAGCTATCATAAACTGTACTCCACTAACTTTACAGTAGAGATATGCTGAATTTATACCAGCTGAGGATCTAGACACCTAAGTTAACTTTTTCTTTGAACATTGCATCCTGGAAAAAATATTTTTTCAAAAAGTATGGGATGTTGCCTTAATATTATACTTCAGGAGTATTCCATTTCACAAAGAATATGTGAAAAGAACACACATGAAAATCTTACTATCCATCCTTCTGTGGATTTACACATCTTGACATTTATTACAAAATGTTACACTTCTTATTAAAAATTAATATTTTTTCTGACTCCACTAACAGTTTCTAAATGTGACTGTTTTTAGTCTCTAATCAGAAGTCCCTTTTGACATATGTACATACTGGGTTTGACAAGTCACTTTTTAGAATATAATTGTTTGCAGCAACAGAATCCAGGCCCAGTGCTGCAATGGAAGTTCTGTGCACAGACGATTTTGCAGGACTAAGATCTGTGTTTGTAGGAGAGTGAACGATAACTGAAAGAAAACGTTAACTTTAACATCACACAGAGATTGGTTTCAAAGCATGGTAAAGTTATACCATAGCGCAAAATGGGAAACGTGGCCAGGGTTCCAATAAAACATGTGGGGATCTTTGGTTTCCTAGCTGGCAGTGGTACCACATTCTGACATCAATTTTTGAGCAAAACTCAGAGGAGACTTCAACGATTGTTCCATATGTGCAACAATAGCAGGCTATGGCCCTTGGTTGCTTGGGAACTACTACTGCTCACGCTATTGGCATACAACTTCCATTATAGTCTATGGATTTTGTGCACATGTTCAGGACCTGACTCTCAACTGTGCCCAATATTTCCTGGGCACCAGGTAATGTGGGGAAGACTTCAAAGGAGTCAGTTATAGCTCCCTGATCTAGGGATTAGTTTTCAGCTGGCCCCAGTCTCTGGCATAGTTTAGAGCATCTTACCCCTTCAAAAACCTGACACCTTTTTCACAGCAGATGAGGAAGAAGCAGAAAGAGCCCAGAAGCTCAGTGAGGTCCCAGTCCGCTCCCTCTTCTCCTCCCCTCCCATAAGCAATGGGACATCTCCTCTCCCCGCCCTCTCTGGGTACCACATTTCAGCCCCAGAACACCCAGGCCTGGGAAAGTGTGTGTGTATGGAGGCGGGGGGTGGAATGAAGAACCACAGGAGCTGGGCAGATGCGGGAGTGATGACAACCCCCACATTTTCAGACCCCTTAGCACTGGGAGGAGGAATCTGGCTCTATCATAGGTGGGGAACTCTCTATGTTCAGGGAATCCTTAGTGGGCACATCCATCAGCTTTATGACAGACTGGGCAATGGAGGCCATAAGTAGGGGGTGAGAATTTGACCTTCTGAAGGTAGAATTTGACCTATGAATTTTGGAGACTGTAGTAAGTAAAAGGCCTCTCAGATGAAAAATATCTTGTCTTTGATATAACAAAAACATGAGTTCCAAATATGTATATTTTACACTTGTTTTGCAAGGAGGTAGTCATAGAATAAAGTTAGAACTGCTGTTGTGTAGTATCTTCTACAATAATCCAGGAAAATGGAAAATAAAAATCCTAAATTTTGAAAAGACCTTTTCCCCCCTCTCCTTGCATTCTTCCATTTTTCCATTGCATCATACACAAAGTACCCATGCTCATTTTTAAGGCCCTGAATGGTCTATCCCCACCCTACCTATCATCTCTCATTCACTATCAAGATATTGACTCTCACCTTGTTCTACCAATGGTGCTAGTCTTCATTGCCCCCTTGTTACACTTTCAAACAAAACACCTTCGTGATTTCTCCTATGCTCCCACTCAAGAATGAGAGGGGCTCACTGTAAACATCAGCAAAGCCACCTCATTGCCCCCCTACAAATCCCTCCTTCGAATTATCCTCTGCCATGATGCCTTCAGAAAACTTGACAATGATTAGAAAGCCGGTGTGCTCTGACTTCTGCCTATCATGATGACCAGTTCTGTCTCATTGTTTCCCGTGCTTCTGTTTGTTGAACCCATTTTCTGGCTCTTTCCTTATAATTAGATTGTAAGCTCCCCACATCAGGGATTCTCTCTTTACGTGTCTATACAACGCCTAACACAATGGGGTCCTGACCCAGGAGAGTGGTCCCTAGACACTACCACAATAAATAATCACAATGAAATAAGTATCACAAGGTATATTTTCTGCAATGCATCCAATAAAGTTTTATATCATATTTTTTCCTTTTAAAAATGTAGATATTAAAATTGTACCTAGCTGCAATAAATACTTTATAAGAAAGCTTTTAATAATTCTTTTCTAAATTTCTTGGACAGCCTGAGCAATCTTTTAAAATCTATTCATGCTAAAATGTGTAAGTAAAGGGACCAAGGGAGACAAAAGGACTGATCCTACAAAGCTTCCTCAGGCAAGTAGTCCTTTTGGACAATTTTTGTACACAAATTTCAACTGGTTCCTGTTGATCACTAGTGAGGCCAAATAGTGGGTAACTATAGGGCAGCTTTTATAGCAACTACTTGTAATGTACCTGTTCTGTGGAGAAAGAGAGGAATATGATTGTCCAGGGCTGTCATGAAGAACCCCATTAAAGTGAGTGGCAGTTTTCCCTTGACTTCAAAGGGAGTTAGATTGCCCTCTGAGATAACCCTTTTTCTAAGCACTACATTTGCTTAATATTTTTAGAGAAGAGTAATGCTTGGGAGTATCCTTAAATCACTTGGAAGTATCTTCACACAAGTAATTAAGCACTTCTTGGTTTATTTTGTCCCATCAGTATTGGTCTAACAGGATTGCCAAGAGCATTGCCATTGACCCTGAATGTGAAAAATCGATTTAGAACATAAGAACGGCTGTACTGGGTCAGACCAGTGGTCCATCTAGCCCAGTATCCTGTCTGCCAGGTGCCCCAGAAGGAGTGAACCTAACAGGTAATGATTAAGTGATCTCTCTCCTGCCATCTATCCCCACTCTCTGACAAACAGAGGCCAAGGACACCATTCCTTACCCATCCTGGCTAACAGCCATTAATGGACTTAACCTCCATGAATTTATCCAGTTCTCTTTTAAATGCTGTTATAGTCCTAGCCTTCACAACCTCCTCAGGTGAGGAGTTCCACAACTTGAATGTACACTGTGTGAATAAGAACTTCATTTTATTTGTTTTAAACCTGCTGCCCATTAATTTCATTTGGTGGTCCCTAGTTATTGTATTATGGGAATAAGTAAATAACTTTTCCTTATCTACTTTCTTCACATCACTCATGATTTTATACACCTCTATCATATCACCCCTTAGTTCCCTCTTTTCCAAGCTGAAAAGTCCTAGCCTCTTTAATTTTTCCTCATATGGGACCCTTCCAAACCCCTAATCATTCTAGTTGTACTTCTCTGAACCTTTTCTAGTGCCAGTATAATATATATATAATTTACTTCAGTCCACAGGTTTTTCCTATCTTTTCCCTGGATTTTTAAAGTAATCAAGTGGCAAACTCTAGATTCTTTGTGACTTTAGAATATGAGGCTGATCTTGAGGTGAACTGAAGGCAAGAAATAGTGCTCATAAGTATCTGTAGTAAGGAAAAATTACCACATTTACCATTTGTGACTGGACAAATCAGGTCTAAATTGAATTCATTTCACCGAACCACAATGCTAGTGTCTACTCATATCTTTAAAAGATATACATTGATGTTCATACTGATTTCACTTACTATATATGACTGTATATAAAGGCAGAGCAGAATCTCTATGCAACAGGAAAAGATCTTCTACAGTTAGCAAAATAAAGAAGCACTGTATAAAAAGAAAAAGAATGAAGTCAGAGTTCCCTTTAACAAGAAATGTAAAGGGAATTGAATGCTAATAACACATGCACAATATTTAACTTAAGCTAGGGGCTAATAAAAACAAATCTTAGTGTTTGCAAAGCTGGCAGATTCTAGGGGACAAAATAACACTTTTTTTTCAAGCATTAATGGAAATTTTCCACTGAACTTGGCACATTTTTCCACAGGTCTAAATTTCTCTCCAAGCCAAGAAGCTGATAAAAATATTTTATAATACACTTGTATTCTATTGCACTAAAAATACAGTTTCACATGTTCTACTTTCTCTATGATAATAAAATGTGACTTTATACATAACCCTACATACTCAAGGTATGCATACAGAAAAAAGTTCTTGAATTAGGGAGGGTAGTAGTTCAATGACTACTCAGACTAGAAGTTTTCACGCAAATGGAGCAGCCAATGTGGGCTCAAAAATAGCTCATATGCAACAATGGACAATAAAATACATTTTACTGAGAGAGAGAGAGAGAGAGGGAATATTGCCCAGGATATTGGGCAATATTGAGGGATATTGGGGGGGGGGGTGTTAAATAATTTTCTTCTCTATCCAAGAAGTGCCATGGAATCTTTAATTTTATCTGGGATAGCCACAGGAGATAAGCAGAAAGCACACCCAAGGGACATCACTTCTATATAATATTGTTCTCAGTACTGCACTTTGGAGTATCAGCTCTAGGTAAGAACACCAAGCCTGGGGGAACAACCTGAGCCCTATAATTTTCTGTCCCAAAGGGCAGAATGATATGACCTGTGCTATACTGACAACATTCATGAGCATCATTTCACTATATGGTTGTACAAGTTAAGCAAATCTGAGTATTAAACTTTTATAATTACTTGGTGAATATTTTTATCCATGCTAATGTTAAATAATGTAGTGTGTTTAAAAGCTAGAAAGAGCCAGAACTCAATACCTGCAGAGGCTGTTCCTCCAAAAGCAACAGAACGTGTCAATACTATGAATGAATTTCATAAGTGGAGAAGACTGCCTTTTTTGGGAGAAGGACATAAATGTTACTTGAGAAAGGGGAAACTGGGTTTCTTCTTTTTTAACTATTCACCAATCCCAACTAAAAACAAAGAATTCAAAGATGGGAAAGCCTGAATTATATAATTTAATTCCTCTCCCTGCCTATATGGGACTGTTGTCTTCATTATTATTGCTTGCAGCTGTGATTGTAACTGATCTCATAAACAAAGAAGAGTAAGTTTTAGGCAAGCAGCAGATACTATCCTCTTAATGTACCCTTTCTACACACATACACATCATCCATCACTTGAGATTTTATCATGTTTACTTTAAAATAAGGTATGATGTGCAGCTGTCAAATGTCGTGGTTACCATAGAAACGGGGATAGACAATATCAACATGCAAATATTTCAAAGTGGTCATTTTAACATTTGTTTCTGTTAGTTTAATGATTTTATGTATTATTTCAAGACATAAAATTGGATTTCTTTTTGATCTCAAAGCATAACAACTGCAATCTCAAGGGTAAAACAAAATCTAAGAATAAATTTGTACAGGTATTGTGAAAATGTAATAGCATTGGTGACATTTCTAGTCATCATCATCAAGGTCTTGTTCATCATTATAATCTCTGGTGAGAACATGTGGGTTACCACAGTCTTCATTACCTCCACATGTACACAGTTCTGTGCAGGAAAGATTTTTCTAACTACAGACATAGTTGATTGTGCACTGATCCCTACTGGTACAGGCATAAATAAGGTTTGTAGACCGTTAAATGCCACTGGCCCCTTGAAGAGTAAAGGAAGTAGTTCATCCATCCCCATTTTCCATCCATGTTGCAATGGTGACCCAATATCTGGTTTATCTATGTGCAAAGATATCCAAATCTTTGTTTGCCAAGATGCTCTTTTGACTTGTCCTGGAAAACTGTCCTCATACGGTGTGAGTTTGCCCAGTGACTTTTTGTTTTTGATAGCTAGGTTGAGGAACAAGCAATTCAGGTTTCTGTGGTCCTCCTTTTCTTTTTTATTCTGGTCATACAGAACTGCTACCAACTTCCTTGCTGCAGAAATTGTGATCTGTCCATCACAGTCTCCAAACCAGTAAGCTCCCTTCGTTTTGACATTAAACATAGATTTTTTTCCCCCGATACCAAATATTGATGACACAGAGTCATGTCCTGTTAATGCACATACAGCAAGAAGTATGTTGCAGAAATCAGGCGTGAGTGCACCATAAATTGCATGCACAGGTATGAAGTGACATTTGTCAGTTGTGCTGATAATGGGGCCTGTTTCAATCCAGATGTTATGTAAGTGTTCCAACTTTGGAAAGTAGTGAACAGCAAAGACCAAAACATCTGCCCCAGGTGAATTACTATGGTTCCTTTGACACCAAAAGACATGGGAATATACAGTATGAAGAAGCATCCTTGTGTCCACTTCCTCTTGAGTTCTGTACAAGTCTTGAGCTTCTTCAAAAACTCTACTGCTGATGGACTTTGCTACTTCACCATTGGAAAAGCCTCCAGCAAAAAGGAATGTTTGTGTTGGGTGTGCTTGTACACTCTCAAGTGCATTTTGAACCATATATTCACAGAGGAATCTTACAAGTGACTGATTGTTGGATGCCATGTTTAGAAGCTTTTTACAGGGCTTCCATCAATCACCTGGTATTTCTTGCATCTAATGTTAGATACTATCTGGCACTGTCTTTCTGCAGTTTTTCACAGAATTACTGTTGTCATATATGTCAAAGTCTTCAATTACAGAATTAGCTTTGTCAAATCTTTTAAGGACCTGCCCCAAGTACTCAGCAGCCAATTCATCGAATGTGTGGAATTTGTCTCCAGCCATTATTTGTATGACAGCCATGGCATCTCTGATGAACACTGTGGTTTCTTGGTTGCTCTTAGCTCGTGGATTCTTTCAGTTTTAGCTTCCAGCTGATGTCCTAATTCAATTTTGTCTGTTCTTCTAATTGTTCCATCAGCATAAAAGAGGGATGAAAGTACAGGCCTTATAGGGTGTTGATCTGAGTTTATGGGCTAGTTTATTATGGCTCACCAATGATCTGACCAGAATATATTTAGGTTCTTGTCCCAATTCGGGCTCCAGGGTTAGAGAACACAGTTCGGAGTCATGAGACGACCCTCGGGTTGTGTGGCAAGGTCACTTATACTGAGGACAATACCAAACTGTTAAGATCTTTATTAAAATGAATGAAAGAATAATAAACTATATAAAACACAGTCACAAAGTAATACAATTATATGACCCCTAGTAGTAACATCTCTATTCTAAAAGACTACTTAAACTAGCATACTCACACCCTTCCTTGAAGACCTGGTAGTGGGAGATAGAGGACCAGCCTCGTCTCTGGCGTGCCCGATGAATGCGATGGTCCAGGCTTCCCAAATTGGTAGGGATTAGGTTCAAGTGCTGAGTAATTAAACTACATTGCAAATCTGAGCTGATAGCTTGAAAGAAGATAGGAAAAGAGCGACCCTCTTGCATGGTTGTTTGTCCTCTTATAGGGACCCTGCCTTGCCTTAATCAAGGCCTATCCTACCATGCTCAAATCTTATTTCATCATCCATATAAATCTTTTGGTATACTTACTCTATAGGTTAGCATATTATGACATATATTCATACATATTAATATTGATTATCTCATCCCTGAAACCATTACCGTTGGCCAAACTTATGACTTTCATGTTGTGTGCTGTACCCTGCAGTTACCTGTCTGTTCCAGACCTGTGTTAAACAAATTCAGTTCTTTGTTTGGTTCCCCATTCAGTTCCCCAAAGTCAAGAGGGATAATCCATAGGCCATTTATCTATGCCAAAGGTTACAAACACTCATGCTGACTTGCTCTAGCTAATTATACAGGATACAGGCCTATAGGTTCCTTACAGCCAACTATTATGAATAACTATTATGAATAACATATATTGGAATTCAGCATAAACAAAGCCCAAGAAAATAATATAATCAATCAAACCAATGAAAAAAAGACACATTATGCAATATAGCAAGCTAGCAAACTGCCCTTATGGGCTACACAGGTAACTAAGAACAGTTGCCACTGAAACATCATCTCTGCATTTTGCTAAGGACAGTGCTCTGCAGAAAACAATTTCTGAAATGATAGCTGTTATGAATGTCCCTCCCTGCCAAAACTTAAATTTGGTCTTCTTGGCCATGTCAGCAAATGTTTTGATGCCAGATTTCTTGACTGGCCTGAAGAAGCTACGTGCCCCATCAGAATCAAGTGCATCTCTCACAAGTCTCTCTGTTTGTGCTTCACCAGCATTTGCTATTTTCAGAATAGACTCTTGTACATCTGCTATTACATGCAGTACAGTAGATGTTGAAACACACCTCTGGATGTAACGGAGGGTCATATGGGGATGTCACATTATTGATGACATGGCTGGTAAGAGTTGTAACATGCTCTTCATCCTTCTTCAATTCAGAGGCAAGAACTTGTTTGTGGATTTTGTCTTCACTAATTCTTGTTAGACCACTTCTTTCTCTCATAGTTTTTGCATATTCATTCAGGATATATTTTGTGAGTAGGGTGACCAGACGAGACGAAGAAAATACCAGGACACATGGGCGTGTGGTGCCGGCGGAGTGAAATATCAGGACAAATTGTGTCCCGACCAAAGATCGGTCGGGACGTGGGACAAACACCTAAATATCTGGACGTCTGGTCACCCTATTTGTGAGGGTCCATCTGACAAAGGCTGGCTTCTTTCTTGACAGTCCTACAATCCCAATTCTGCCCTTTGAGTCTTTGATGACAGCTTTCTCTGCTCCCAAGTCACTCCAAATTCCATTGAAAGAACCAGGAGTCTGACACATGGTGAATTCCCCAGATACAAATGCACTAGGTACTTTTTCAGGGAGATTTAACATATCAAGAAAGTAGATTGGTATCCACCTGGCGCAGCTGGGCCTGTTTGCAGTAAAGAAGTATGGAAGCATGGCCTGCTGTATATGTAGATGAAGTTTCCAATCACCTTCTTGCTCTGCATGGACATTAGAAGTAGTATCTGCATAACCTGGAGAAAATGATCCTAGAACTTGAGTGTAAGAGAGTGGGTATACCTCTTTGTCTGAAATCCCTCCAGTAATAGTACCGTATGCTGAGTTACAGAATCAAACTCTTTAATGACATGTTGTAAGTAAGGCTGTGGATTAAATCGCAGTTAACTCACGTGATTAACTCAAAATAATTAATTGCAATTAAAAAAATTAATCGTGATTAATCGCAGTTTTAATAGCACTGTTAAACAATAGAATACCAATTAAAATTTATTACATATTTTGGATGTTTTTCTACATTTTCTAATATATTTATTTCAATTACAACACAGAATACGAAGTTTACAGTACTCACTTTATGTTATTTTTATTACAAATATTTGCACTTTAAAAATGACAAACAAAAGAAATAGTATTTTTTCAATTCACCTCATACAAGTACCGTAGTGCAATCTCTTTATCGTGAAAGCACAACATACAAATGTAGATTTTGTTATATAACTGCACTCAAAAACAAAACAATGTAAAACTTTAGAGCCTACAAGTCCACTCAGTCCTACTTCTTGTTCAGCCAATCGCTAAGAGAAACAAGTTAGTTTACATTTATTAGAAATAATGCTGCCCTCTTCTTATTTACATCACCTGAAACTGAGAACAGATGTTCACATGGCACTTTTGTAGCCAGCTTTTTTTGTAGCCAGCAGATATGTTAAACAGTTGTATGCCCCTTCATGCTTTGGCCACCATTCCAGAGGACATGCTGTCGTGCTGATGACACTCATTAAAAAAATGCGTTAATTAAATTTGTGACTGAACTCCTTGGGGGAGAATTGTATGTCTCCTGCTCTGTTTTTTATGCACATTCTGCCATATATTTCATGTTATAGCAATCTTGGATGACGACCCAGCATGTTGTTCATTTTAAGAACACTTTCACTGCAGATTTGACAAAACGCAAAAGTACCAAGGTGAGATTTCTAAAGATAGGTACAGGACTCCACCCAAGATTTAATAATCTGAAGTGCCTTCCAAAATCTGATTGGGATGGGGTGTAGACAGGTGTAGCTCTAGTTTTTTTGCCACTCCAAGCATGGCAGACAGGCTGCCTTCGGTGGCGTGTCTTCGGGAGGTCCGCTGGTCCCACAGATTTGGCGTACCCGCCGCCGAATTGCAGCCAAATCCGCAGACTGGCGACCTTCCACAGGCATGCTGCTGAAGGCTGCCTGACTGCTGCCCTCACAGGAACCAACAGGGCACCCCCCGTGGCTTCCTGCCCCAGGCACGCGCATGGAGCACTTGTGCCTGGAGCTGCTGCTGGGTGTTGAGCATGCTTTCAGAAGTCTTAAAAAAGCAACACTCCAATGTGGAAATTACAGAACCCGAGCCATCAAAAAAAAAAATCAGTCTTCTGCTGGTGGCATCTGACTCAGATGATGAAAATGAACATGTGCTGATCTGCACTGCTTTGGATCGTTATCGAGCAGAAGCCATCATCAGCATGGACTCATGTTCTCTGGAATGGTGGTTGAAGCATGAAGGGACATATGAATCTTTAGTGCTTCTGCCACGTAAATATCTTGCAACGTGGGCTACAACAGTGCCATGTGAACGCCTCTTCTCACTTTCAGGTGACATTGTAAACAGAAAGTGGGTAGTATTATCTCCTGTAAATGTAAACAAACTTCTTTGTCTGAGCCATTGAGTGAAACAGGACTGAGTGAACTTGTAGGCTCTAAAGTTTTACATTGTTTTATACTGAATGCAGTTATTTTTTCTACATAAATCCATATGTGTAAGTTAAACTTTCATGATAAAGAGATTGCACTACAGTACTTGTATTAAGTGAACTGAAAAATACTATTTTTATTTTTATGGTGCAAATATTTGTAATAAAAAATATAAAGTGAGCACTGTACACGTATTTTGTGTTATAATTGAAACCAACATATTTGAAAATATGGAAAAAATCCTAAAATATTTATATAAATAATATTCTATTATTGTTTAACAGTATGATTCATTTTTTTTAATCTCTTGACAGCCCTAGTTGTAAGGACGCAATGTCTTCAGACTCATACACCTTTTAAGTATCACCCAACATTTTCCAGACAATTGCTGGAAATACATGAATACTTCCTCCCTGCTCACACCATTTAGTAAATAAATAAAGTTTTAGAGCACTCCGGCATCAAATGCTAGAGCTAAGCCATACAGAACATAGTTGAATTGTTTACCATCAAGCATTTGATCTGCAGTGGCCGCTGCATAAACATAAGTCTCGACAAGAAAGTCTAGCAATCCTGCATCTCCCCAAATTTTCCCAGTACTTGCAATAAAACAGCACAGAGTGTAAAAACCACTCAGCTAATCACATTGTTACCAAGTTAATTTCAGAGACTCCATTTCACTTGTTGAGCAACAACATGCAGCTGCTGATCCATGGTCTGAACAGCATGCTGCTCTCCTAGAGCTCCTGACATTTCCTTACATTTCCGCAATGTATTATCATCTCAGCTAATCTGGCATCCCAATAGGTGCATATGCAACTCCTGTGTAGGTGCTCTTCTTCGTTTCAAGCTTGTGGTTGAAATCAGTCCAAAATGGAATCACCTGAGTGTGAACAATAGCAACATCATTTGGTGTCGGTATGACATCATGAGGTAGTTTTAAAAGACATCAGGAGAGATCTTGGACAGTGTTTATTTGTAGGTGACAAGAGTTTTCTAGAGTATTTTTTCATGTAGAGTCAGTTCTGGATGTGTTCTAGGTTTTTCAAATGCTGCACACTGCATGAGACTCTGATTGCCTGAGGAGATTGCCTGTGCTTTCCCACGCTTCAGTGATAATTTCTTGTGACGTTGAACTATCTGCAAGCTGTCCTTGAATTACCACTCCAGCCATTGAATGGAACATATTCTTTCCATCAGTGGTCTCTGTGCTGATGTCTATATTATCATCTCTTTCATGGATGAGATTTCTGTCAGCATGAAGTGGTACAATTCCATTTGGAATGAACACGATTTTCTAATTCAGTTTTTGCAGCACTAGTGATGAACAACCTCAGCTCATTATAACTGTTGCAGAATCCATGAAAGTGTAGAATGCCAATTAAATTGTGAGCCCCAAGCTCATGGTGTAGCTGTGCAGTAAGGCTATTATGTGCAGTGGTATAATTTTGGAACTGTTAAATACTACGCACTCTGAAACGGAGAGCACCTTCTTTGAATGTTTTCTGAAGGGCGGTACTCATAGCTGGCTGAATTATATGATGCTTTATCTATCAACCAATATACACACTGTTGCACCAAAAGGAAACAAAAAGTACCGACCTCTGTAAACTACAATCACCTGACTTTGGATAACATTTTGAGGCTTTATTTTAGCTACTTCAGCTGAGGGACTGAAGCAACATTATACAAAACCACTTGTTCATTTGAAAGCTGTTCATCAGGCTCTCTCAACAAAACATCCACAAAACATTTGGATGACTTAAGTTCCTGCTTCAGATTACTAGCAGTCTGGATAGCATCAAATAATGTTTATTGTGCTGCATGGAACAATGATAGATGTGCCCTGTCTATGCTGTGAACGAAATGAACTTGCAGAACCATAGCATTTTTCTAAGCTTGCCTATTATGTGCTACTGGAATAGCTTGCAGTTTCTACATCTGAGGGAAGTAGGGCTTTATATCTTTGCAGCATCCTGGACAGAGAAGAGCCCTCTTGTTGTACATCATTCTCTCTCTCTTCAATCAGCTAATAAAATGCAATGTCATAAGGTGACTGTGTTATTGCAGTATAACTAGACAGTTTTGCTTTAAGATTTGTTTTACCCAAGTAGGAAGAAAGGCATGTTCAGTTATAAACTGCCTCCTTAGCAATCAAGACTTCCATAGATATTCCGTGCAACATGTCATCATCTCTTCTTTGAAATGCTGCTCTCCCCTAGATTGATTGCTCTCTCAAATGTTTCTATTTTATGAAGTTTTTGTCCAGCACTGGTGACTTTTGACAGATTTGCATTCTTTTAATTTTCTTGACAAATAACACATTTTTCAAAGTTTTTGAAGATTTTTTTTCTTTGATGTAAGCAGGAGGAGGTATTCATGTAGTTCCAGCAACTGTCATCTCTAACAGTAACATGGCCTGTACATACGTGTCACTGAATTAAAAAGCTAGTTTCTAGACTATTTCAAAGACTAGTACTGCATGCATAGGCAATTACAAATTAAAACCTTCTACCAGCAGACTAGATGCTACATTGTATGTACAAAAGCTTACAAATGGAGAGGCTTTATATTAGGAATTCACATATATTTACATCTATCCACTATGCAGCATAAACTATGGGCATGCAATCTACTGCTACTGGTGCACAATTTTCAGCATGAGCCTGATCTGGATAGCAAATTTTACTGAAAATAAAGAACACTATTCTAATCATGTGTGAGATACTTTGACAATTAAGAATATGTGATGTGAAAACATTTCATGTTAGTATATTGCAAAATGCTCATATTTGCTATTATTGCTGCATGCTAAACAGCTGCATCATTTAAAAAAAATATTTGCCCATGTAAAACCAATAAAACTCTACACTGTCATTTGGTAGCTTTGACCAATATACACCACAATTTGGTGTTGATATTAACTTAAACATTAAAAATCGTAGTCAGAGTCATGTGGCAGTGTTTCTGGAACTGTGCAAAAAAATGACTCTCTCATTTTGGATACCATTGTTTCACCTCGCCTACAGGCTTACGGCACCACTTGATAGCTCCACATCAGAGCTCATCTAAATGTACATAAATTTTAAAATGCTATATGATGTGGGTGGTGTCGGGTGGGTACATTAAATTCCAAATATATGGCCCTTTTTGGAGAATTGCTGCATGTCTATTTAGGCCACTTTTTGGATGGAAGCCTCTCCAACTCACCAGGAAGTGGAGTTGCAGATTTAGTAAGAGATATTCTGATAATAGACCACCTTGCTTGATTATAGCCCACCTTACTTGATTAATTTCATTAGAGTTGGTATGGCAACTCTCATTTTTTTATGTTCTCTGTGTGTATATATATCTCTTCCTACTGTATTTTCCACTACATGCATCTGATAAAGTGGGTTTTAGCCTAAGAAAGCTTATGCGCAAATAAATTTGTTAATCTTTAAGATGCCACAAGTACTCCTGTTCTTTTTGCTGATACAGACTAACACGGCTACCACTCAAAGCTCTTCCCTTTAGGTCCACAATGAATCAATGCCCAGGATTGTGGTAGGACATTGCTGTGATGCTGTTGTCAATATAAGATGTAAAACTGAGCTCCTGACCAGTCCTGGCCCTAAAAGTGCCCTTGAGATTTTCTGAGGCTGTATGCTAATTTGGATAATGATTTTCTGCCTATATAAATATCCCTGAATGTTTCAACTACATATAATAGTCTTCATTTCCTGCCTAAATAGTTTGGTAGCATTGCTATTCTATATTAAAAAGATGCCAGTTTCCACATCAGTGATAGCTGCATTTTAGCGATAGGTGAGGCTCTAGTATGCTTGCTGCTCCTTTGAGATGTAAGGCACAAACGTAAACTATTAGTCTTCAGTGCTTTGGCCAGTGGAGTTTTAACTGTCTCAAGCAAAGGCACTTCCATGTTCCATCAGTTCCCGTGGGTCAGACCTCACCCCTAGGAACTACAGATTAAAGGGAAGCACTAGACTAGTCCACCAGGGTCACACCCGCTTTGCCCTCAGCAAAGTCTTAACTGAAACCCGTCCCCGCTGCCAGCCATCACAGGCCCGCCGGGTTTGTGGGTGCAGCAGTCGATGCTCCCGCTGGCTGACTCAAACACCCCCCTCGCTTCTCCTTTCCCCCTCCGAGGCAAACGCCAGCCGAGGTCATTTGCATTGTGCAAGCGGCATTGTCAGCCACCCCCTCGGGCTGGCGCGGCTCTTCAGCAGGCGCGGAGGGAGGAAGGGAGGGTTTCGGGCCCTGCCCCGGTGGGAAGCTGGGGGAACGAGACGCTGCCGGGCAGGGGCCAGCGAACGTGGCTGCGCCCTGCGAGGTGCGGCGCCTGGCACGCCGGGGCGGCTCTAACTCCGCTCTCTCTTTCTCCCCATTCATCCCTCCCTGCCCCCTCCCCCTTGCAGGCGGAGCGGGCCCGGGAGGAGGCGGAGCAGGCGGCCGCACGTCCCCCGGCCAGCCGGCCGGCCCCCCCGCTATGGGTCGGAAGCGCTGCGTGGGGGGAGACGGCTCCAAGATGGCGGCGGGTTGCTGCGGGGTGAAGAAGCAGAAACTCTCCAGTTCCCCTCCCTCGGGCTCGGCCGGCCCGGGGGGCGGCGGCGGCAGCTCCCACTGCGGAGGGGCGGCGGCAGCGGGCGGCGAGCCGGGGGCACTACCCCCGCCGGGGATCGCCCGCCTCAACGGCCTGGGGGGGCTGGCGGGGGGCGCCGCCGGCTGCGTCCTGTCCCCGCCGCTGCCGCCCAACTGCGGCGGGGGCCTCTCCCCCCCGGCCGTCTCGCTGCTCGCCTCCCCCGGGGCCGGCTCCGGCGGGCCCGGCTGCAGGAAGATGGTGGTGTCGGCCGAGATGTGCTGCTTCTGCTTCGATGTGCTCTACTGTCACCTGTACGGCTACCAGCCCCCGCGGAGCCCCCGCTTCACCAACGACCCCTAGTGAGTACCCGGCTCCGGCCCCCGCCCCGCGGTCCCACAGCGCCCCCTAGTGAGCGCCAGGCTCCGGCCCCCGCCCCTCAGCGCCCCCTAGTGAGCGCCCGGCTCCAGTCCCTTCCCCTGTCCCCCAGAGCGCCCCTCAGTGAGCGCCCGGCTCCAGCCCATGCCCCTCAGTGCCCCCTAGTGAGCGCCCGGCTCTGGCCCCCGCCCCTCAGTGCCCCCTAGTGAGCGCTCGACTCCAACCTCTTCCTTCTGTCCCCCCCGCAGCGCCCCCTAGTGAGCGCCCGGCTCTGGCCCCTGCCTCTCAGTGCCACCTAGTGAGCGCCTGGTCCCTTCCCCTCAGCGCCCCCCAGTGAGCACCCGGCTCCAGCCCCTTCCTCTGTCCCCGCGCAGCACCCCCCAGTGAGTGCCTGGCTCCGGCCCCTGCCCCAGGGCTGCAGCCCCGCAGCGCCCCTTATGAGCGCCCGGCTCTGGCCCCTGCCCCCCTGGCTCTGGCCACCACAGTGCTCCCTAGTGAGTGCCCAGCTCTGGCCATGGGCTCCTGCCCACAGGCACCTCCCCCCACCAGCGCCCCCTAGTGAGTACTTTGGCTGTTGTCCTGCACCCTGAACTTCTGCCTTGGGCATCCCCCCCCCCCCCCCGCGCCTCTTAATGAATACCTGGCCTCACCCCCAGGCACCTTCTGCCGCGCCAGCTCTCCTGAGTGAGAACCTGAGCTCCTACCCTGGGCTCTCTTCCCCACTCTCCTGTGACCTTTAGGTTGTACCTGGGTACTCTGCTCCCCTCCCCAGCAGTTCCTAGTGAGAACCCAGGCTCTTACCCCATGCATCTCAGCACCCTGCCCCGTTCTCTAGCAGTCCGTAGTGAGTATTGGGCCTCTATGCCCACACCCCTGGGCACCTAGCCTCCTCACCAGTGATCCCTATTGAGTACCCAGGCACCCTGATGAGTATCCTGCTGCCCTTACCAGTGATCCTTAGTAAGTACCCTATAACATGCCCCTTGCTTCCCTGGGCACCCTATCCTCTCCCACTAGTGAACCCTAGTGAATACCTCATGCTGTGCCCCATGTCCCCTCAGGTCACCCTGTACCCCATTACCAGTGACTCCTAATGAGTGTCCCTCTGCCCCCCTCACCTGTGAACCACAGTGTGTACCCCAGTGAGTACCGTGCCTCCCCTATACCAATGACCCCCTGAGTACCCCATGCCCTGCCTTGTGTCCCCATTCCCTGCCCCCCCCCAGCACCCCACCCACCTCTCACCAGCAACCCCTAGTGTGTACCCTGGCTCATGTCCACCTGGGTGCCCAGCCCCCACCTCACCAGCAATGCCTAGTGAGTACCTCATACCATGCCCTATTTCCCCTGGTCATCCAGCCCCTTCAACAATCTTTACTGAATACTTCGTGCTGTGCCTTGTGCCCTGCGAGGCATCATTCCCTTGCCTTACCAATGACCACTCATGAGTACCCTACCCCCTCTCAGCAGTGACCCCTAGTGAGTACCCCGGGTCCCCTGCCCCATGTCCCCCTGGGCATAGTGGCCTCCCTCACCAGCATCCCCTCATGAGTATCTCAGGGCACCTTTACTCCCTCCTTATCAATGACTCCTAGTCAGTACCTCATTGCCCTGCCCTGAGTCCTCTGGGCACCTATCACCCTGGGCATCCAGGCCCTGTTATCAGCGACCCCTCATGCTATGACTTATGCCACGCCTTGTGTCCCCTGCCACTATGACCCTCTCACCAGTGACCTAGTTTGTACCCTGGGCACCCTGCCCTCTCGATGCAGCCCTAGACACTATACCCACTCGCCCCCCCAGACCACTAGTGAGTACCCCCAGGCACCTTCTCCATGTACCCCAGGCACCCTGCCCCCATCTCACCAGAACCTCCCTAGTGAATACCCCATACTGTACACCATGCACCTTGCCCCTGCTTCAGTGACCCCCTACTAAGTGCTCCTCTCTGTGCCCTGAATATTCCCAGGCACCCTGCCCGCTTTCCTCAGTGACCCCTAGTGAGTACCCCCAGGCACCCTGTTCCATGCACCCTGGGCACCCTTCCACTCCTTACCAGTGACCCATAGTGAGTACCCCACACTGTGCCCCATATACCCTCCCTAGGCACCCTCTCTTTCCCAGCTGCCACACACCCCATTTCATCAGTGATCTCTACTGAGGACTCCATGCCAGGCACCATGCCACATATTCTCTGTACCCCTCCATACAGCTACCAGCCCTCTCTTGACCACTAGTGAATACCCCCTACTGGGCACTTTGCCCCTATTTAATCCCTACACCTTACCACATACAGCCCGCCTGTCCCAGCAGAGCCGCTGCTTTATCAATGACCCCTAGTGAGTGGTCCATACTGTCCCTTTGCATCCCATGCTCTTCCACCCAGTATGGCTACTAGCCATCAAAACCCTATATCACCTCCATGGACCCACACCATATATCTGACAGCATCTGAGGAGCTGCCCCACTTCACCAGAGGCCCCTAGTGAGTACTTGACACAGAGCACTATATTCCTATCCTATCCCCACCTAGCAGCCTCTAGTTCACCAGTGATTTCTAGTGAGTATCCCACACGTTGCCTGCATTGCTTTTTGTATTCCCATCCCTTATACATGGTTCCCAGCCCCCGTGGAGCCCTAGTTTCCTCAGTGACCCTAGTGAGTTTTCCATTTCAGGCAGCATACCCCTATACCACCTCATAGACCTCCTTCCTACCCTAAACAGCGTGGAGCCCCTAGTGAATACTTCACATCAGACATCCATACCCCTTCATGATGCCCTCTGAGTTCCCCTATGGGGCTTCCAGCCCCAGTGAGCTCCAGCTTCACTAATGACCCCTAGTAAATATCCGTCAGGGCTCTTGTACTACTACTATCCCATGCAGAGCCCTGGTTTCACAAGTGACCTCATCTGCCCTGCTGTCTCCCTGTGTGTAGCTATTAGCACCTGCAGAGCCATGGTACACTTCCTACATGCTGCATGACCACCATCCTTGGGAGACCCCCCCCCCCAACATCTGCTAACAAATTCTTCTCCCCATCTCCTGTACCTCCATGCGCCCTCAGTAGTGCTGCCCGCTACCACACAGCCCTTGCTTCACCAGTGACACTTAATGAATGTCCTCTGTGTTCTAGATATATCCGGCACATGATTAATAACCTTAATGGAACCCTCATTACGCTGACCCCTAGTGAGTACTCTGTGTAGGAGATGTATACCTGTAGTTGCCATCATGACAATCAGCTGCCATAGATCTCCTGCTTCACCTGCAACCCCAGCAAGTACTCCCTTCATAACTTCTGTGTACCAATGTGAGGGGCTCAGCTGTGAGTTTCTTTACTTTACCTCTTCCTCTCTACGTCCTATGTGCTCCCCCTTATAGAAGCCAGTTTCTTGGGAACTCTTGTTTCTCCTGATTTGTACTAAAAAGCTATCATCTTGTGTGTGGGATCCACTTCCCTTCTATCTGTTCTCCATCCCGGTCCTACATAGATAACCAGCCTCAATTTTCTACAGCTGTCACTCTGTGGTTTCATTGATGGGGAAAACTGAGTTCTGCCCACAGTTTGTTAGCGCTAGATTGATAAAGAATAAATAACTCAAACTCTCTCCAGTAAACATTTCACCAGCTCTGCTAGTTAAGGTTGAGTGTCACTTTCTGTCTAAAAGGTCAACTATTTTAAATGCTCTAAAATCCACATTACTTGGATTGTCTTGAAATTTGCTGTGACTCATGGTTGCGCAGGTTAGGATTATTGGCCAAAGTTAGTGTCATTTGACAAAGGGGTTCCTAAAATACACTTCTAACTTCCCCTCCTTTAAAAAAAAAATGTTTACATCATCAACTGGTTCCTATAACTTTTTTTTTTTAAATGAACACCTAGGCTCGAAGTATAGCTCTAATCCTCCCTAAACTTATCTCAGCCACTCAGGATTTCTCTCTATTACGCCTGGTCTACAAAAATTTTACCATTAACACTTCCTTATTTCAGCACATCTTTGCGTGCATCCACATTCAATTTTAAGACCTGTCAGTAAAACCCTGAGTTTGACAGTAACTGAAAACCGCTTTCCTGAATGACACAGGTCCTCTACCAGCACTGTTCCACTGGTAAAACATGTATGGATGCTACATTACATGAACTACTAAAAATAGTACTTCAGCAACTTTGACCTCTCTGGTCACAAATTTGAACTCTATTGCACAGTGACTGGAAGGAGACACTTCCCCCCTGCCCCCTAAAATCTCCAGCTTGTTTTTGAAATGACCCTTTCCCAGCTAGCCCACTTTTGAAAGCACACAGGTATACCTCTGCATAAAAACTCCAGTTAATGCATATGCTGCTTAATGGTCCTGGATTTCCTCTGCTTGCGGGGAGAACGAATAGTACAAACCCAGTTGAATGAATAGTGTTTTGAAGAACTGACTTTCCAAAAATGTAGTTTTTTTTACAATCCCTCAAATAAAGGATCATTCTCAAAGGGACCTTTGCTCTCTAGATCAGAAGTGCTGACAGAGCAGATCTGTGAGGGGGAATGTTGAGCAACTTTCCCTTCAGTGACATTTGGTGAAAAGGGAAGCGTATCCATCTGTGCCCTCGCTTTCCTCCATCCCCTACAAATATCCCTCCATTCCCCACGGTTCCTCCCCATGGTTGTTCCAGGACTTGTCTGCTCCCTCATCAGAGGAAGGAATTCAGAACTCCTCACCTTCCCCTTCCTGCCTCCAGCTGTGGGGAAGGGTCTCCAGGCTCAGTCTTCCCCACACTAATGTTGCTTCTAATGGGGAAGTCAGAGCAGTGCAGGAGAATGTGGGGTGGAAAGAGAGGGGTCAGAGCAGTGCAGTGAGGGTTAAGTGAGGCTTCATCTGTCCCCCTGCAAAAAGTGTCTCCACTGACTCCAGGCAAGTATTGCAATGTTCCAGCATCTTTTCTCTAGCTCTTCAACCTGTGGATCCCATGATGGCTCCCACCTCTCCATGGGGAGGAGGGAGAACCAGGTTGTGTTGGTCAGGCAAACAGACAGGAGATGATGCTGGATCAGTAAAGGATTAACATGCTGTCAGTGCATTCTGTGGCTAGGAGCAGGGGAAGAGAAGAGCTTCCCCTGCTGTAAATGGAGATGCTGAGCAATTTTTGTTAAAAACCTAAGAAATTAAATGTCCCAAAATGTTGTTAATGGAGAGTTAAGATTTCACAGTGATGCCTCATGCCTTTCCCAAATGTGCAGAGTGGTTAAACTTAAACCTCTAAAGCCAAGAAATACAAAGTTAAGGTACACACTACTCTGCAACCTAACTGTAACTGCTCCCTTTGAGCAAAGCCCCAGTGTTCCAAAGGCACATACTAGCTCTCAACTCTTAACAGATCCTGAAGTGTTCTGTAGTAATAGAGCACGTGACACTGCAAAACAAAATGTAATACCTCTTTGCTAAGACAGAACTCAGGTTTATGTTGGGCATAGCAAACAGAAGTTGCGTATGCTAACAGAGAGTGTACTCCACACAAACCACTCCAGATTTGCTAAGGATTCTTCTCAGTAGGCCCTGGAGACCACTATCATGTATGTCACCAGACTTCTAATAATCCCCATGGTTGAAAAAAAGATCCTAGTGTATCTCTGGTGACTCAGTCTCCAGAATTCGGAGCTGAAGTTTTGTTCAGCGGCCTCTTCCCAGATAATTCCAGTGATGACTTACTATAACATTAAAATAAGTTACATGAACTGGGATCTCTGGTGTCTGTCTATTTTCAGGGTTTGGAAAAGAATTGTGATTTAGCTCAGGTTGAGTGTAACTTGACCCTCTGGGATAGAAAAGGTTCTGGAGGATGCTGCTTGTATGCATTCCCCCCAGCTGCAGCTTTTTTGTTCTTTTGTCTTAGCTACAACTTCATGCTGTTGTTACCTGAATAGGGTTTTGCCTCAGAGGACATGGTGATTTGGTCATACTTTAGATGGGTGAAAAAACCCTTTACTCCTCCACCTACAATCCCAAGACTGGTTTCTCTGAAACTTTAAAACTACCGTAATATGCTTTTTTTTAAGACTGGCACTGGATTTTAGTAGAGACAATAATAAATATATAGAGAGCTGTATGTATCTTGTGTGTATGTGTTCTGGATTTTCACCTGTGCTTACAGTCGCCTGTACTATTTCTGGGGCATTTATTCTCTACCAATTTTTTTTTCCCCCGCACACACATTTACTGGCTTTATATTCAACTTTTCTTTCCAGGAACAATTTACATTAAAATGTTTGTAAACATGTGATCAAAGTACAAAACTTCCATGTGATCTAAGAGAAACTTTCAATCTGGCCAGCCCTGTATTGATTGTCTAAAGAACTGAGCATGTTGTTCATGTTCACTTTGCTTTCACAAAAGTTAAACAAATATCTTTAATGTCAACAGATTAAACTGTTCTTCTAGGACACTTTGTGTGACTGTGAAGCCTTTGCTATGTATCATAAAAAATGATCTTTTGTGTGACAAACTAATGCTAGACATCATCTATAAGTATTACCTTAGTCTTCACAATAAGACAAGTCACTTTATACTGAAGTTGTATCACAATATAACATCTCACTTTATACTGGGAATGGGTTCTGTAGTGCTCAAGATTCCCAGTCGGTAGGTCCTGTTTCTGTCTGTGACTACATCCAAGCTGTTCTGCTGTTTGTCATATTTTTGTTTTTCTTATAAACTTCAAAACTTTTATGCAGTTGTAATTGCTCTCTTCCCTTCTACCACTGAACACTAAACATTTGAATGTGAAGCAGAGAGACTATTAAAGTAGCATCTTGTAGATTTAAAAAAAAAATGCAGTACAGAAAGAGGTTCAGGGTATGTTGGCTGCCAGTAGCAGTGTTCTGCAGGGAATTCCCAGCATGTTCAGAAGTAAGATTGATGACTATGCCTTGGTACTGTAGCAGAGGAAAAATGGTAGCGTACCAGGAAACTGTAAGAGGCTACAGAAAGAATATACCTTTGCCAGTAGGTTTAACTCCTAATGTTCTTGTAAAACAGAGAAAGTGTTGAGATGATAAAAGCTCTAAATACCCTGTCTTAGTTTACTGGTATTAGTGACCCTTTTCGGTTTTAGTTGAAAATGGGTACTAGATAGGAATTATAGATTTTAAATTGTATTCAGCAGGACACAGAAAGTGGACAAACTGCAGTACAGTATAAGGCAGATGGTCAACAGATTATAGTAAGGCTTGTAGTGTTAAGAGAGGTGTTTTGTGAGCTCTGTCAGCTGCACGTGCTTCTGAATTGAGTGAATTTCTTAAGTGCAAATGGGATGGAATCTGCCAGGAGTTTGCAGTACAGGAAATCGGAGATGTTGATGCTCTTGGAAAGGACCCAAGATTTCATTCTTTCAGCTGGAAGCATTCACTGTAGAGTCTGGTAATGCTCATATGTCGTCTGTGGTCAGTCACTATACTAGCTTCCACCCTAAAGGATGTGTATGTGGAGAAACCACTTTTCCTTTGTTCTCCCATTGCCTATCTAGATGTACTTCCTTGTTTCATCTTCTATTTTGGCTAATGTATCCATATCTTTTGTTAGTCCCATTCTCTTCTCTCCCCTGCCCGCCCCCTCCTTTTGGAGGTTTCCAGTTAGAGATATTCACTATATAATTTCTCAATGTTGTCTTATACCTAAGACGCTGTATTAATCATGATTTCATTAAGATCATGGACTACATAAAATACTGAAAATGTGAAAAATCCTATGTCTGTGTGGATTTTGTTGAATGTAGTTTTGATGGTGTCTTTTTGTGACACTCTGTTAGGTGCTTTTGCCTCAACCCATTTGCCTTTGAAAAAGGACATATTGGGGCCTAAAACTGAATATTTCATTTGTGCAGATCCCTTTCTGAAGAGTAGTAGTTTAATGTTTTGCTCCCTAAAAAATCTCTGAATTGTTAAGAATTTAACAATATTCAAATACCTCCTTTTGGTAGTAATGTGCTGCAAAAGTGGTTTTTTTCCTTGAGCGATCTTATTAAATCTGTCCTTTGTGTTATATATTAGGCCTTCACAATTTGGATGCTATGCAGCATCATTTAACAGTGGCATATATAAGCTTTACTGCTGTTTGGATTTGCTGATCTATATTCTCTTTTTAAGAATCTCAGTGGTTTCTCTCTAAGGTATATGTACTCTTTAACTGGGGCTATAATTCCCAACTTGAAGAGACATACCCATGCTAGCTGTGAAAACTGAACTGTTGCCAAAAAATAGTGTGTAGCCATGGCGAGATGGGGTTAGCTGCCACAAATATATACCTAGCATTTTAACAGGTATGTACTCAGGATGGCTTGCCCCTCCCATCACTATGACCAGTCTCTGTTTTTAGTGCACTTGCTTAGTGAGAGCTAGTGCAGGTCTGTCTCCTCAAGTTGGGAATTACATTCCCAGCTGATAGCATAGACTGTAAGTTTGCAGAACTTTTCAGCTTTAAATCTGTATGGTTCTTTTAGCTGCAGATTTCTAGGACCACCAGCTAAGAAAACTTGATGGCAACTGAAGTTTGGTCATGGTTATCAGAAGGTAGTTACTAAAAACAAAAGTATGTTTGGAAACGGAATATCTACACAGTGTGGTTTGTTGTATCAGTGAAGTTTTGCTGATGAAGTTACAAGCACAGTGCTAATTTCAGCCATAAAGTCGGTTATTTGAACCTAGAATGGTGGATTGTCTGTTATAGGGTGGCACTTATCAATGCTGCAGTTTATGCTGCCCGGTCAAACAGAGCTACATTGCCTTTCAAGCTGGCATAGTTAACGAAAGCAGA
This sequence comes from Gopherus evgoodei, assembly GCF_007399415.2. Taxonomy (NCBI): domain Eukaryota; kingdom Metazoa; phylum Chordata; order Testudines; family Testudinidae; genus Gopherus; species Gopherus evgoodei. The sequence continues at coordinate 90,552,192 of NC_044330.1, forward strand.
AGACCTTTCCTTTATACTAGGCTGATAGCTGGTTTTCAGAGGTTTCTGTATCATATTTAACAAACACAGGCTAACAGTAGTACTATAGGGAGTTATTTACGAGTGTTAAATAGGGGTTTTGCATCTTTCAGCAACCTTTAAGCTCATGTGAAAAACATCTGTTCATCTCATACTCAGCCTGTATGTGCCCAAAACTCAAAGCTTGAAATTATATGGAATATTTTTTCACATGCATGAAGTTCAGTGAATTGCAGCACTACAATGTACGGTCCTATATAGAAGACCAGCCTTGTGAGGGACAGAAGTAAAACTAGGTCTAACAATGAGGACATATAGCAGTGAGCTAAAATGAGCAAAAATTTAACTAAACTTATTCTGTCACAAAAATATTCTAAAAACTCTGTCCCTGCATAGTGATCTCCTTAGATCTATTTTTGAAAGGAAAAGATTCTCTCATTGGCTGTCAGTATTCAATCTCTGATAAGGTAGCACCTTCTTTTTGCTACTGCTGCCTGCTCACCCCATTGTACCTGTACTTTGAGGTGACCCAGGCTTACTCCCACTTAGTGTGATTAAAGAATATGCCCTAACACTCGTGGCAATGTTCGGCTTTGGTAACTTTCTGGAAAGCAGTTCTTGTTGACGCTGCATGGGTGCCCTCTTACGGCACCAAATATATGGAGCCAAGATTATTAAAGATCTAGTTCCTGGATTGTTCTTGGTTTAGTAAATTGTGCTGATCAGCCTGGGATCATAGGCTTATGGGGACAGCTATCAATGCAGAGTTGCATTTATATCCTGGGGTTTTTGTTCTCCTTTGGGTTATGAGGTGCACTCTCTCAGCTTCTCTGGCCCCTTGGCGCTGTTCATTTCATGTCACCTTCCCTTGCTTTCCTCTTAACTCATGAATTATGTGGCCTTGCTGGCAGGGTCCTCTTTAGGAATCTGGGGATCATAACATATGAGACATAAAATACACTGCTGCTACTCGGTCTTCTCACAGCTAATGTGTTTTCTGTCTCATTTACTCTGCCAGCCTAACTGCAGCATTGTCTTCTCTGTTGGACAGTACTTCTGACCACTTGTCTGATTCAGAGGAGGAAGAAGGGGTGGGATATTTGCAATAACCTTCTTTTCACCAGCAAGAATATTTTTTTTCTCCTCCTCAGCTTTTTCGGAGGACAGGTCACCTCCATGTCTCTCTTTGCCGCTTGACATTTTGGACAAGAGAGTTTCTAGGTTGTGTGATCGAGACTCTGGTATTGGAAGGTTTAGCTATCCAAGGCTCATTGGCTGTTGCACTTCCTAAAGTCCAAGGAGAAAGGTCCAGTAACACATCATTAATGGGACTTTGCCCTATCTAAGAAAATCTGATTGGCACCAGCCTCCTTTTTATCAAGTGCCACAAAAAGGGTTCCAGTATTTCCTAAAATGTCCTGCTGACTTATTGTTTGGGGTTAGCTGCCAAAGAGGTTGCAAGGCTGGTCCAACCTTCCCATTTGGATAAAGATACCAAAAAGAGTGCCTTTTGGGGAAGAAAGTCTTCTTTGGGTATGTTGGGTATCCGTGTGGGAAAAGAGCAAAGCAGCTGGTGACTGAGGGATATATGGTGTCCAAATGTGTGCTGTGCGTAGCTTACAATACTTCAGACTTTAGTTTGTGCATTGGCATCTGTTTCTCTTAGATGGGACTTCTGGCTGAAAGCATTTGACCTTTTGTTTGAGATTCAGGACCATGTAAAAGACTCCCTGTTCTAGGGTTTTTAGCCTCAAAACAGATGAGATGTTGGAGAAAAAACAAAGGCTATCAGTGCTTTCCACGTTTCCTTTGACTGATTGGTCCATGAAGTATAAACCCACTATTGCCTCCACTCATCAGTATTATTTCTTAGGTCAAGTTGGCAGCCCAATTATTGAAGCTGACAAAATTAGTGTAACACTCTCTTGCATATTTTCATTTTAATTTTTCTCTGCCTCTGTTTTCCAACTGTAAAATGTGTATAATACTAACGTACTTCATAGAGATGCTATTGTCAAGATAAATTGATTAATGAGGAACTCATATTACAATAAGCACCATAGAAAAGCCCAAGAGGAAATTAAAAATTCATTATTCAGGGCAGGGTTCGGATGGTATGCAGAAAATAAGCATTGGGGTCACATGCTGAATGGGGTAGAACAAAAATATTGAACAGTTGCCTCACTCACTAAGCACTATCCATCCTGTACAATGAAAAAGGTATTAGGTCGCAGGACATTATTAGTTATGCAGCACACTCTAACATAACAGAAACAGGTTATTAAAATCACTATTTCAGCTCTTCAGAGAGTTTCCTGTTTAAAGACATTTAAAATAATTTCATCTGCAGGAAGAGTGAGTTGCAGTCTTCAATGGCTGATTCTCCTTTGACCATTTTCCACATGGACAAGGTTGCCCTGGCTCCTCACCCCAAATGTGTACCAAAAGTCCTGTCTTGTTATACTGGAATTGAGCTAATTTGCTGGTGGTGTTTCCAGAACTAGGTGCAAGGTCCTAATTGCCAAGAGATTTTTGAGTTTACAGGGCTAAGGCATTTAGAAAGTCTTCAGGACTTACGTAGTTTTTGGGACTGGTGTAAAGGGATACCATTTCCATTCAGCACCTGACTGTAGATTGTGGCTTGTGAATTGAGAGAGAAAAAGTGTAGCTTCTGACTGTCCTTTTTACTCACTTTTGGAGCCTTCAGTTCGGTACTTTTTCTTTTTTTAAACTTTACCAAAGTAATCTCCCTCTATAGCACCTTTCTTTGACTTTTCTTCAGACAGTTTGAGCTGAGTGCCAGTCAGAAGAAGAGGACCAGCATTGCATAAGTAGAGTTTCTACATTGGGCAGTATCAGAGATTGAAGAGGAGAGAGAGTGGGAGAAA